>NC_081413.1:631920448-632261698 GCF_030272615.1 Cryptomeria japonica
AGAGAAAATAGGATAAGGAGAGGGGGGAGGGAGAGAGGGGGAGAGAGAGAGAGAGAATAAATTGGGAAAGAGGGAGAGGGAGAGGGAGCGTGGAGATAAGGAGAATAGGAGAGAGAGAGAGAGAGAGAGAGAGAGAGAGAGAGATAACGAAAGGGGGAGAGGGTGAGAATAGGATAGAATAATGTGAGAGAGAGATAGAGAGAGAATGAGATACAAAGAGAGAGTAGGAGGAGGAGAGGGTGAGAGACATGAGGTAGAGAGACAAAAAGAAGGAGAAAAGGGTGAGAGAATCAAAAAAGAGAGAAGTGTGAGGGGGATAGAGATGAGATAGAACTCAAGGAAGATAATTAGGGCTCGAAATAGACAAAGACAATGACGGGGGAAGTAAGACGAGAGAGAGAGGAAAAGAAGAGATGCATGCATGTATACAAACATATATACATATATCTATATAAATATACGTATATATAACTATAGATATGCATATATACATACATAAACACATATTATCTAGGTATGTCTAAAACATGTGTATTAAATGCTAAGTTTACAACCATACATTATTATGTTTTCATAACCCATACGGATTTTGTGAAACAAAAAAAAAAAAAATTAGTTCTTCATAACCCGTACGGGTTTTGTGAAACAAAAAAATATATTTCTAGTTTTACATAACCCGTACGGGTTATTTAGAACTATGAATAGTACTTTTGGTTTTTCAAAACTCGTGCAGGTTTTGGCTTGGTAAGAGGGTTGGAAAATGACCCTAAGGCTTGCAAGCCCATTTTCCCCCTTTTTTGTTCCTTTACACATTTTTTCATCCTCCACCATGATTTCTTGACTTCATCGTCATTAGGTTTACAAATGATCAAGTGGGTATCTCTAAAATTACCACCATAATCTCACACATCTTCTTAGTTTTATGACCATAGAAATTTTTCTAGTTTTGGACAACATTAGAATAGTAAACTTTATTTTTCTTTATCAGTGCCTTGACGGTCCTCACAGACATGTCTACCATTTTTTTAATAACTTTTGATACACTTGAACAAATTAAAAATAAATTATATATTATTGTTCTACACTAGATTATATACACTTCAAAAAAAAAGCATTTTTAATTATTTTGATGTAAGTTATGCCCAATGCACGAACAGGTACCAAATTTTCAAGATGTGGTCACTTCCAAAAATCATAAAAAATAAAATACTAAATAGAAAATTACAAAAACATATACAACTTCTAGATCTCACTCTTACCTATCATCCTACCAAAGTGTTTTGAAAAATACTAAATCTAATTGTATATTTTGTGCAGCGCATGAAAATAGCTATGTTATATTTTTCTGAAAAAATCAGGCACAGTTTTTCATGCATGAAATGTTTTACCCTCTTAATTTTATCCAATTTTGAAAAAAATTAGTAGTTTAGAAACTAGATTCAGAGTAATACAATTCTTATTCTTTTCTCAACTCCTAGTTTTGAGTGCATGACTTTCAAATAGCTCTTTGCAGTTCAGGTTTACTTATTTTCAGAAAAAAAAAAAGTGGCCACTTATACCCCCCTTTTTGTTCACCATCTTGGTGCACTTACCCTATATGACTATCTCAAAAATAATACCCTACCACCTGACCTATCTCGCAACCAAAAATGAAGCTTCATTCGACAATTTGCCCGGTATACCTTAACCGTTGACACACTTTACCATCGCAATCTATATGGTACTGTTCTTTGATGCCTCGATCATAACAAATCTGACTCCACCTTACATGAGCTTCACAAAGGTATTGGTGGTACACATTCAAGTGGTCCTACTCTTGCCAAAAAACTTATGAGAATGGGGTAATACTGGCCAACAATGGAAAGAGACTCCTATCAATTTGCTAAGTGTAAAGTGGAAAATCGAACCCCAGGTGTTCCCCCACTCCAAGGAGAGAGAAAGGAGGTCACTAGGGTTGACGGTTTTCACTTAGGAGAGACTTTACATTCAAAAAAGGGGTTGAAACCCACAAGATCCAATCCCACACAATGCGAGATTGAATTCTAAATGAGTTTCAAGGGTTAAGACATCAAGGATACCCTCTTTTGTAAAGAATGTAGATAGAATAATTGAACTAGGGATGCATGTAAAAGTAAGAAAGATTCACTTGTAGACAGAGATAGGGACATGGGATGAAGCTACGGACCTGAAATTAGCAGTAAAATGTCGAGACGATGCTGCCCTGCAATTTTGAGCGAAAGTTGACGGGACGATGGCGCCCGGAGTGCACACGGTCCTCCAAAAAATCTGCAAAACGAAGGGGGATCTGTTCGTCTATGCGAAGGTGTAATGATGTTGTATGTTGTATGTTGTAGGTGATCTCTTCTTCAATGGTTGAATCCTTGTCTTGAATGCAACACCTAGCCTTGAATGGAGACCTGGAATGCTCAATTGCTTGAAGGAATGCTTGAATGTTTGAATATCGCTTCCGCGTCTTGCTCTTGCTTATTTTCTTCCTCCCTTTCTAGGAGAGGAAAAGTAGTTTATATACTTGTCAATTAGGGTTGAGAGACTGATTTTTCCAACCTTAGGCTGACCTAGAAGCATTATTTTCTGAATTGCAAACTTAAAGACCCGATGCCCAACAAGAGTCCGGGCCCAAAATAGGGCCAGGGACCAGGGCGCTGGGCATCATGGTCCTAAGGGACCAGGGTGCTGGGCGGGGCGCTAGGCACCATGGTCCCACCTCCCGGGACAGCAGGGTGCAAGGAAGGATCAGGCCAAGGTGCAAAAATATGCAGTTTTTGATGTCGCAAGCAGGTTTCGGGGTCTCCATTTAGGTTCAACGTTGCACCACCATTGTGAAGACCCAAATGCAGTCGAAATTGCAAGTGTCACAATTTTAGGATGCTACATTTAGCCCCCACTTTAGCGGGAGTATAAGTGTACGCCCATACTTCCGGTAAAGTACAAGGAAACAACATTGAAAGACTTTCACCACGTCAAGGAGGCAAGATACACGTAGCCCCTAGTGGACTAAGGATCTTACGACTTCGATTGACAAAGTAAAAGGGAAGATCATGAGGGAGAACCATGACTGTCAGTAGTAAGGTTCCCTCACTATGAGTCATGCAAGAAAAATACCAAAAATTTTCAAGGCAAAGCTAAGTTCGCCAAGAAATTTTCAAGTATCTTGAAGAGATATGAATGGAGTGTATGCCCCCTACGTTAAAGCGATCGCACATGCCTCATCGGGGGTGATTTCTTTAAGGTAGTGATACACATAAGAAATGAGAAAGTAAAGGAGCACATTATCACAAGGATTTAGCCCCCAAGTTTGAGATAAGCCCAAGGATAATAGACACAAAACACAAAGCACAAGGTGACTTTTCTTTCCTTGGGGTCAGTATGCTATATGATAATTCATGTATATCATATGTATGTATGTATAATTGTTCTTCATTCCCCAATCAAGGAAAGTTACCTAGAAGAAGGGAACACATGTGTCTTTTGAGTCAACATGAGAGAGGCCAAAAGAGACCTCAATGCTTTGCATCGTCCTCAAGTAGACAACACTAAGGACAAAAAATAGAAGAATGAGAATAACACATAGAAGAAGTAACAAAAGAGATCAAGAGAGGAGGAGAGAGTCTGCTATGCTAATGAAACTAGTCTAGCACGTCATCCACCCCCTGATCTTGCTGATCAATATTTCGAGAAGGCAGGAAACACGCTAGAGGAGGAACATCCAACACAGCAGATGGAGCTATCATGAGATCCAAACAAGGGCTATGTTCATGTTCCAAGCCACGTTGTTCTTGTTTAGGAGCTAGGATAAGTGCTTTAGAAAATTCGTTAGATAAATGGTTATCAATATCAACATATTCATATTCACTATCAGAATGAAGAGGAGTAACATTTTCATCACGAATAACATTTTCATTTATATCATCAAGATTTATAAAAATAGGATCTTTAACTTGCACAGGATCAAAACCATCATGCATCTTATGTTTAGGAGATTTTGGCTCAATTTTTGGTTGAGGAGAAAATGGAATAATACTAGCTGAAGGTGTTTTTGGGGATTGCAAAGTTTGAGAAGTAGCTGCATGAGCTCTAAGACGATGCTTTCGTCAGCGTTCATGCACAGAACGATTTCGTCTAGTCTTAGTAGGAAGTTGAGAAGATTAAGGAGGAGGAATGTTCTCATCCTTATCACTTGGGTGTTTAGGTTGTGGTCTCTTAGGTTGGACAATAGGAGAAGAGGAAGGTCTCTTCTCTCTATAAGAGGAAGGAGGAGGAACTGCTCCATATAAGGGAGGAATATTTGGTTTAGGAAGGAGACCAAGTCCATCATGACGAGGAGGTATAGGTCTACTTTTAGGAAGTTTATTAGATATAGACATAGTCACATCCATAGGGATGGGTTGGGAATCTTCTTGAGGAAAGACATTAGTTTTATCTTTCAAAGGAAGAACTTCCTTCTCAAGAATGATAGGAATATCAAGTTTGGGTGTTCTAGGTTCACTTAGAGATAGGATCATATCTTTTTTCCACTTTTGATAAGATTTGAAAAGATGATCACTTCGCGGTGGAAGAGATTGGAATTGTTTAGCCCAAAAATAATCAATAGGAACGCTAGAAGTTCTTTCAGCTAGTTTAAAGAGACTATGATTGACAGTAACAACTTCACCATTATGGGGAAATTTCAAACACTTGTGAATAGGAGAAGCAATAGCTTTCATGGAAGATAGCCAAGGATAGCCTAGCTTCACATGAAATTGTTCGGATGATGGAATAATAGCAAAGCTCACATCAAGAGATTTGTTATGGACCTCAATAGGTACTGTAATATAACCAATTGCAGGAGAAGAAAATGCATCAAATAGTTTCACAACCACATTTGTTTTGTCATAGATCACTTGATTCAATTGCAAAGTAAAAAGAAATTCTTCAGTAATGACATTAACCATACAAGAAGGATCAATAAGCACTCCACGACAAGGTGTATTCTTGACTTTTGCAACTATATATAAAGGACCATCCAGGTGCCCTGATAGTTTCACTGGAATCAAATGTGATGGAAGGTTCTTTAGGGATTTTCTGCTGCTCTACAAAGTTAATCACATTCGGAGTCATAGACACAAGATCATCAGGTGAGACAGAGGAATCATTAGTATCAATCACATTAGAGGTATGAGAAGGTAATGGATCAGTAAAAATCTTAAGATTTTGGTTAGGAGGAGCTACAGATGTGTTGCCTTTATCATTCACACCAGAAACAGAGATAGTATTATTATCAATCAAATCTTGAATTTTACCCTTTAAAGCAAAACATTTTTCAGTATCATCCCCAGGTTGACGATGAAAATGACAAAAAGATTTGTTATCAAAATAGGGTGAATTAATCTTTGCTAGATCTATTTGCTTTATAGGAGGGAGAGTAAGCACATTTTGTTCCAGTAACTTATTCATAATACTATGCAATGATTCATTCAAAGGAGTAAACTTTCTTTCTTTCTTGAAAAACTTAGAAATAGGAGGCACACTTGATGCTGCATTCACATTGTTGTTGATGATGTTTTCATTGAACTTAATGGACTCTCTGTTCAGTTTAAACTTCCCAAATGGTTGTTGACTACTATCACCCTTATCACCTGGAGCCATAGGATTTGCTTGTTCCATTTGACTCATAGTCAGTTGATAATTGTGAAGAGTTGCGCACAACTGTTGGAAAGAAGTAAACTCAGAAAACAGAAGTTTTTCTCTAATATCTTTTTGTAAATTAGAAATAAAGATTCTTTGAATATCACTGTCAGGTACTGGAAAAGATAATTGAGCATACAAATGCTTATATCTACCAATGAAATCAGTCACTTTTTCTTTAACACCTTGTTTACGATGCATTAAATCCATCAAAGTAACTTTAGGACTTATATTGTTTTGAAATTGTTGAATAAAAGCATTTGCAAGTTGTTGGAAAGAAGTAATAGAATAGGAAGGCAACGAGCAATACCATTGTAGAGCCTTATCTCTTAATGTTCTAGTAAACAGTTTTGCAAGCAACCTTTGGTCATAAGCAAAATCAGTACATATTGTTTGAAAGGTCTTAACATGTGTTAGATGATCACCCTTACCATTATAAAGCTCCAACTGCGGGATTTCAACATGCTTAGGGGGGATAGCTCAAACAATGTCAAGAGAAAGTGGGCTTGCAACATCAAATGTGGGGACACTAAACTTAGATTGATTCATAGAGGCAATTTGTTGCTGTAAAGAAGAGACAGTTTGTGCAAGATTGTTAATGGTCACTTCAGTCGAAGAGTTCATATTAGACGTGTTGGATTGTGATGGAGGTATTACGTTATTGAAAGAAGGTATTGATTGAGAGTAAGGTGGTGGGACACTATGATAGTTAGTCATAGGAGATGATTGGAAAGGAGGAACACTACAAGGAAGAATGGAAGGGTTAAATGAATTGCCCCCTTGCGTCATGTTCATTATGTTTGATGTAAAAGTAGGTATACTAGCAATAGAAGTTTTCAAAGGAATAGAATGATTGTCTTGAGTAGGAGGTTATGTATAACCTAATGTTTTGGCACAACTCTTCATAGGCATCACATTTGAATCCACAATGTGTACAATACCATGCAAAATATCAATTCCATTCTTATCACTTTGAACCATACGTTTTAGACCCTCAATTAATGAAAGAGCTTGACTATCAGGGTATTCTTGAGACATCCATTGTCAAAAATCATCAAATTGGTTATCCAATTTCAAAATTTGTTCTATAGAAACCTCATGGAGAGCTTCTTCATCATTAAGAGGATTAGAGGAATTACCCGTGTCCTCATTAAAAAGGCCATTCAAATTATGTTCCATCTCCTCAGTAATTAAACCTTGGAAAGACTTAATTCTAAGGCTTCGTCTAACGGGAATAGTGTAAGTAGGGCTTATTGTTGTAAAACTCATGCACTAAAGAGAGAGAGAAGATTTTGAAGTTTAGAGGTAGCAAATTTCAATAAAATCAGCCAATCTCCTAGATTTAAGCTGTTAAATACAATCAGGACAGTCTCCCAAAATTTTGTGAAAAATGTCAGGGACCGTGGCAAACGGGGTGCACACGGTCCTCGCAACTTTTTTTGAAATTTTCACGAATGAAAGCTATGATGATTTTAAAGCTAATCTGAAAAAATCGAGTGATTTTACGATCTGTAGATAGGCCAAATTAAAGTTGCAATCTCAAAATTGAACCCTACCAAGATTGTTGAAAAATGCAAAATTTGAATTTTGAAAAAAGAGAGGGAAACTAAAATTTTGAATTTTATGATTTTAGAGGGAATACTAAAAGCAATGTAGGCTTTGAAATTTAAAATTTGACTCAATTTCATGCAAAATTCAATTTTGAAAGTGGAAATCAAGGTTGCTGCAAAACACTTAATTTCAAAAAGTCACAAATTGCAAGAAATTTGAATAAAGCACTGAAACTTCGAATGAATGCCAACACACTTTTCAGATTTAGGACAGTAAGAAATACAATTTTAACACAAAATTTCAATTTCCACAATTTTTGAATGATTATAAGCCCTAATCCAAGCAATCACTAGACCAATTTTGACTTTAATTTTGAAAGTGTTAGAATTGATAAAATCAGCCAAAATTCTGGATTTTAGTAGAAAAATACAGTAAGATCTAGCTCCCAAAATTTCAGAAAAAATGTCGAGGATGATGGTGCTTGGGGTGCACACGGTCCTCACAACTTTTTTCAAAATTTTCAGGGATGAGAGATATTGTGATTTTGTTGTGGAATCCAAAGTTACAACTGATTTGGAGGTGTTTTGATCAGTGCAATTGTCGGTCAAAGGTTGAATCAAGAGAGTTTTAAAAATTAGGGTTTTGACACTTAACCACTTAATTTTCAGAATTAAAGCACAAATATGATTTGACAATTTGCAATAGAAGGGTATATCTGAAACAAGCATTAACAATTAAACATTTCACAAGCTCAATTACTAAAATGAAAATTTTAGGGTTTTTATGCAATTAACCTCTAAAATTTGCAAAAGATCAAGCATGGAAATGTAATTAAAGAAGCCAATTTTTCAAATCTAACCATGAATAATCAGAATTAGGATGTTCACATCGGGTTCACCAAAATGTAAAGCAGAAAATCGAACCCCAGGTGTTCCCCCACTCCAAGGAGAGAGAAACGAGGTCACTAGGGTTGACGGTTTTCACTTAGGAGAGACTTTACATTCAAAAGAGGAGTTGAAACCCATAAGATCCAATCCCACACAATGCGAGATTGAATTCTAAATGAGTTTCAAGGGTTAAGACATCAAGGATACCCTCTTTTGTAAAGAATGTAGATAGAATAATTGAACTAGGGATGCATGTAAAAGTAAGAAAGATTCGCTTATAGACAGAGATAGGGACACGGGATGAAGCTACGGACCTGAACTTAGCAGTAAAATGTCGAGACGATGTTGTCCTGCAATTTTGAGAAAAATTTGACAGGACGATGGTGCCCGGAGTGCACACGGTCCTCCGAAAAATCCGCGAAACGAAGGGGGATCTATTTGTCTATGCGAAGGTGTAATGATGTTGTATGTTGTATGTTGTAGGTGATCTCTTCTTCAATGGTTGAATCCTTGTCTTGAATGCAACACCTAGCCTTGAATGGAGACCTGGAATGCTCAATTGCTTGAAGGAATGCTTGAATGCTTGAATGTTTGAATATCGCTTCCGCATCTTGCTCTTG
Organism: Cryptomeria japonica; assembly: GCF_030272615.1. Classification (NCBI taxonomy): domain Eukaryota; kingdom Viridiplantae; phylum Streptophyta; class Pinopsida; order Cupressales; family Cupressaceae; genus Cryptomeria; species Cryptomeria japonica. Next base: position 631,929,192 of record NC_081413.1, read on the forward strand.
CTTATTTTCTTCCTCCCTTTCTAGAAGAGGAAAAGTAGTTTATATACTTGTCAATTAGGGTTGAGAGGCTGATTTTTCTGACCTTAGGCCGACCTAGAAGCATTATTTTCTGAATTGCAAACTTAAAGACCCGATGCCCAACAAGAGACCAGGCCCAAAATAGGGCCAGGGACCAGGGCGTTGGGCGCCATGGTCCCACCTCTCGGGACAGCAGGGTGCAAGGAAGGATCAGGCCAAGGTGCAAAAATATGCAGTTTTTGATGTCGCAAGAAGGTTTCAGGGTCTCCATTCAGGTTCAACGTTGGGCCGCCATCGTGAAGACCCAAATGCAATCGAAATTGCAAGTGTCACAATTTTAGGACGCTACACTAGGAAATGTCCTACATGTCAAATTCACGATACCCTCATACATGCACCAGCATAGGAGATACAACCATTCACCACATCTTGGCCTTTCTATCAATGGGGACTTGATCTAGTAGGAAAGATTCACCCTTCCTCTTTAAATGGGCATAAGTTCATTATCACCACTACAAAGTACTTCACCAAGTGGATTGAAGCAATCCCAATGACCACCATGACTAGAAAGAAGATCTCATCATTCATCCTCAACTATCTCATTTGCAGATATGGCATTCCCAATTCCATCATCATAGATTATGGACATCCTTTCAAGAATCAAGATGTGTGAGATCTATGTGAACGTTTTAAAATCCAACATCACTTTTCCACATCATACTATCCATAGGAGAATGGCCAAGCAGAAGTATTAAAAAAAACAATCCTGAAAATCCTCAAGAAAATAGTGAACGATGCTCGCAACAATTGGCATGTACAACTGAATCCAATACTTTGGGACAATAGAATGAGTATCCAGACACCTAAAGGGGATACACAATATTCATTGGTGTATGGTTTAGAATAAATTCTACATCTTGAGGTCAAAATTCTATCTCTCCAAGTATCTTTGAAAGACCTTATACTAGATGAGGAATATCGAGTGAACATGTTGTAGGAACTAGAGCTTCTTGATGAAAAATGATAATGTGCGTATGACCATCTCAAGGCATATTAGCAATGAATGTGTATAAGCTATAATCACAAAGTCATCCCAAGGGCTTTCAAAATTGGTGATCTTGTCCTAAAGGAAAATCCCAAAAATCAGCAAGACCAAGAAGAGAAGGGGAAATTTGAACCTAACTGGTTAGGGCCATTTGTCATCGTATCAGCCTATGGATCAGGAGAATATCAACTATCGAATTCAGAAGGAGATGTGCTCAAAAAACCAACCAACAACATCCATATGAAGAAAGGTTGCACTTGAGTCATCCAATGCACAGATCAAGCAAAAAAGCATAAAAATAAAAAAATCAGAAAAATACAAAAAAAATAAAAATGGAAAACAAATCAAAAGTATAATAAAAACAAGTGGTGAAAACTTGGCAACAAGAACCACTTATGAGAGAATGGCTCCTCTATCTATCAGTACTCCTATCATATCTTTGATCCATCTGATATGAGCCCATAGCCATCGCAGAACACTTGTACGCACCACATTAATCCTGGACATACTTAGTGTAGTCACTATCCTTGATTTATCAGAATCAGTTAATCTAAATCATATCCCATCATGGCTTGGTGATCAGTGTAAATATCCATATCAAGTACTATCTAGAGTGGGGGTAGGTTTGTGAGCTTGCTAGAGGAATTTCACCTTGAGGGTTTTCAACATCAGACCGAACACATAGCAAGACAACAAGGATCACAACCAACCAATGACAACGACAATGCAAGAAGACTAGATATCATGGAATTGAACTAATTGGAATTGAACAAAAGATCGATTTGCAAGATGTTTTACTTGACAAGAATACATTTCAAATAACATCCATGCTTACTTATGGTTGTTATTTTTTTCTTATCATATCTCCTAAGGAATGTGATGTTTTCTTTGTCTGCTATTTTCGACTGTAGCCTTCTATTATACAAATTTTTCTTATGAAATGATCAGGTAACATATCACTGAAGACATTTCCAATTTTTATAGGACAAAGGTTAGCTCTTCTCTGTTTACCCAAGAAACACTCAAGTCATCTTGGTTTAATTATACCTCGATGCTTGTGTCATCTTGCAATATCAAAATCCATGTAAGTTATACTTAGTTCATTATGGTTCAATTATACCATAATGCTTGTATCAAATTTCAACAAATCAAGGCTTGATGATGAAAATAATGGAAGTGCTAGCACTTTCATCAAAACAGATGACAACTTGTGGGAATGAGAAAGAATATTTAGAATTGGCAGTAGTATCATATCATTATCATCTTAATCTTGCATTAGCTGCATATCATTTTAAAAATCATTAATGTCATAAATCATTGCATTAGATTACATATCATTATATTAAGTTGCATATAAATCATTTGGTGCATTCTCATTATCATATTAGGTTTTCATTATTATCATTTAAGACCATGTTAAAATCTTGCATGTCATTACATTCATTGCATTAATTAATATTATCATTGGATTTCATACATCTGTTTTCCAAGATACATCTAACATTATCATTGCATCTCATTTTCAAGATACATCTCACATTATCATAATCATTTCATACATCTCATTTTCAAGATACATTCACAAATCAAAGTTATATCATTATCATAATGCATCCCATACATGAGCATCATCATATCAAGCATATCTAACATTATAAATACATTATCCACATCACACAAAAGCACAAAAAAATGTTAGCAACATTTACACAAAGCATAACCATATACAATCATTAATCCAATCATTATCTACATATCACCTTCCAAACATATAGTACATTACAATCATCATATAAAGAATTTAAATCACCCACAACACACACATCACATCATCTACAAAAATCATCTAGATCAAAAGCATATCATATAGATCATCAGAATCAAAGTAGTTGCATCCATAACATATTCTCATATATATTTGTGACAACATGCTGATCCAAAAGAAAAACAAAGATATAAGTCAAAAACATATCATCACTGAAATAATCAAATGACCAAAGTCCCTAGATATATATCAATAACAAATGTCCATCACATCATGTAATATCAATATCAAGGTAATTAATAAGATCATCAAAACATCATATGAGAACATCACTAAGTAGCATATCAATAAGATAAAAGTACAACAAAATATCATATCAGGAGGTCATCAAAATACAAACATATATGTACATAAAGGTACAAATACAAAATATCGGATCATGATTATGGTGCAGGATCAACTTGACCACCTCCAGGACCTGCCAATCGAGAGATCGAGCTACCCACACCTACAATACTTCTAGGAGAATCCCTTCTAGGACCCACAACCCCCTTTCCGCCCCTCTGTCTCTAAGAACCCCCGTGTTGTGAGCTAGAAACATAGGAAGGAGCACATCGGTCCAGTGGAACAAATTGAAAGTATAGAGCCATGTCCGCTCAATGAGACTCTAGATAGTATCCCCTATCACACCATTTGCACCTACCTATTGCAATGATCACACTTTCTCCTCTACCTGGCTACATCATTCTATTTGTATGTCCCACTCTAGCAACACTATCACAATATGTCTCTACAGCTGAGCATCCTGTGCCTGGGCATGTATAAGGTGACCCTATACCCTATCTAGCAAGGACTGTAATGTTGCTATTTGTGTCTGCTGCTGGTGGGGAGGAACTCTAATATGCAAACCCCATGGTTATGAAGGATGTGGATCCTATATACCAACCTATTGAGGGGCGTGAGGGGGCATATAAATTCTCCTACATTAGTCCAATGGCTGGACTGTTGGCATTTTGATGATGTTTGTACTTTGTTGTGATTCTCAATGATGGACACACACTTATTTGTTGTATGTGTTATTCTCAACCAGTAGTATGTGATGTATTGTTCAAACCGGTATCATATGCCAATGTATGCATAGTCTTTGTTTGTAAAAGACTATCAGTGTTTACAGAAGGAGCTTACTGGTCAAAACATGATCAAAGACCTCAATTGGTATGAGGAACCTAAGCGGTAGCCAATCTTTTCAAGATCGGAACACTATGTTCTAGTTTACCAATCTTTGTTTATAAATCAATAATTGATATACCTTGTTTTCTTAACTCACAAACCTGTAAAGAGTAATGAGTTATCATCCACCGACACCGATGTGGTGATTCTATGTTGTGTTACAAATTATGTCTAGATAAATTGTACCTAGGAAATTGTAGTCTAATCTCATTGGACCGACATGAAATCAGATTCCTATATAAGGACATCATGTCTAGGGTTTTGCGAGTTGCGTAAGAAGATTAGGTCTTTGCAAGAAGGTATCTTGCGATAGAGATTGAATGTGCAAAGGAAAAAAGATTGAATTAATGTTGCAATGCGTTAACAGAGAGAAATCAAGGATCCAACTAAGCATTTTGTGCTACTTTATAGATCGCTTACTTGTTGATTACTAATCTCTTCAACAAGTCAGAAACCCTTAACCAGGTAGGCTTAGCTAAGCCTGTTCTAAATCCTCTAACAAGGTGGTTCACGGTTGTGGATCTAAAATCCTTTAACAAGGTAGTCTTTAAAAGGACTTATCTCCTAACAGGTATCAGGATTCCTAACAAGATATGTTCTAGTGAAGAACATTGTAAGGCCTTAACTGAGTTGGTTGCTATTCTGTAGATAGTAGATTTGTGAGTTTTACTCACCGTGGTTTTTTCCATTTGGGTTTCCATGTCAAAATATCTTATATTATGGTGATTGTATTATTTTTTGTGAATGCTTTATTATCTATTTGGATTGTTTGTGTATTAATTGGTTTACTATTCAAAAGACAATACTGGTCTGTAGTAAAACTGCTTAAGTGTTTGGTAAGGATTTTGCGTATACTAATTCACCCCTCCCTCTTAGTATTGATCAATTGGTATCAGATTCAACCTTTATTTAAGTCTAACCACTTGAAAGGAGATATTGGGGAATACAACATGAGGGAACTCACTCACCATCTGGCTGAATCTGAGAGAGCCTATGATGAACTTAAGGCCAAGTATAAAACCTCTTTAGCTAAAAGAAGAGAACTTGCTAAGAAAATGCTAGAATTAACTCAAAAGAGCTCTTCTGATGAAGCAGACATGGATTCCCTAGTCGAAGAAGTGGAGAAACTGAATGAGTCCAAAACTAACCTAAGGAGGGAGCTGGAAGGACTGACCATTAGGATGAGTCAAGAACTAGAAAAATGAAGAAAAGCTAAGGATCTAGTGAATGACAAAGAGTGCGAGATATATAAGTCGAATCAAGAAATTGGTACCATTACCACTTATCTGCAAGAAGGTAAGGAAGAGAAAGAAGAAATGCAAGCAAAACTCAATGCAGCCATCTCTCAAAATAAAACCATAATGAAGACCAATGAAGCTCTTTTCAAAGAACTTGTTGAGATGAAGGAGATACTTGCAAAATTCAACCTGAGCACTACAAATTTGGACCAACAACTGGAATCAATGAACCCATCAAGGGATACCATTGGACTTGGTTTCTTTGCACATGGGGAAGGTGAATCCTCTAGAACCAAGATTGATGCCCCAAAAGAGAAACCAATACTTGAGAACAACAACAAAAGAAAAAGTAAGTCAAAGTTCAAACCTGTATGCTTTAACTATCATAAGGAAGGACATACTACCAACGTATGTAGGAGAAAGACTTATAATAATTTCCCTTACATACAAAACAATGTGTGTAACCACAAGGCTAGAGCTGGTAGATTTAATGGTCATTGTTATGCATGCAACAAGTTTGGGCATAGATCTTTTGAGTGCAAATTGGTTATGAAAAACCTTGGAGGTTAGACACCGAGATCAAAAGGAGTTGTCCAACAACCTCTTATGAGCTGAAACCCAAACTAGCATAGAACCTATGACCAATAGTCAAATGGTTATGGAGCGTCAAACGCTTGACGTGCAACCTATGTGATATGTCGTGGTAGCGGTCACACTGCTGCAACATGTAGCAGAAAGAATGGAAAGGTGAACACCAGACCATGGAGAGAACCTTGTATGGTATGCTATCATTGTCACAAACTGGGAAATCTTACGAGAGCATGCAAACTGAGATAGAATCCATTGGAAGAAATACCGGTCGACCCCGAAGGAAAAGGAAAGGTCGATGTTGAAACTGTTCAGGAAGATATTAATAAAATGGAAAAAAGAAATTTGAAGAGAAGCCACAGGATGCACCAGTTTCTGCACCCAGTGTGGAGACCCCTGAAAAGGAAAATTGAGCTTCAAAAAGCTTAAGGGGGAACATATTGGTAACAATATTTTGAACCCCCAGAGTATATCAATAAAGTTCTTTTATCGGTATTGGTTACTTGTCGACCGACATAAGAAATGAAGTGGTAAAAGGTAAAATTAGAGTTTGTACCCTTACAGTGATATATTTATTATGGTACGTAGGAGGATGTATAAAGGCGATGCTTGTAGACATTTTTACTTACCTATTTTTGAAGAATCATTTTTTAAACTTAAGCAACACAACAAAAATGATCAATCTTGCATTCAAAGAAATCCAGAAAGAAATCTCGTGCAAGACCTAGCAATCATTTTTAGTTATCTAGAGTGGAGGTCAGAGTGATAAAGAAATTTTTTGGAGAAGTGTGTTGTGCTCGACATCGGCGAACCCTAGCTTGGAGTGAAAATGTAATTTTCATTGAATCACTCTTATCATTCGAAATTATTTAGACATGGCTTCTACATCCAAAGTCTCTTCTATTTCTTTTGCACCTGAGGAGTCATCTAAATATCTTAGGAAGAATTTGAAATACAATGCCCTATCGAAGGGGATGTTTCTGGTTATATTTATTGCAGACTAGAAGACCTAGGCTCTCTAGTGATTCACTCCCAATTGAGATTGTTTTGTGGAGAAGATAAGAAGATTAAACCGGAGCATAGAATGATCAAGAAGAAGAAACTCCACAATGCAGTATATTTTCTTGAGGAATCCACAGAAGATCATATAAGAATTATTCTTAGTAGGATTCATGGTGACAAGATGTATCTTGAGCGAACCCATGATATTACATCGGAGGCAATCCATGCCATTACTGGTTTCTACAATATTGGAGAAGTCCGAGTTATTCGTAAGATCACAAAAGCCAAAGTGGAAGAGCTCACTAGTTCTGTGACTGACTATTAGGATTCCCATAGATACTGAGAGGGGGGGAGGGGGTGAATCAGTATCTGACAAGTGATTAGAATTTCTCAACTTAAAACATGCAAAACATATTATAACAGTGTACCGGTGTGCAAGAAATAATGCAATAAATAGAAATGAAAGTAACCACATAAGAAACACACCATAACACAATATTTTAATGAGGAAACCCGATGTGGGAAAAACCTTGATGGGATTTGTGACCCACAATATTCACTTACTAGCCAATAAGAGAATATTACTTACAAGAGGGGCCTACACATGCAGGAAGGCCAAGTGCCTAGAGCTCACTACTCAAATGGGAAGTCTCGCTGACTTACAATGTGGATTATACAAATCCAATAACTTGTACTGCTTTATAATAGCATCTTCAATGCTAGATTCAGTACCGGTTTCTGCTCTGTTCTTTACATATACCCCTTAACCTATATTTCACATAATAGGTCTACCTCATTCTTTTCTCTCCATTACCCTCCCAAAATGTCTACAATAATCTCTCATATATATAAGAGTCATTTTACAACTTGCCAAGTTGGCTTACAAAGTTTTTTACAATAATAAACAAAATATAATAAATCAAAAATCCTGTCAGCCTCTATGCCGGTATGCTTCCTTTCTCTGTCGGTGTTGGTGTAGAGTGTGATCTGTTGATGTCGGTGTAATGCCTTGCCAGTGTAATGCCTTGCTGGTGCCATAGGATTGTAAGGTTGCCATCAATGAAAAAACCTTCAATCATCTTCAATGTCTCATTGGAGTGTGCATATGCTAACAATCTCCCCCTTTGGCATTGATGGCAACACTCATGAGAAAATTCAAAAGTGTATCCAAAACTTGTAATCCAAAAATGTGAAGTCCAAAAAGATATTACCAAAAATGTGTGCTCCCCTGAGCATATGGTTCCTGTTCTATTGGATTTTCTCATACCACTACTCCCCCTTTGGCATCAATGACAAAGGTTGTCAAGATGTCAGTAGAGTTTGTAGTTTCAACCTTGTAACTGGGTAATTACAATTTGAAATAGATCTGTCAAAATTAAGCTTATACTCTCCATAAACTTTTTACTGTCTTTGATAGTTGTCTCTGTCCTTTGAACTGTACCGATGAGATGTTGCATGTGCTCTGCTGGTATCCTTTGTCCCTATACAAGTTCCTCGGATATCTCTTTCCGTGTGAATGCTAGATAGTCCAATCTTGGACTCAGTCTTAACCTTAAACTTTTTGCCTTATTTTCTATTTTCTCCTTTTCTCTTCCCAACTTTAGTAATTCATCCTCAAAATTTGTTATCTGCTGTTCAAAAACTGATAATGTATCTGGTGAGTTAACAAAATTATCTGCAAGTTTATTTATTTCATCCTGTACCTTGCTTATTTGCTTATCTATATCAGCTATTAGTAGGTTTGTCTTGCATATGTCTTTGTACAAAGTCTTGCACTCTTTTAGTAAATTACATAGTTCCAATAGAAGTGTGTCAAATTCTCTTGTACACTTATTTATCTAATCTTCAAAGAATATTTGTTTTTCAATTTCCATTTTATCCTTCAATGCCTCTTGCTCAATTATCATTGTGTTTTCATTGATGTATTTTGACAAAATTTCAATTTGATTTGATGAATCCTTATTGTCTATGTTACAGTTAGGAGCTAACCTCTTCAAAATTGGTATGGTGTCATCTATAGCCTTATAAGCTTGTGAGCTGCAATCTATTATCCTCTTAATTGAATCTAAGAGTACTTCTATTACATTGGTTGATTTATAGCCTGCTGATGAGGAACCAATACTCTGAATACCACCGGTGGTAGAAGTAACCAAGCTTGTTGTGACCTCTGGTAGGTCAGTCTGTGTTTCCATTTCTTTAAGCAATGGTTTTTGGTCTTCTCCTATTGCCGGTGGAGTTGTTTCCATGTGAATTTGTCCTTGTTCTGGAGCCTGTTGCTCTTTGTCATCTGTTGGTTTCTCTTGTGTGTTATTAGTTTGCTCGGCTATCGGTGGCTTACTATCCATGTCTATCTTACCAGTTGTATCTTGATCTACCACAATGTTGATCTTTTATGTATCAACATCTACTGTATAAAAGACTTTAGGATTAGGATTGACATCCTGTTCATTCATACTTTCAACTGTCAGTTGATCTTTTGTAGTTGTTGTTGTTGTTGTTACCGGTGGAGTAATCAAAGGAGGTCGGGGTAAGTTGTCTTTAACTTTGATACTAGGTGGTTCACCAACTTTACCTTTACCCTTGTCCTTGTCCTTCTGATATACCTTTATAGGTTTATGGCTCATGTATTCTTCCTGTTTTTCTTTTTCAACTAGGAATGTATCCCATGCATTTTCTATTTCTTTAGTCACCTCATTTACTCTTCTAACCATTAATGCAATGTGTCGGTGTGTAGTAGAGAATACTAACTGGTTGGCTTCAATAATTAAATCATCAATTTCTTTAGGTGAGTTCACCGGGTACACAACAAGTAGCTTTTCTATCTTGATTTTCTTGTCAAGTTCTACTACTGCTTGTCTTCTTGCTTCCAATCTTTGAAATAATTCATTTGGTATTTCATCTGCTACTTCCATAAAAAAATTCTTATACATGTCCATGTGCAAAATAACACTATTTTCTACTTGTTCTTTTTCATCTACTGTCAGAGTGTCATACAATTTTTCTATATTCTTTAGTTTCCCTTCCTCTGTAATTTCATTCAACAGTATGTCAAGAGGGGCCATGTCCTGATTTGTCCTCTTCTTCTTCTTTGGTGTAGTCTTCCTAACCGGAGATCTCACTGCTTGTTGTTTTTGTCTTGTCCTCCTAGGTGAGGGTGTGGTTGCCGATGAGGGATTTCTTTTCCTTACAACTCTCTTGAAATTTGCAGGCATGTCATTCTCTGAGGAAGTGCCTATCAGTGATAAGTGAGTTTCAAGTTGTAGAGTTCCTAACTCTTCCTCAGTGATACCGGTTTGTTTCATCACATCTTCTTTAATGGCCTTTGCCTATCTAGAACCTCTTCTCACAACTACTTCGACCTTCTTCACTCTTTTCTTAGATTGAATTTGTTTTTCTATGGTCTCAGCACTACCAAATACTTCTTCCTTTGGCTCATTTGGTGCTTCTAGAAGTGCTTTAGCATAAGTTTCAATGATAAGGTCATCATTCTCATAACCCATTTCTGTTACCCAAATTGTCCTTGGGATGACTGCTTGGACATCCATATCTCATCCTTTTTTATTACAAAGCATATGTTATCTTTGTAATTGTCAACAATTTTTTGTGACAATCTGATTCTCTTCTTCATTTTTGCCTTAAGTGCTTGAAAGTGTTCATGGATATTGTTTTCCTTATCTTCTCCCATATTGTTGAATAGTTCTTTTAGTTGTTTACCTACCGGTATATCAAATCCAAATTCTTTGTAGCCTATACCGGGAACCTGTTTGGTTATATGTAGCATCAAACATACTAGTAGATTTCCAAACCTAAAATTTCCTTTCTTATCCTTCTTAATCTTGCCTAGGTTGTCAATTAACTCATCCTTCAACCACTCACATATATCAATCTTTACATTATCTGTGATCATGTCATAAGCACTCTTAATGCATAAACTTGAAATTGAGTTAAGTTTGTTTGCATGAGTTGCCTTATACCCTAATATCATGCTAATAAACCTTACATTTATGTCGGTAACATCATTGAATCTCAAGGACCTTTTGTCAGATGTTGCACCAGTTAGATTAGTTACTAGGTCATTTGAGACCTTTTTAGTCTTGTCGGGCCTTTTACTGGTTGAGGGTAACCCTGTCACTGCTTTGACAACTTCCTTGGTAATTTTGTGAATTGCATCTAATGAGAAAAATTCACCATGTACCTTGCTTAAGACTATCCTAATCACATCCTTGGGAAATTCAGGAATGCAGAGGATTTCGGTAAATCCTAGGGTTTCAATGATTTTATGTTCCGGTTTTATATTTTTGGATTCATCACATATGATAGATTTATGCATTGTTTTGATTTCTTCATTTCCTAATTCCTCTATGTTGTAGTGGATGTAAATTCTGGGGTCCTCAACATAGACAACTCCTTTTGGAATTTGAGAAAAAGCACCTACAGTATCATCTTTCTTTGCTACTTCGGGAACTAATTGAAACATGGGCCTAGGGTGCTTTATAACCTTGACTACAGTAGGGTTTGCTATATATTCAAGTGCAGAGGTGGATGCCATGATGATAAATACCTTTTTCTGCCTTTGGATGGGTTGATTGCTTGAAGTGCTTCGCCCCTTTGCTTGAAATCCTTAGCTCTGCAAATATCGCTTTCTTCAAATGTTTGAAATCTTGGTGAAGTGAAATGGAGCCAAAACTACAAATCTATAATGTTTATTTGCCATCTACCACAATTAATGCATGTTGGTTACATACTCATTTAACATTTTCTATTGGTAATGAAGTAATTTCCAACTTCTCATCTCTAACTGAGGGAATAATAGCATATGTCTCATTTATTGCCAAACCCTCAAAGAAGATTTTCTTCAGTTTGATGAAGAGCTTCCTACCGGTGAAGCATTACTATGTCCTGCCGATGAAGCATTGATTGGTTCTACTAGTGGAGGAGTATTCCCAACATTTAGATCAGCTTTTCTAATCCATTGTTTTGAGAATTCTTGTTTAACCTCTTCAACTTTTTCTTTCCCTTTCAAGCTAGAACTTTTGTTGTCTGTCGGTGATCCTTTACTTCTATAGAATTTCACAATATGCCCAATCTTGTTACATGCATAACAAGTCACATTAATTTTTTGAATAGCTTTGCCATAACCTATGTCGGTTTGTGTTCTACATTGATTAGATAGGTGTCCAAATCTTCCACAAATATAACACCTTACATTCATTCTACAATTTTCAGAGTTGTGCCCAACTTTGTTACATTTTGAACATTGACCGGTGGGTGTGTTGATATTCTGATAACTTCTAGATCTGCATTGATTTTCTCTATGCCCATACTTATTACAGTTAAAGCATTTTCCATTGAATTTATAAGTATTAGGTTGTCTTACCGGTTTGTTGTGATCCTGAGTGTTTGCAGTACTAGAGCTTTCTCCTGCTTCAAAGCCAATTCCACAAGTATCACCATTAGGTTTATGAATCTTCAATAAGTCACCAAGTTCTTCTGAGATTTTCTTGAGTTTTTCTTTGTGTTGATTTGGAATATCCAGTTCTCTTTGTAAGATCTCTTTTTGTCTCATCAGTTCATTGGAGTCATTCTGTGTATGCATCAAATCTGTCTTCAATAGGTCATTTTCATAGCTAAGTCTTTTGTTCTCATTTGTTGCATCACTTAGTCTTTTGGTCAATTCTTCTTCATTCTTTTTCCTATCTTCAATTTCTTTGTAGAATCTCATGGTCATATCTTGTATCTCAATACTTCATTGTTATGTTCTTCAGTTTCAGCTTGCTTATCTCATCATTCAGTAATTCCTTTTCATCATTCTCATTTTGCAACTTTTCACATAATTCTCTTCTCTTGTTTCTTGAAATGGTAAAATTCTCTTCAAGTGCCTGAATGATATCTTGAGCTGCCTTTAGATCATCTTCAAATTTGATGTTTTTCAATTTTTTTGCATCATAATCTGAGAGAGTTGCTTCTAGTTGCTTCATCAGACTTTCCATCTTTACCGGTGTCAAGATCTTCCTCAAGCTGTTAGGCTTCTGAAAATAGAGGACCAAGCTTTGATACCAATTGTTAGGATTCCCACAAATACTTAGAGGGGGGGGGTGAATTAGTATTTGACTGGTAATTAGAATTTCTCAACTTAAAACATGCAGAACATATTATAACAGTGTACCGGTATGCATGAAATAATGCAATAAACAGAAATGAAAGTAACCACATAAGAAACACACCATAACACAATATTTTAATGAGGAAACCCGGTGTGGGAAAAACCTAGGTGGGATTTGTGACCCACAATATTCACTTACTAGCCAATAAGAGAATATTACTTACAAGAGGGGCCTGCACATGCAGGAAGGCCAAGTTCCTAGAGCTCACTACTCAAATGGGAAGTCTCACTGACTTACAATGTGGATTATACAAATCCAATAACTTGTACTACTTTATAATAGCATCTTCAATGCTAGATTCAGCACCGGTTTTTGCTCTGTTCTTTACATATACCCCTTAACCTATATTTCGCATAATAGGTTTGCCTCATTATTTTCTCTCCATTACCCTCCCAAAATGTCTACAATGATCTCTCATATATATAAGAGTCATTTTACAACTTGCCAAGTTGGCTTACAAAGTTTTTTACAATAATAAAAAAAATATAATATATCAAAAATCCTATCGGCCTCTGTGCTGATATGCTTCCTTTCTCTGCCGGTGCCGGTGTACAGTGTGATCTGTTGATGCCGGTGTAATGCCTTGCTGGTGCCATAGGATTGTAAGGTTGCCATCAATGACAAAACCTTAAATCACCTTCAATGTCTCATTGGAGTGTGCATATGCCAACACTGACAAGCGGGCAATGACTGTCAACACCATAAGAGATGACTTGGTGAAGTATGGATGCATGGTGATTGGGTATAGAGTATTCTATGCTAGCAGGATGGATTATGTTCCTATAGCTGCGATGCATGTCACTTATCGAATGGTCAAGGAAGATGCAGAGTGTGCCTTGTGTACCTACACGCAAAAACAACTCATTGAGAATTCAAAATCCATCAAAGAGGACAAGGCACTAAGGTTCAAGTTTGGTCAACTACTTGTCGAGTTGTTTCTCTACTTTCAAGGGTATTTTCTAGGAGTTGGTGATCTTGAATGGTCAAGTGACCTACCGGTTACAAGACAAATCAAGGAGAGTCTACAAATAGTGGGATATACTTATTCGAAGACTCTGAACAAGTATTTTGATAAGTTTAGATTAAAGATGAACCAGAGAACAAGGCTATCAAGTGACCTGGTTAAGAAGTATGAAGATGATATTTGTTTCATGATCAAAGTGGATCATTGCATAATGGAAGAAGCTTAGCCAAGAAAAGATGAAGTTGAGCCTATGGGCTATGAAGTGGTGAATAATATACTCATTGGGTATGCCTCTACCCTACTTGATTCATTGCTTGATCCAAAGAAGAAGAGGGCCAGTACCTACTCTGAGAGGGTTAATCCTATTGAAGTACCAAAGCAGAGGAAGAAGAAAGTTGTGCCATCGACATCGACACCAGTTACATCTGTTGCCAGTCCAAAAGTGACCAAGAGGTCACCAGCCAAGAAGAAACTAGAGGCTATTCCGCAAAAGGTATTTGAGAGGAAGAGGAAAACAAGGAACAAAGCATAGGATTATTACAAGCCTATTGTACATTTTCAAAGTATTATAAATAATATTAGAAGGAAAATTCTTGATGATCTAAAAGATTATTTTGATGATCTTAACGATACTAAAAAGCAAGAGGTAGAGCAAGAACTCATTAAGTATTTATGTGATAATGATCGGTTTCCAATTGATATTAAACATATAGTTTCTAATTATTTGTATGATTCTTTGGACAATAAATGCCACATTGTCACTGAAAAGGAGCAAATAATTAGGGAACAAATTCTTGCTCAATATTTCTCAGATGCTTCAAATTCTAAATTATTTGAGATTCTTGATCGGTACAAAGGGATTATTTTCATGAGAAAGAGAAGACTTTAGTTACTTGAAGGGAAAATCTCTGAAGTAGAAAAGGACACTCATCTGTAGGCTCAAAAAGTTTTCAAGATACAAAAGGTATCTGAAGAAAAGCTACAGGCTGAGCAAGTGTCTGCCCAATCAAAACTAGATGAAACCTTCAATAATCAGGGAGAAAGAGTAACTGAGCAAAATGACCCTATCAATGTGGATGCATTAGATGATGAAGGTACTAAACTGGAGGTAGCTAAGAAGGAGAAATATGAAAATGAGAAAGAGGAGAAGGAAAAAGTGGAGAAAGAGAAAGCTGAGAAAGCTGAGAAAGAGAAAGCAGAAAAAGAGAAAGCGGAGAAGGAGAAAGAAGAGAAAGAGAAAGAGGAAAAAGAGAAAGGTGAGAAAGAGAAAGCAGAGAAAGAGAAAGAGGAAAAAGAGAAAGTGGAGAAGGAGAAAATGGAGAATAAGAAAGAGGAGAAGGAGAAAATAGAGAAGGAGAAAATGGAGAAGAAAAAATAGGAGAAGGAGAAAGCGGAGAAGGAGAAAATAGAGAAGGAGAAAGTGGAGAAGGAGAAAGTAGAAAAGGAGAAAGCAGAGCAGGAGAAGAGAGACAAGAGGAGATCAAAGAAAAGGAAGGAGGATAGACTCCCAAGACTCCCAAGGCAACTAAAGATCAAGTTCAAGCTAAACAGGTTGATCCCACCACTCGCAGTGAATTGACTTTTTCCTATCTCACGAAATCTGTAGATGAAAATGAGCTACATAGAAGTATTCAACTTGCTCAAGAAATATTGGAGGAACTAATAAGGAAGAAAGAAAAAGATATTATTCAACTTGTTGTTGATACTCTTTCAACCTTAGTCCCCGAGACTAATCTTTCGGGTACCGATTCCTCACTGGCCCAGTTAAAGCTTCTATGCACAGTAATGGGTGATCAAGTGCAAACATTGGGAGATGCGGCCCAGGATACCGTAGAGAAAAAGAATTCAAAGGCACTAAAAGTTTCATTGGTGAAGCAATTTAACAAAGACAGGGCCAAGTTGATCCATCAATGAGATGATATCAGTCTGGCAATGGATGAAGGACATAAAATTTTGAGAAAAATCTTCCAGCCTGATCTATTATGTGATGATGCTATGAAGAAAAAAGGTCAACTTCAATCAGAATTAAAGTAGGATATAGAGAACTTCAAAGTGCCATATGATTCCTTCACAGTGTATGGGCAGACTATATAGACTCACAGGCAATAGATTGCTAGGATTGATTCAAAGATCTCCAAGAAGACTCAAGATCTGCAGAAGCTTGAGTTGCTTTTATTACCTAAGTTACAGATTCTTCAGAAGTGCTTTCTGAACATGGACACCATTGTTGTCACTCAAGAATTGAGCACTATTGATGCCATGGAGGAGTTAGCATTCTAGATGAAGACATGGAGTGAAATTTTTTCCTCACTCCTAGATACTCGGTCTACAGACATGAAAGAATTTCTAAAAAACTTTAAAGTCATTTTTGAAAAGTTTTCCTCATTATTGTCATAAACATATACTCTATTTTCATGTTATGCAATATGATTTTGGTAAATCTTTGTGGCATGTTTGCATTACTTTGTCATTGTTGGAAAAGGGGGAGTGGTATTTGAAAATTTAATGCAAATGAAAGTAGTACATGCTTGAAATTCTAGCAAAAGGAGTAGTGTATATTCTTAGGGGGAGTAATTTTGGTTATGGCATCATTTTTGTTTTGTAAGCACTTAGATGTCAATTTTTTTTAAGTGTTGCCATCAATGCTAAAGGGGGAAATTGTTGGCATTTTGACGATATTTGTACTTTGTTGTGATTATCATTGATGGACACACACTTATTTGATGTATGAGTTATTCTCAACCGATAGTATGTGATGTATCATTCAAACCAGTATTATATGCCAATGTATGCATAGTCTTTGTTTGTAAAAGACTATCGGTGTTTGTAGAAGGAGATTACCACTCAAAGCATGGTCGAGGACCTCAAGTGATACGAGGACCCCAAGTGGCAGCCAATATTTTCAAGATCGAAACATTATGTTCTAGTTTACCAGTCTTTGTTTGTAAACCGGTAATTGGTATACCCTATTTTGTTAACTGGAAAACTTGTAAAGAGTGATGAGTTATCATCCACCTACATTGATGCAATGATTTTGTGTTGTGTAACAAATTGTGTCTAGATGCATTGTACCTAGGAAATTGTATTCTAATCTCATTGGACCGACATGAAATCAGATTCCTATATGAGGACATCATGTATAGGGCTTTATGAGTTGCGTAAGAAGATTAGGTCTTTGCAAGAAGGTATCTTGCGATAAAGATTGAATGTATGAAGGACAAAAGACTGAAGTAATGTTGCAATGCATTAATAGAGAGCAATCAAGGATATAACTAAGAATTTTGTGCTACTTTATAGATCACTTACTTGTTGATTACTAATCTCTTCGACAAGTTAGAAACCCTTAACCAGGTAGGCTTAGTTAAGATTGTTCTAAACCTCTAACAAGGTGGTTCACAGTTGTGAATTTGAAATCCTTTAATAGGGTAGTCTTTAAAAGGACTTATCTCCTAACAGAGATCAAGATTCCTAATAGGATCTGTTCTAGTGAAGAACATTGTAAGGCCTTAACCGGTATGGTTGCTATTATGCAAATAGTAGACTTGTGAGTTTTACTCACCGTGGTTTTTCCCATTTCGGTTTCCACATCAAAATATCTTGTGTTATGGTGATTATATTATTGTGGGTGAATGCTTTATTTTATATTTGGATTGTTTGTGTATTAACTGGTTTACTATTGAAAGGGTTATACTGGTCTGCAGTAAAACTGCTTTAAGTGTTTAGTAAGCATTTTGGGTATACTAATTCACCCCCCCCCCTCTTAGTATTCATCATGTAGATCCTCGTACTCCACTGCTATACCCTCCAATCCCATAAAACCTACTCCTCCACCAACCACCTCAGACTCTGTATCCTCATCAGAATAATCACCTATCTCCTCGTTAGATCCATCACTATGTGATCCCTCCTTAACCCCCATGGAAGCAACATTCTCTGCCTGCAATGGTCCACTCCACCCAATGCCACCCATCCTCCATCTTCCTCCTCTACCTCGCACCACTCCTCCTCTACCCCTCACCACTCCTCCCTCATATCCTCCTCCTGCTTGGCCACCACCTCCTCCCTGACCATATCCAACTACGCCACCCACAATAATCCTACCACCTCTCCTCCCTCTACCCCTCCTTCCACCTCTATCACCTCTGCCCTGATAATCATCATCAACCTCTTCTAGTGCAGAAATCATCTCTCTTGTCCCTGTGAATCGAGGGAACCTATGTGTCAAAAAGTATTGCGTATATTCCACAACCATCCCTACATCCGTTACATCCTCATACATGCTCCATACACAAAAAGGCAAAGAATAGAGCTTAGTCTGGGCTATCACAAAATCCAATGTTGGCCCCCAATCTATCCTCTCCTTGTGTACCCAAGCATACATAGTCATCCTCGGTGGCATCAGTTGCACACACCCAAACTATCAGTAAACTTAAGGAAGGATAAACCACTCTATCACATACGAGATGCGACCCAAAAGGAATCTGCTCATGAATAAGTAGGGCACCTCAAAAGCATCCTTTGATCATAGCTCACACACTCGATAGGGCCTCCACACCACTGTATCCATATCATCTAGGGACCACCTCCAATACTCTAACTTCCCAAGCATCGGCTAGGAAGAAATCTGACTGTACATTATCACAAAGGGTGTCCCTGCTAGTTTGAACCTCGACCCAAGCGACTCATCTCACTTTTTGATCTTATCATCTTATCCATAATAAAAAAATGAATTGTGAAAATACTAAATTATGATTTATGGGATACCTACTATCAAGTAGGCTAGTGTGTTGTGTGAATCATGTATATTTGTAAAACAAAGTAGAGAAAGATTTACTAAAGAAAGTTCCATACTCAAAATCATCATTCTAATGACTATTTTTTAGTTAGTGATCATTACTTTCTTAATGAAAAAATAATTCATAAACCTATTTTATATCACATTTAAATAGTTGAGGTTCTTCTTATAGTGTCTTGGTTAAGTGGTGGTCTTGTTGCTATTTCTACCAAGCTTCTAACCTCCACTAGGCCATTGTGTTTGTAGGCTTGTGCCTTTGGTGATCCAATGTGTTTGTGAGTTTGAGCCTCAACATTAAATGGGGATGAGGTCCCCCATTCATGACCTCGTGGTTCATATTTGAGGTCCCCCGTTCGTGATCTCATGGTTGTTTCATAGCTTCAGATCAAAATTATTTCATGTGGTACCCTAAAGAACATCATATCAACATCACCAATCATGTTACAAGATTTACAACTCTCTTACCTTTAAATTGATAATTTTTTTAAAACTATTAAATATAATTTAATTTCATTAAATTTGACCTTGTTCAAATAAAATCATGTGTGTACTATTTATCAACATCTTTGTGAACTCCCTTGCTTGTTATAGTTGAATAGCTCTAGACCTCCTGGCCTCTTATTCATTTTCTGTTGCTACACTAGTTGTATGAAATGAGCATATCTATAATATTACATTTTCCATCGACAAGAAGGAAAATATCCATTAAAAGTTTGGATGGATTGTTGATCAACTTCAAAACCAACTTCACTTGGGGGTTAGGTATGTAGGGCATAATAGGACCAAGACCAAGAATAGAGAGGCAAGAGATATCGATGCGACTGAAGGTCTCAAGAGGACACAAGGGCATGGTACGAGAAGCAATCTGTTTGATTCGAGCTCATCACATCCTAGTAGTGAGAGTAACCTGGGGGGACCCAACATACCAAATCTGAGCAGAGCACCATCGGGTGGATCAGTGTCCAGAGTACCATTTGGAGGACCAGTATTTGAAGGATCAATTTCTGGAGGGTTGAGTTTGAGTTTCGGAGGGTAGAATAGGCCACTGCCAAGGAGCGTGATGGTGAATTGGAAAAAATTTCCTAAGTTCAATGGAGATGCGAAAGAAGACCTAGTACGGTATTGTCATATGTGTGAAACAATCTAGTTGGCCAATGGCGTGACCGACAAGGTGAAATGGGTGGTGCAGTTCCCCACCACCCTACGAGGGGTAGCCATCAACTTGTACTCTGATGCTAATAAAACAAAGATAGCAACTTGGGACAAATTAAATAAAGCCTTCAAAATAGAGTTTAGACTTCTTAGAGTACAAAGCAAGGGAAACACAAGACTGTTAGACCATATAGTCGACGACTAAACGAACTACTGGGAAAGATGGACAACCAACCAAGTGACAGATTAAAAAAAAGGTGGTTTGTGGAGGGTTTAAGATCATCCCTCAAGAGGAAAATGAAAATCATACCACCCACCTCCTACGAAGATGCCTTTAACTGGGCAATGGACCTAGAAAGTGAAGGCAAAACATCCAGGAAGAAGAAAGACAAGTCTTCTGGCAAGGAGGACTTCTCGAAGGGAAGTAGTAGCAATGAGGGGTCGAACAAGAAGGTGCAAACCCTCTAGAAGGACATTCATCGCATGATGAAGGAATTTAAAAGTATGAAGGGAAGCACTAGTAAGAATGAAGAAGTGTGGTGCACGCAGTGTAAGGAGGAAGGTCATACAAAAGGCACGTGTCCTAAAAAGGCTTTCTACGACATTTTCCAAGTGTTGGGACACTCCACCAAAGAATGTCCCTACAACATGGAGACACGAGGGATTAGGTACTTTTCACCCAAGAGTAGCCATCACCCTCCAGTATAGTGGGCACATCCTAGCCTCAAGCCAACACCACAACATCATTTGGTGGTTATAGAAGTAACCAAAGGGAATGAAAAGGAAACAATAATAATAACAATAACCGAAGCCGAACATAGTATGATGCCAAAGGATGGTCGATGATTCAATGTCGGGCCTACAACTAGTGGGTATGCTTTACACAAGATTGCCAGAAAGAGGAAGCACCCCAAAATTTGTGCAGATGGTGTGGTCCCAAAGACCGCAATGATACAAATTGACCCAAGCCAGGGGTTAATCTTCTCAATATTGAGAAAACCAACGATGATAAAGAAGTGTTGGCAATCACTCATTCTCAAGCCAAGAAGGCCACTTATCCCGACCCCCATACGAAGAAGGAGAGATTGCAGTAGGAAAATGCCGACATTGAGTAGGAGATGAGGACAAAATGATGAAAAAATGCAAAGGTGGTGTCTACCTCATCTTGTACTGAAGTAGAAAAGAACATTATTGGGCAAGTTTTGTAGATGGAGGTGCCAATAAAGGTGAAGGACCTTCTGGACACAATGCCATAGATGAGGACTATCATTCTTAGTACCATATAAATCACTGTACACACACCTTCAGGTGTGACCTAGACGGAAGTCTCGGTCAGCCCTTCGGCTGATCCAATGTTGTTGGCCTTAAATAGTGGTTGCCATCCTACGATAGTGGAAATGGGAATCCTTGGGACTATCCTTAAGGAAACCATCATGGATAGAAGATCCGGGGTAAATGTGATGCAAAAGGATACATGTAAGAAGCTTGGTAAGCCAATACTATGGCCACCCACATTCAATTTGGTGGGAGCGGACCAACACAGTATTAAGCCACTCGACACCCCAATGGTTGAGCCCGTGACCATTGACACACAACCCTTCTTACTGGATTTTGTTGTAATCCCACTTAAATAAAAGGGCTATGATTATATCTTAGGGAGAGGGTGGCTGGTCACAACAAAAGTGGATCACAATTGGAAGAACACCCTCTACATGGAGAAAGGGGGGCAAAAGTACGTTATTGATCTGAGGACCCAGGCATTCAGCGAGGAGCTTGCATCATCTGACTCCAACTCAAAAAACTCAAAAAGATGGGAGTCGGATTCCTATGAAGAAAGAGACAATATGGAACTAAATAGTGAAGGAGTGCTTGAACTCGATGGCTGCTCAGAAGACAACATCTGCTCATTGAATGGACTCTTCCATTGGTAGATGGAGGATTATGAGTTGTTCAAATGCAACATGCTCCAGATAAAAGAGCTAGAGGAGAAAATTATGTTTTGACCTGAGTATGGAAAATATAGAGAAGGGGAGGCCCAAGTGGATGAAGCTCCTGCACATTAGTTTGAGAAAGTCAAACCTATTAAGTATGAGGAGTCTAAGTTAAAGGTGACCAATCTGGGCATAAAGGAAGCCCCCTAAAACAAATTGGTTGGGGATGATTGGGATCCTATGTTGAAGGCAACAACTTTCAAAATATTTTTGGAGTATAAGGATGTTTTCACCCGGACATATAAAGATCTATAAGGAGTGCCCCCTGAGATGTATGTACATCACATTCAACTGGTACCTGGAGCCTAGTAAGTGCAGAAGAGGCCATACCAGATGAACAAAAACTATGCCGCAAGGGTCAATGAGGAAATAAAGAAGATGTTGGAAGCTGGCATCATCTTCCAGATCCAGACCAATGAATGGGTGTCTACTATTGTCATTTCCCTAAAAAAAGAGGCCAATCAAATCCGGATATGTGTCAATTTTCAGTCCCTGAATGTAGTCACTATCAAGGATCCTTTTCCCATACCTTTCATGGATAGCATATTCGAAGAGGTAGCCAGTCATGAGATGTATTCTTTCATGGATGGATTTTTTGGTTATAAACAAATTTCCATTGCCGAGGAGGACAAGCTCAAGACTACCTTTGTGGTGGAAGACGACGTGTATACATACAACCAAATGTCATTCAGTCTATGCAATGCACCAACAAATTTTTGAAGGATCATCTTCCACATCTTTGACAAGATGTCCATGGGAAACTTCAAAGCTTTCCTTGATAATTGGTCGATTTATAGTAGAAAGGATACACATCTTGTATCCCTAAGGGAATGCATGGAGAGATGTCAGAGGGAAAGTTTGGAACTCAACCCTAAGAAGTGCAAACTTATGGTGTCTCTAGGAAAATTGCTCAAGAACATTATTTGTAAAGTAGGGTTAAAAACAGACCCTGATAAGATCTGGGTGATCATGGAAATGGAGTCACCTACAGATGCTAGAGGGTAAAATCCTTCTTGGGTCACATTGGTTACTATAGAAGGTTTATAAATAGTTTTTCTAATATATCCTACCCCTTGGATAAACTAACTCAGAAGGGTGAGTCATCCACGTGGGGGCCTCGGAAAGAAAATCTTTTGAGGAGTTAAAGACTAGGTTGATGGCGGGCCCCATCCTCACATATCTGAATTGGGATAGGGAGTTCCATGTCCATATAGATGCCTCTAATTTGACAATTGGTGCCACATTAGCTCAGGTGGGTGACCATGGACTGGACTATCCAATCTATTTTGTGACTCGATTATTATCTAAGGCTGAAAAGAATTACAACACAATGGAGCGAGAGGCCCTAAGAATGGTCTATGTTGTGCAGAAGTTCTGAAATTACCTTCTGGCAATGCCATTCACATTTTACATGGATCACAAGGCACTTATGTATCTAGTCAATAAACCAATTATTCAAGGAAGGATCAATAGATGGTTTCTCTTGTTGCAGGAGTTTACATTCACTATTATTGTACAACCCCAAAAAATCCATCTGATAGCTAACCAGCTATCAAGGATAAGGTTGAGGAAGTTGCCAGAGGGGGTTAATGATAAATTTTGGATGCACACCTATTCAAGATTGTAGTACTACCATCATGGTATACTGCTATCAAGAAATATCTATCCATCTTCGTGGTTCTGCAAGGTATGCAACCTGGAGAACGGAGGAAACTCATGTTAAGAAGCCATACATTCCAGTTCATTAATGGATTACTGTACAAAATGGGGCCTGTCCAGGTGTTGTGTTGGTGTGTGATAGAGGAAAAGGTGCCTAGCGTTCTGAGGGAGGTGCACGAGGATCTCATGGGAGGCCATATGGGATTGGACACTTCCTTACAAAAGGTACTACTGGTAGGTAGGCCTATGGTGGCCGACATTGTATAATGACACTAGAGAATGGGTAGTGGGTTGTGACACATGCCAAAGAGTCAGAAAGTTGCTAAAGAGGGATTTCATGCCCCTCAACCCTTTACATGCTCAAGAGTTATTCGAGCGCTGGGGGTTGGATTTTATTGGGCTACTCAAGTCTAGCCATGTCGAGAGGTGTCACTACTTTGTGGTTGCCAAAGAGTACTTAACCAAGTGGGTAAAAGCACAGGCCTTGCCTAACAACTTGGCCCTGAGTACAACGAGATTCATCTATGAGCAAATAATTACATAGTATGGAATCCCCATATAGTTGACCAGTGACCAGGGTGGACATTTTTTAAACCATGTCATCAAGCTCCGCACTACTAAGTTCAAAATTTTTCATTCCTTGTCCAGCCCTTACTACCCACAAGCTAATGGGCAAGCAGAGGCCACCAACAAGATTCTTGTTGGAGTAATTTACAAATCCTATAGTGTTGAGGGAGCAGATTGGGAAGAAAAATTACCTTCGGTCTTGTGGGCCTACCTCACCACCTACAAGGTGACCATAGGCTAGACACCATTCCAACTCATGCCTGGACAAGAAGCAATTGTTCCAATGGAGTTCATGGTGCCAAGCCTTCCCATTACTATTGAAAACAGAATCGAGGATATGGAGAGCCTAAGAGAGAGGTTGTATGTATTGAACAAATTGGATGAGAAAAGAATGATGGCCCAATGGGCTATGAAGATAGCCCAACAAAGGAGGAAGTTGTGGCATGATAAACACTTCAAACAAATGAGGTTCACTCTGGGCCAACTCATGCTGAAATATAATGAGCACAATGGGATTAAACCTGGATAATTCAAAGTAAGATGGTTAGGGCCATATAAAGTTTGAGAGGTGGCTGAGAATGAGTCAATCAAGTTGTCGACATTGGATGGATGGGAGGTTCCAGACAGTGTTAATCGGTTGAAACTAAAACCATATCATGAGCGTAGGCAGAGGACTGACCCAAAATCTTCCCATGGAGAGACTTATGTAAAATTGTTCAGAATTTTAATTAAAAAATAAATTAATTAAAAGGAGACTGTTCACTGTACAGTGAAAATGAAAAAAAAAAGTTGAGAAATCATTGTACACCGCGTGGCGGGAAAAAAAGTGCACGAATACCACATGCTACCGTACAACGGCCGACATAAACACAAAAAAGAACACACTATATGATACATGTACGATGAGAAATTGGTAGAGGAAAAACTTGCATTACTCTCATTTATTGCATGTAGAAAGATCTTTGTATTGTACGACGTACGGTCGACAAGGGGCAAAGGATGACGAAGATGCAAGCCATCTGATCGACATACGGTGAAGAGAGAGGCACTACCATATAGTGGGAACTCGCCATGCACCACACAAGGGAGAGAAAATGCATTACTATATGGTGTAGTACGAAACACAAGTACATGGAACAGGCAACAAAAGTAAAATAAAATCAGAGGAAGCCAGATTTGGAGAGTAAGCATGTGCAGAAAAAAAATTTCTAACCATATTTTTTTTAATATTTAAAGGGCACAAAAGACAAAAGAAAAATAATTTAATGGACCCCATCGGTGGAAAGAATTTGAAAAGATAGTAGCAGCAGTTACCTACAATAGTGCCATCAACCTCTGACAACAAGAAAGCTATTCGGATTCTGCCTTCAGGTGTGAATGTAAGGGGTGGAATGGTTGACAACAACAAAGGCAAAGACAAAAAGGTGCAACCCAAAGTGCAATAGTAGATGGCAATGAAGGATGATATGATGGTGGACACCATTACCTTCGAGGGTTTGAGTGGAACAGACTATAGAAAATGGTGGAACGAGATCCTGCATGATGATCCTGTGAAGGCAATGCATAGGTACATTAGGCCATCTAGATGTCAATATTTTGTATTAAGTATTTTGAGGTTGTGTTGCGGGCCATGATTGGTGCCTATGACATAAGAAAATGGCAGTCGGTATTCAATTACGAGCACCACCAGGTTATTGTCTGTTTCACTTCCATATAGTTTACGAGGGTGTTTTGTATTTCGAGAACACAGGGAAAGAAAGTAGATAAGGGGCATAAAATATCCTTAGATTTAAAGGATAAACTTCTGAAGATGACGTGTTGTGATGATCTTACACAGGCTGAGTTTGATAGTCTCCAGCATGCTAGCAAGGGAAGAGGCCCGAAGAAGTCATTTTTGAGAGAGGAGGTATGGTGATGCCTTCTGGATGTGTTGAAGAGCCACTTTATGGGAGCCAGTAGGGCTTTGGACATTGCCATGGTGTTGGTGGTATTGATGAATGGCATCCACAATGGCATGGTATACAACTGGGCATCAATGCTAGTGGATAGGATGGAGGAATTAATGACCCTGCAACATAGAACCTTCCACATGCCCTACCATGCCATTGGACTCTTCTTCGATACACTACATCTTTAGGTTTCACCAGACATGCAACACTTGGCTCCACAAGGCCATGTACACCTTGGGCAGCTGCCTATATTCTATTGGGTTCATTTATATATCATGGCACCGAGTGGAGATACACAATTAGGAAAGAATTGAAAGTGGAGGGTGGTGGTGTTTGAGTTTGTGACAGAGTCGAAGTTTGAGCCTAGTGAACCGAGTGAGGAGGCGAGTGCAAAGGAGGACTCCGTAGATACATCACATGCCATAGAGTAATTTCAAGATCGTGGGTAGAGGTGGACAATAGGTGGTGGAGGAGACAGTGGCAACATCTTTTGCAATTGCGCAGACAGCCACACCTCCACCTCCTATAGTTGTGCCAGCAGTGGTAGCCACACGGCCCCTGTGTGAGTTACCCTAGCAGACAGTCTCAATAAGTGCCACTTGGGCTCTGCCACTTGGGGCGACAGTATTGGTAGTGCTAGTTCCTCATTTTGGGCAGGGCCGGACACACAAGATTATGATTGATTGTATGGACAAGATTATTATTAAAACCTTCTTGATATTTTCAACTTGCTAATTTGGTATTTATGAGAAGATAATTAAAGATTTTATTATTTATTCTCATAATATCTTCAAATTTGCTTTCTTCTATTTTCATCCTTTCCTAAATGGAAGCTCTGTTCTACACTCAATCTCGTCTGTTGATTATTTTCAGTCTCGAATTAATCTTGTCCATACAATCAATCCCCAATTTTTCTATAAATTGGACTCTTTTATTCATCATTTTAAACCACACTTCTAGTATCCTCGCGCTATCAAAATCAATCTTGCTTCATGCTTTTGCACTTGTAGGTGAGATCCACACAAATCCGCTATTTGGAGGAGAAAGGAGAACAATGGAGGTCAAGGAAGGAGTTTTCTTCATATGGTTTGCATGTTTATGTTGAAATCTTGCTTTTCCTTCTTCTACTCCATGTATTGGGATTTCTTTCATAGCCTGTTAGTTTTTGTGGTTAGCTAATACAAGTTATGAATCTTATGCTCAAATTTCCTAGTTACATTTTCTGGTGAACCTGACGTGAACACGTAAATCTGACAATTTTGTGAGCCTGATATTTGCATGCAGGTTTTATGTGTGGATTTTTTTTTGCATGCAGGTTTTGGGTGTTAATCCATTGTTGCATGCAGGCTTTTTGGACTAATCCATTGTTGCATGTAGGTTTTTTGTCGTAATACATTGTTGCATGTGGGTTTTTTAAACTAATTTGTTGTTGCATGCAAGTTTTATGTGAGGATCTATTGTTGCATGTGTATTTTTTGGACTAATCCATTGTTGCATGCAAGTTTTTTGCACTAATATGTTGTTGCATGCAGGTTTTATGTGAGCATCTATTGTTGCATGTGTATTTTTTGGACTAATCCATTGTTGCATGCAGGTTTTTGGCACTAATATGTTGTTGCATGTAGGTTTTATGATAGGATCTATTATTGCATGTGGGTTTTATGGAGTCTAAACAATGATTTATGCAGGATTTATTAACATGCAATGAACAACAAATCTTCACATAGTTTAATTAGAGGGATTTAATGAACAACAAATCTTCACATAGCCTAATTAGGAGGTTTTAATAAACAACAACTCTTCACATATCCTAATTAGGAGGTTTGAATGAATCCTACAATTCTCACATAGTTTTAATTAATATTTGGATCAAAGGACAACAACAAATTGCATATTTCATGCATGCAAAGGGTTTAAAATAAACAACAAATTGCATTTAATCATGGCTTAAATTGATCGAATCTTTTTCAAATTAATGTGGAATTAATCTCATCTAGTCTTAATTAGGATGCAAATGAATCAATAAACTCATTTGATTTTCTAAAGGTCAAAAAAATCAATGCTTATCATGTCTTTTTTATTTTATTTTGTTTGTGTGTTTTTAGCCTTTAGATAGTGGGCCTGCCTCCCAATTTGTGAGAGGGAACGACCCTAAGTGGTGACAGGGTTGAAGAGGAACCCCTTCCAAACCACTCTAAATAACTGTGGATGCAACGAAAGTTGTAGACAATGGGTGCTGGAATGGTATTGCGATGATTTATTCGCCGGATCAATACCCACCTGAACGGATGCCTTAAGTAGAACCTTTTGTGTGTAGAGACCAAAAACCTTCTATCTGTTGGCTCAGGCGTTGTGATACGCGCATGACGAAGATAACTCTCATGTACTCCTCAGTTAGAGATAGAAAGTTCTTGTCAAGTGATGCCCCTTGAACTCAAAGCTTGGTATGCCCGAGAAGTGAGTGCACTATAAGGGGGAGCCAATGCTACCAAGCATCTAGCTATCCGGCTGAGTGTTGTATTTTATGGTTAGAGGATTCAACAAATATTGCCTCGACAATCCATAGGATATGTTGTGAATGAGCATCATTGTCTTGGGTCTAAGTCCAAACATCTTGTCTTTTGTGATTGTCAAAAGTTGAATTATACAATTGTCACAAAACAACATTTGCCAAACAAGTCCAAACATTGTGCAAACAAGGTTTTAAAAAACAGAGCATTCATCCAACAAAGTTCAAAACATTTTCAAAACATGGCTTTCAAACACATTGAAAAACTTTGTCTCAACTTTCATGTCACTTGAGGAGCAAAATGTAGACACTAAAAAATGGTCAACACATGTGTCTCCTATTTTTAACATATCATGCACATAGTGCCTCTTAGGTTTAATTAAGTAATTAAACTCCCTTTTACTAACGATTCTTCTAAGTCCTAAATAAATAAATTTAATAATTTATTTATTTATCCCTTTTGTCCATTAATTAAATAAATTCATTTTATTTAATTAACTAATTCATAAATATGAGCAATAAATTAATAAATCATTTTATTAATTTATCATATTTATCTTCCTCCAAAATAAAGATAATTACTAAATTTCATTTATTAATTCATCTTTATTTCCTACTTTTCTTAAATTTTTATTCTTCCATTTTATCCGCTTATGTGGAGATATTTAATAATTTTTAATTATTAAATCTTCTCATATATCCTCCTAATTTTCAAATTTGGAAACTAATATCTTTCCTTGATTTTCAAAAATCAATCTTTTTGGCAATATCTCATTAATCTTAATTTTTACATTAAAAAATGAGGTATGCATCTTCAAAAATCTACTTTTTGTGATAGGATATTTTATTTATTTTTAATTCTTCTATTTATATTTTCGAATGAAGATATTTAATAATTTTTAATTATGAAAACCTTCTTGATATTTTCAACTTGCTAATTTTGTATTTATGAGAAGATAATTAAAGATTTTATTATTTATTCTCATAATATCTTCAAATTTGCTTTCTTCTATTTTCATCCTTTCCTAAATGGCAGCTTTGTTCTGCACTCAATCTTGTCTGTTGATTATTTTTAGTCTCGAATTAATCTTGTCCATACAATCAATCCCCAATTTTTCTATAAATTGGACTCTTTTATTCATCATTTTAAACCATGCTTCTAGTATCCTCGCGCTATCAAAATCAATCTTGCTTCATGCTTTTGCACTTGTAGGTGAGATCCACACAAATCTGCTATTTGGAGGAGAAAGGAGAACAATGGAGGTCAAGGAAGGAGTTTTCTTCATATGGTTTGCATGTTTATGTTGAAATCTTGCTTTTCCTTCTTCTATTGCATGTATTGGGATTTCTTTCATAGCCTGTTAGTTTTTGTGGTTAGCTAATATAGGTTATGAATCTTATGCTCAAATTTCCTAGTTAAAATGTGAAATATTGGTTAAGGGTTTATGTTGTAGCAAAGCTTAAACCAGTACTGAATCTGGCATAGCAGATGCTGATCTGAAGCAGTACATGACATTGGATTAGTATAATCCATTTTTGTAAGTCAGTGTGACTTCTTTTGTAATTGAGCAATGAGCTCTAGGCACTTGGCCTTCCTGCATGTGCGGACCCCTATTATAAGAGTAATATTCCCTTATTGGCCAGTAAGGGAATATTGTGGGTCACAAATCCCACCGAGGTTTTTCCCACACCAGGTTTCCTCGTTAAAATACTGTGTTATGGTGTATTTTTCATGTTGTTGTTTTTGATTAAATAAAAATAGGTTTTAAGGGATGTGAAACCCAATTACATTCAAAAGATATTCAAGAAGGAAACAAAACAAGACAGCTACAAAAGACGAGCAGAAAAACCAGTAGCAGAGAAAAGGATAGCAAGATATTCATGTTGTTGTTATTGTTCTTATTTACTACATTATTTTTGGTTTACTAGTACACAATTTTAATATGCTTTTCATGTTTTAAGTCAAGTAAATTTATATACCGGTTAGATACTGATTCACACCCACCTCTCAGTATCTTTGGGAATCCTAACAATTGGTATTAGAGCTTGGTCATCTATTTTCAAAAGCCTAACAACTTGAGGAAGATCTTGTCACCGGTAGAGATGGAAAACTTGAGAAAGCAATTGGAAACAACTCTTACAGACTATGATGCAGAAAAAGTGAAGATTATCAAACTTGAGGATGATCTGAAGGCTGCTCAGGATATTATTCAAGTACTTCAAGAGAATTTAACTATTGCAATAAACAAGAGGAGAGAACTTTGTGAAAAGATGCAGAATGACGAAAAGGAAAAGGAAACTCTTAATGATTTGGTAAACAAGCTAAGACAAGAAATTAATACAATAAAGAATGAGATGTAAGATATGACTATGACTTTCTGTAAAGAAATTGAAGATAGAAAGAAGAATGAAGAAGACTTGGTTAGAAGACTAAATGATGCTGGAAATGAAAACACAAAACTCAGTCATGAAAATGATATGTTGAAGACAAATCTTATGCACACACAAAATGATAGAACTGAACTCATGAGACAGAAAGGAATCTTGGAGAATGAACTGACTGCTGCAAATCAACACAAGGAGAAGTTCAAGAAAAGTTCAGAAGAACTTGGTGACATGCTGAAGAATCAGAAACCTAATTGTGATACAAATGGCCTTGGCTTTGAAGTTGGTGAAATCTCCAGTACTGCAAACAATCATGATCATAGCAAACCGGTAAGACAACCTACTGCTTACAAATTTAATGGAAAATGCTTTAACTGTAACAAGTATGGTCATAGAGAAAATCAATGTAGATCTAGAAATTATCAGAATACTAATACACCCATCGGTCAATGTTCTAAATGCAACAAAGTTGGTCATAATTTAGAGAATTGCACAATGAATGTAAGATGTTATATTTGTGGAAGATTTGGACACTTATCTAATCAATACAGAACACATATCAACATAGGATATGGGAAAGCTATTCAGAAGAACAATGTGACTTGTTATGCCTGTAACAAAATTGGACATATTGCAAAATTTTGTAGAAGTAAGGAATCACCAACAAATAACAAAGGTCCTAGTTTGAAAGGTAAAGAAAAGGTTGAAGAGGTAAAGCAAGAATTCTCAAAACAATGGGTCAAAAAGTCAGATCTGAATGTTGATGGGAATACTCCTCTATTGGTAGAACAGAGTAACACTCCACCGACAAGAGACTCTTCATCTAACTGAAGAAAAAGCCTTTGGGGGTTTAGCAACAAAATGAAAAACTTGCTATTATTCCCTCGGTTGATGGTGAGAAGTTGAAATTACTTCTATACTGACAGATGAGTTAAGTTGTGACTTAACCGACAAGCATTAAATATGGTAGTTGGAGAAAATAACATTATAAAACAAATGTTCTGGCTCCATTTTTATTCACTGAGCATTCAAATATTTGAGAGCACAAAAATTCCCAAGCGAAGGCATTCCAAGCGAAGAAGTGAAGCTATCCATCAAAGTATTCATCCCTAAGGTAGATTGAGGTATTTATAGCTATGGAATCTTCATCCACTCCCAAATCTATTGCAAACCCTACTGTTGTTGAGGTTATTAAGTGCCCTAGACCTGTTTTCAAATTGGTTCCCAAAATTGCAAAAAAAGATGATGGCATAGGTGCATTTTATCAAATTCCTAAGGGAGTAGTATATGCTAAAGACCATAGGATGTATATACATTGTCATATTGAGGAATTGGGTGATGATGAGATTAAGAATATGTATTTCTATGATTTGTGATGAATCTGGAAATGTCAAGCCAGAACACAAAATAGTGGAAACCCTAGGTTTTACTAAAATTCTTAGTATCCCGAATTTTCCCAAGGATATCATAAGGATTGTGTTAAGTAGAGTACATGGTGAATTTTTTTGGTTGGACTCAAATCATAAATCACAAAAGAAGTTGTAAAAGTTGTAACAAGGTTACCTTCCACCGGTAACAGACTTGACAAAACAAAGAAGATCTCAAATGACACAGTGACAAACCTAACTGGTGCAACATTTGATAAAAGATCTTTAAGGGTAAACGATGTAAAAGACATTAATGTCAGATTTATTAGTATGATCTTAGGTTATAAGGCTACACATGCAAATAGGTTAAATTCAATTTCTAGCCTATGTATCAAAAGTGCCTATGATATGGTCAATGGTAATGCAAGAATATATATATGTGAATGGCTTAATGATGAGTTGATAGACAATTTGGGAAAGATTAAAGGAGATAAGAAAGGACCATTCAGATTTTGAAACTTACTTGTTTGTTTGATGTTGTACATAACCAAACAAGTACTTGGTATTGGTGCTAGAGAGTTTGGCTTTGACATCCTGGTAGGAAAACAACTGTTAGATTTACCAAGCAATATGGGATAGAACAGGGACAAAAACCTAAATGAGTATTTTTAAGCATTGAAGGCTCAAATGAAAACTAGAGTAAGATTATCACAAGCTATTGTGGATAAGTATCAAAAAGAAATCTATTTTGTGATCAAGAAAGATGAAATCTGGATGGAGGCAGTTATCCCTAGAACTATTTGGGTAACTAAAATGGGCTATGAAATAGATGACAACATCATAGAAACTTATGCAAAAGCCCTCCTTGAAGCTCCAAAGGAACTAGAAGAGAAAGTGTTTGGTATTGTTGAAACAATAGAAAGTACTATTCTATCTAGGAAAAGGGTTAAGAAAGTCGAAGCAACTGTAAGAAAAGGATCCCGATAGGCAAAGGCAATCAAGGAATATTTTTTGAGAAAAAATGGTATAAGTGAAAGTGAGTTGGAAGCACCTCAACTGGAAACTCATCTTTCATCGGTTGGAACTTCTTCTGAGAGTGATATACTGGTAGTATTTAAAAGGGTAGAAAGGAAAAGAAAACCCACACCAGTATCCTCTCCTACACCAAAAAGAACCAGACAAAAACAATAGGCAGTAAGGCCTCCAGCAAAGAAAATGACTCCTAAGAAGAAGAAGGTAAAATGGACTATTGCTCCTCTAGACAAAATTCTTAGCGAAATTATAGAGGATGGTAAGCTGAAGAACATAAACAAAATATACAATACACTATTAGCTAATGATAAGGAAAGCATAGAGAACAGTGTAATTCTACACTTAGATATATACAAGAAATTTTTTATGCAAATTGTTGATGAAATTCGAAATGATCTGTATAGGAGACTTGAAGCTAGAAGATTAGCCATTGTTGAGCTGGATAAGAAAATTAAGATTAAAAAATTACTTGCAGTGCATCTTGTTAACTCAGCTGATGAAATAGACAAATTAATTAGTGAAGAAAATCAGACAATATTCTCCACTACTCACCGACATGTAGCACTAATTGCTGGTAGAGTAAATGAAGTATCTGAGGAAACAATAGATGCATGGGATATATTCTTTGTGGAAAAAGAAAAAGAGGAAGAATTACTTAGGCCAAAAACTATCAAAGTATATCAAAAGGACATAGATAAGGGGAAAGGTAAGGTAGGTAGACCACCAAGCCTGAAAATAACTGACAATGTACCCTCACCTCTTTCAAATACTCCACCAATAGACACTACTAACAAACAACCAGCCACAGAGAGTATGTAAACTCTAGTAGAGGATATAAATCCTAATTCTGAAATTTTGTATATGGTAAATGTAGACACATGGGAAGTTAATGTTGTGGTTGACAAAGAAACCACTGAGGATAAGGTGAAAAATGTGACTACTAAGTCATTGACTACAAAGGTTGAGATGAACATAGAAAAACCTACACAGATAGAGAAACCGACAGAGGATACCATAGAGAAACTGGTAGATACAACAGAAAAACCATCTGAAGAACCGGAAAAAGAGAGTTCAGAGGTACAAACTAAGATTGCATATGAGAAACTGATAGTTAAAAGCTTAGAGAAACCCTCTGAGACACAAATAGAGAAACCAAAACAAGTATAGGTTGAAGCACAAGTTTAGACAGACATAGTGCCACCGGCCCAAACTGAAAAGCAAAAACTTTTGTTTGCGGAAATGCAAACATAGACTGACCTACTAGAGGTCAAATCAAGTAAAGTAATTACCACAACTAGTAGCATGGATATTATAAAGACTGTTGGACAAATATCTGGTACATCTATGGCATAATTCAAAACTACAAATATAACAAAGGTCTTGTTAGATTCAATAAAGAAGATCAGAGAATGCAATGCACAAGCCTATAAGGCTATTGATGATACAATTCCAATTCTTAAATTGATTGCACCAAAGTGCACAGTTGATAATAAGGATTCTTTAGGACAACTAGACACATTGTCTAAGTTCATCACCAGTAACTTATTGACTATTGATCAAATAAATGAGGATACATTTAAGGAAAGGATGATAAAGGAAATAGAGAAATTCTTTGAGGATATTGTAAATAAGAACAAGGAGAAAATGGATACCCTTTTACCAGAACTTGGAGAAATAATTCTTGACTCCAAGAAACTGTACAGGGACACCTGTAAAACAAATATTTTGATAGGGGATCTTGACAAGGAGATTAGTAAAGCACAAGATAAGATAAACAATATTGCTGACAATCTGATAGGTGCATTAGATTCATTTTTGGATTTAGAGAAGAAGATTGCAAAGCAAGAAGAGAAAATCAAGAAACTAGAAAATGACAAACAGGGAATAAAGGATAAAGCAAATGACTTGAAATGCAAACTTAGTCCAAGACTAGAATACGTTATTTCTTTGAGAAAAGAAATATTTGAGGCTCTGGTTCCCGAACTAAAGACACCGAAAGAGAAAATGCACATACTCACTGTTACAATGCAGAGAACTCAAGAGGCAATAAACGATGGCAAAAAATTCAGTAATGGTATAAATTTAATTTTGACAGATATCTTTCAGATTGTAACCCACCGGTTACAAGAATCCAGGTAGGACTCCACTAACACTGAATGACAACCTTTATCATTGATGTCAAAGGGGGAGTAGTGGGATGAGAAAAATGGTCAGAAGAAACTTCATCATCTGCTCAGGGGGAGTATACATTTTTTTGGCACACAGTTTTGGTAAGACAATTTTGGCAGACTATTTTTGGATATCATTTTGGACACTTTTGATTTTTCTCATGAGTGTTACCATCAATGCCAAAGGGGGAGATTGTTGGAAAATACACACTCCAATGAGAAATTGTAGGTGATTAAAGGTTTTTTCATTGATGGCAACCTTGCAATCATATGACCCCAACAAGACAAAGATATCGGCATTGACACAAACAGACTCTACACTAGCATACAAAACTCCAGCAGTGAAAGGAAGGATACTGACACCTTGGCCGACTTCATTTTGCTTTAAATGTATTTTGTAATTAATTGTAAAATCATTGTAAGCCGACATGGCGAGTTGTAATATGACTCATATATGTATGAGATCATTTTGTAATAGGAAATGTGCAAAATAGACAGACCTAATATGCGAAATATTGGTTAAGTGTTTATGTTGTAGCAAAGCTTAGACCGGTAGTGAATCTGGCATAGCAGATGCTAATCTAAAGCAGTACAAGACATTGGATTAGTATAATCCATTTTTGTAAGTCAGTGTGACTTCTTTTGTAATTGAGTAGTGAGCTCTAGGCACTTGGCCTTCCTGCATGTGCAGGCCCCTATTGTAAGAGTAATATTCCCTTATTGGCCAATAAGAGAATATTGTGGGTCACAAATCCCACCAAGGTTTTTCCCACACCAGGTTTCCTCATTAAAATACTATTTTATGGTGTGCTTCTCATGTTATTGTTATTGTTCTTATTTACTGCATTATTTCTGGTTTACCAGTACACAGTTTTAATATGCATTTCACGTTTTAAGTCAAGTAAATTTATATACCAATTAGATACTGATTCACCCCCCCCCCCGCTCTCAGTATCTTTGGGAATCCTAACAACCATAGAGCTGGAATCCAATGCAAAATGAGTAAGACAAAGGCAAACACCTTTGAATCCCAAGTTGGAGCACCTCATGAAAGCAGAATTAAGTAAGTTGATCCAAGATAATGTTATTTTTCCCATTAAGCACACATCTTGAGTGTCTAATTTAGTACCTATGAGGAAAAAGAATGGAGAGATCAGACTATGTGTTGATTTCAGAGACCTTAATAGAGCTTCACAAAAGGATCACTATCCACTGCCCTTAATGGAATTAATTTTGCAAGTTGTTTCAACCTCTGACAGATTTTCACTATTAGATGGCTATTCAGGATATAATCAAATTTTGGTAAAGGAAGAAGACCTATACAAGACAGCCTTTACTACCAAATGGGGAACCATGGCATACATAAATATTCCATTTGGATTGTCAAATGTTGATGCAACTTTCCAAAGAGCCCTAGATATAGCCTTTGAGGGTCTCATGAACAAGTTTGTATTGATTTACCTTGATGATATTACTGTTTTTTCAACGAATACTACTAATCATCTTGAGCACTTAAGACAAATCTTTGAAAGATGTAGAGAATATGATGTATCACTTAACCCCAAGAAATGCATCTTTGTTGTCCATGAAGGTAAATTCTTTGAAATATGTAGAGAATATGGTGTATCACTTAACCCAAAGAAACAAATCTTTGTTGTATTGGTTTACCTTAATGATATTACTATTTTTTCAAAGAATTCTACTAATCATCTTGAGCACTTAAGACAAATCTTTGAAAGATGTAGAGAATATGGTGTATCACTTAACCCCAAGAAATGCATCTTTGTTGTCCATGAAGGTAAATTACTTGGTCATGTAGTTTCAAAGCATGGTATAACCATAGATCCTGAAAGAGTAAGTGCATTCTTCTCCTTACCATTATCTACTCACAAGTAAGGCTTACAAAGCTTTATAGGCAGAATTAATTTTGTTAGAAAGTTCATTCAAAAAATTGCATATCTTGGAGCATGAGAGTTAGTGTCTATTGGGTGCATGAGGTAATTCATGTAAGTTGTGAGTTCTCCAAATTGTTCCTTAAGGTCTTCTTTGGTTCTTTCATCTTTTTCTATTCTTTCGAGGATGACAGTCATAGAGGTTTCAAGAGATTGCCTCTCTCCATCTCGTATTTGGTGACCTAGAATAACAATTTGCAACTGATAATCTTCTAGTTGCATATTAGCTTCATCTTGGGTGCCATATGAATTGTAGTTTGTGCAACTCTTGATCCTTGCATATATGCACTAATATGGAATATAGTCCTAACACTTTTCCTCCTTGATCGATCCTAGAGTAATACAACAAATCCATATAGGTCCTTTGAAACAAACTTATAGGTTCTCTGCATTTTTTTGATAGTGGAGATTTTATTTTCCCTTAATTGGGAATGCCTTAAATTTTCCCTAATTCTCAATTTCCAAATAAATAAGCGGTGTTAGAAAATACCTTTCACCTGATTGAAACCCTACAAATATATTAGAAACTATTTACAATAATAATCTTAATAAGCATATTATCATAATCAAGCATTGTTAAATTCACGGTAAAATTATTAATTCAATCATAAAGCATTTAAATATATTTGGAAGGATCAACCATAGGAAAGCATGGGAGAAAGTGACTTCAATGGGGTGTCTTGGATCCTCTACCCTAGGCCCAAGAGTGGATATACCATCTCTCTTGGCCTCATGTGGCCCATGCCATCTATATGAGGTGGTCTACCCAGTGAGGTGTCCACTTTCCATTCCTCCTCATCTTGCCAACCATTCCTCTCTCCTTCGGATTGGACTTCTTGTGTTGATTGTTGTCAGCATAAATTGGCTATTGTTATGTTTGATAATATATGTTATCCGACAAGGTATTAATTAATTGTATTGAGTGGGTTGTTAGTCTCGGGTATTTATGTGTCGGTTGGTTGATGGTTGTGTACCTCTCGGCAACCATTGGGTGCTTTAAATATGTCATGTATTGTCAAGGAAAGAGGACGGTATTGTCGGATCTATTTTAATCCTTGGCCAACCATCTCTGGTCTTCTTCTCCGTAATCATTGCATGTGCGAATAAAGATATTTTACTATTCTGTCTGGTATGCATTGTCATGTACATTGTTATTTTCTATATTTAATTTACTAGATGTACCAGCAAAAACTTTGGCATTGTTTCCTTACAAGAAATCAAGTCAACCTTGAGTGATTCATGTTTGTAGATCCCATCAAAGGTGAGAAGAGGCCATAGGGTGGTCAAGACCAAGTGATTAGGTGATCTGCGGAGCCTCTACCAAAGGGAGCATAAAGAAGAGTCAAAACTTGGAAGTACTCAGAGTGTTGGGACGTTGGAGGTGGATGTGCAGAGGACGCACATGTGTTTGAGAGTTCAAGGAAAGCACCAGAATGTAGTGATCAAAATAGTTCACTCAGGTCCGACACACCTGGAAGTACTCAAAGTTTTTGGGATACTGCAGATGGACATGTCGAGGATTCCTACATGGCTAAGAGTGTAGGAAAAGTAGTGAAACATAGCGGGTGAAACAATCCACTCACGTCTGACACACAAGGTGAATACACACATACCTTTCGAGTGAAAACAATGTTGAGCACCCAAGAGAACCAGAAATTGTCAAAGTTCACGGGAGATGGGTCGGAGGACCTAGTATGACATTGTAAAACATGCATAACCATTTGGGAGGCGAATGGCCAAGAGACAAGGGCTACTAGCTGAAGGCATTTCTCGCCACCCTTTAGGGGATCACCATTGACTGGTACACAGACCTCGACACATAAGACAAGATGAGATGGGGTGATCTGAAGACAGTGTTCTAAGAGGAATTCAAACTCTTGAGGCATGATAATGAGATCATGGCTGAAATCTATAATACTAAGCAAGGGAAAAATGAGAGTGTACACACTTACAACTGTACGTTCAAAGAACTATTGAACAAAATGGAGAACCAGCCAGTCGACGGGTTGAAGAAGAGGTGGTTCACAGAGGGATTGATACCGTCACTACGCAAGAAGATGAAAGTAGTTCCTCCATCCTCGTACACCAATGCTTACAATCGGGCAATAGACATCGAGAGTGAAAAAAAAACCTCTTCCCAAGAGAAGAGGAAGATAGATGATGATGAGAGCACCGAAGGTAGTAGTGACGAAGAATACAAAACCGTACAATCCCTTTGATAGGATATGTTGAGAATGATAAAAGAATTGAAGGCAGAGAGAGGAATTGGCAAAGAAGGTAATGAACTATGGTGTGCTAAGTGCAACAGGGAGGGGCATACAAAAGGCAATTGTCCTAGAAATATGTTTTGTGAAATTTACCAAGTACTCGGGCATTCAATCAAGGAGTGTCCATACAATTTGAATATGAAAAGTACACAAGTACTCTTCACATAGGGAGAGTCCAACCCATTGATCACATAATGTATCGCCAAGTGGTTATGGAAATCAATGAGGGAGAAACCAAATATAGTACGAATCCAGAGGATGTCCTATCATACAATGCTGATAATGTAGTGAACGGGGACACTTTGCAAGAGACTTCCATAACAAGAAAGAAAACATACAATTATTGTGCAAATGGTGTGGACTAAGTGACTATGAAGACACCAACTACCTGAATTAGAAGGGTATTAATATGATGGACGTGGAGGAAAAAGCGAACACAGTTTTACCAATCACAAGAGCACAACCAACAAAGGTGATGTATTCAAACTCTAGTACGGAAAAGGAATAAGCCCAAGTAGAGCAAGTGTTGGCGAAGGAATGAGTAACTTCCAATGGAACTGCAAGTATGTCATTACGAGAGTCAAAGAAGAACACAGTTTGCCAGGTGCTACAAACAATCATACCCATCATGGTGGCATACCTTCTTCAAACTATGTCGCAACTGAGAATAGAAATTTCCAACATAGTCAGTGATGACATAGTCATCCAAAAATAATGTAAGCCACACTAGGAGGAACTGACGGGAAAACCATCACTCAAAGGGAATGAGTCTAGTGATCCAATGTTGTTGATAGTGAGAATCGGGAGGAAGACGATGGTTGTCGAGATGGAAATAATGGGGAAGAAGTTGACAAACACCATTATCGATGGAGGCTTGAGAGTAAATGAACTACCAAAAGACACATGTAAATGTCTAGGGAAGCCGAATCTTTGGCCACCAATCTTCCACTTGGTAGGTGCCGACCAACACGACATCCAGCTATTGGGAACATTGATGGCACAAAAACTAATGATTGGGACACAAAAAAAATTCTTGGACATTGTAGTCATCCGGTTATAGAAGAAGGTGTACGATGCACTCCTCAGGAGGGGATGGTTAGTTATTTCCAATGCAAGTCATAATGGGAAATGAAACACACTCTCGATCGAGAGTGACGAGAGGAAGCATGTCATTGACTTGAGGACCTGGGTGGTGAGTGAAGAATTGGTACCCTCAGACTCTGAGTCTGAGGGTAGAGAGTTAGGTATGGATGGAGGGAGGAAAGGCATGAAACCCAACGATGAAGGGGTGCTCGAACTAGAAGATTTCTTTGAAGATGAGATGAGTTCCCTGAATGGACTATTCCACTGGCAAATGGAGGACTATGAGGTATTTTCATAAAAATGTAATTTTATTGAAGCTACAACTCCTGGTGAAAAGAAATTGATGGAAGCATGTAAATTTATGAGTGATACATTTGGTAGTAGGGAGATGGAAAGTGGATGGAAAAATCCCACCGATGAAGGCAAAGTGTCATACAAATAAAGGAGCTTGCACAAAAGGAAATCATACCTATATGGAGTAAGTTCGTATGCAAGCATACTATCAAATAAAATGGAATTGAGAGGAAAAATCAAATAGAAGGAACCATACAAGCCACAATGAAATCCATCTCAGTCATACGACACCGTCTGCACACCCTATGGAGTAAGGGATCACACAACAAGGAGACCATATGACCCACAAAGGTACGTGCAAAACCTAGCCCATACACTACATGGGGATGAAGCAAAATTGGCCACTCTAATAACATTACGCATCTAGGAAGTAGGAGGAACTCAACGTAAAGAAGGAAATAAAAGCAGAGGAAATAGTTTGTATAGGGCCGTACAACAACAAGGAAGTGGGTTGTACATATCCGTACAAGCCAGATCGGGCCATCCGTACTGGGTGTGCAAAACCATATAGATAAATTCATATGGGAAATACAGAATTGCAAGGACTAATCCGTATGGAACTGACTAAAGGAGAAAGCCATATGGAGTGCACAAAATTGGAGAGAGAAATCCGTACGGTAATCTGTACAAGGCAAGAGGGTGTGCAAAGGAAATTTACTGAGATTCATATGAAATTGGAAAAAATCCGTATGGAATTAGCTTGGAAGGTAAGTCTATACGGTGGCAGGCACAACGCAGTCCGTGAGGAGGAAGATGAAATTTATTATGCAATAGCAACCATCTATCCATACAAGAACCATACAAAACTACCAAATGAAGTTGGAGAAGTGTGACCATATAGAATCAAGACGAAGGAATTGATAGAAGGCACCCGTATGAAACTGTGCAAGGCAACAAAAATCTGTCCACAATTAGTATAGAATTTGCATGAAAGAAAAAATTCATAGATAGTCCATATAGAATCAATTGGAAGAAGGAAATCGTACATAATTCATACGGACTTAGTTGAAGGGGGCCACAAAGGCAGCATGTACAGTGACCAATTGGGAGGGAAGCTTGGTGCGGGGGTAATTCTATATACACAAGTAGAAGAGGAATTTTTGTATGAAGAGGAGAGGTGGTCTGTATGTAATCCAGACTGCACTCCGTGTGGATTTGCTGCAGAAATCAATGTTTTTGGCATCTTAAAAAATCACAAAAAACTTGTGTGTCATGGAGTTCCATGTGGTTATGAAGGTTGCAATTTGGCGTTGCCCCTTAACCCTGCTAGGGTCGCCACCCCCAGACCCCCATTGGGGGCATTGCCCACAAACCCTCATTTGATTTGGCAGGTACACTACAAGTTGGGGTTGTCCAATTGAAGTCATTGTCTATTGTTAGTCTTCCCAAATATTACTTGATATTTGCTTGTCATCTAGAAGATGACTTTTTCTTTTGGGGGGATGATGTTGTCGGCATAAATTGCCTATTGTTATGTTTGATAATAATTGTTATCTGAAAAGGTATTAATTAATTGTATTGAGTGGGTTGTCAGTCTCAGGTAGTTATGTGTTAGTTGATTGATGGTTGTGTACCTCTTGGCAACTGTTGGTTCCTTTAAATATGTCATGTACTGTCAAGGAAGGAGAACAGTATTGTCAGATTTGTTGTAATCCTTGGCTGACCATCTCTGGTCTTCTTCTCTGTAATGGTTGTATGTGTGAATAAAGATATATTTTATTGTTGTGTTTGGTATGCATTGTCATGTACATTGTTATTTTATATATTTAATTTACCAGTTATACCAACAAACATTGATTCACCATGATAGGGGGATGAGGTTACAATAGGGTGCCCTAGAAGCCCATCTCTC
This sequence comes from Cryptomeria japonica, assembly GCF_030272615.1. Taxonomy (NCBI): domain Eukaryota; kingdom Viridiplantae; phylum Streptophyta; class Pinopsida; order Cupressales; family Cupressaceae; genus Cryptomeria; species Cryptomeria japonica. Next base: position 631,972,288 of record NC_081413.1, read on the forward strand.
GTAAGCCCAAAGGAGGTACTCTATCTACCCCCTTGGCCTCATGGGATTATTTGGTCCACACCTTGAGGTGACGTGCCTAGGAGAGTGCCCCATCACTGTACCCCTCTTGCAAACCTTATTTCCTCTACCATGGCTGGAAACATTCAGAACATATGAATGAACACATTCTACATATAATAAATTAACTACAGAAAATCATTAATCAGGTTAATATTTTTTGTGACAAATATAAATATGAGCAATGATAATAGCAGACCATTGGTAATAATTAGTATGCAGAAATATAAGTTTATTAACGTAGCACTTGTTATGTTATGGACATAAACTTATACCAAACTGTAGTCACTAGTTGACCTGCTAAGATTAATATTTAATAAATATCAGATTTGAATCCTTCTGTCCCTCTTGGAATGGTCAATTAGTTGAATAAATATCTATTCAACGTGGGTGAGGAGTCATGTCCTTCCTAATAGCCATGTCCCTCTAGAAAGTGATGTCCCCTTAAATATGTGTGTTGCCCCTTGACTTACTAAATTGTTGTTAATAGTTAAATTAAATTCATGCCTTCTCAGGCATCATATCCTCTCATACATCGCACCTCTTTCCTTCTCAGCCATTGTATCCTCTTAGACATTGTACCTCTTTGGATATTATGTTTAAATATTTGTTAATACTTCAGAATGTCTTATGATCTATGGGTTTGGGATTAATGTTTCTTTGTCCCTAACCAATAGTTAATTATGGTGATCGCACCTTAACAAGGATCACTAACAACCCTTTTAATGCACATAATCCTTATACTCTCTTAATAGATAATTTTGTTGACTATATCAATGACTTATTTATATCCTTTGGACTCGTGCCTCTTTAAGGGAGACTTGTGGCTGCCTCAAACCCTCTTCCATGTATTATTGATGGCAGATTGTTCTATTATCCTCTTGGATTATTCTCAGAAATTGTGAAGTCTTATAAATAATATGATTTCTGATCAAATGGCATCCCTATTGGTGGTTCTCCAATTTGGGGGCATGACAGTTCCCCCTTCCCAAAGTTGCTTGTCCTCAAGCAGTGATCATTTTTTCAATGCAAGGATTCCTAACTAACCCTTCAAGTTTTGTAATCTTAAGACAAGTTTGTTCTCATCAATTTTAATTGTAATAATTATGTTTGGTTCTTTCCTCGAGACAAACAAAGGTAAACTCCCATACATTGAGAAGAGGATTAGAAGCATGAAACATATATGTGGCCTTAATTGTGAGATGATCATGCTGACTATTCTTATAGAATGGAGACCTTTAGGAATTAGTTCACTGAATCTTACTGTAAAATGGTAGTTATACCCTAAGTAACCGCATTTGAATTCAAGTTCAAGTTCGACAACTATAAAATTTGGATGAAGTTCGACAAGTGCAAAAAATTTTTAAAAAAAATGGAATGAAATTCGACTTATATAAATTATTATTTTATTTTTTTAATATACATAATATTTTTCTTTAATATAAATATAAATAAATTATTAAATTATTTTTAAATATATTATATATAATATTTTTCTTTAATATAAAAAAATGATAAAATAATAAATATGAATAGATTAAAGATTAAATCTATTTAAGATGAAATCTATTTTTATTTAAATAAATCATATTATTAAATATTTTTAATATTAATATGAAATCTTTAATTTAAAACTCTCCCAACATACATTCAATATCAAATCGTTAGCTATGAAGCAAAACAAAGGAAATCGTAAGCTAATAAAGTGACAGAGCACTATGGGAAACAACAGTGACGTGGGAATTGTGGGGAAACAACGATGGCGGGGTAGGGACTCACACACATAGAGTAATAAAGTGTTTCAATGGTAGTTTGGTAGCACCTCTAAATAGAGGTTCACAATCTTGAACATTTAACAATAGACTACGATCTGTAGGTTCTCGTTGAATTGGAGGACATCCCATTACTAAAACAAAAACCAATGCCTTCAAGAAAACTCCTACGTTATACTAAAATTCTTAGGAGTAAATAACTGAATGCACTACGACAAGGCTTTCATATGTAGCAAGAAATGAATTATAGAAATAGTAATTAAATCTCATGTCATGTAGTCTTGCTAAAAGAAAATTTAAACTTTGCTAAAAATTGGGGTTGTGTTGACATTAAACTGTTAGGCTTAATATGGAAAGCTAATGTACTAAGAGGGGAGGGGTGAATCAGTACTTCAAATCCTTTCTTCAACAATATCTTTATTGTTATGCATAAACAAAAAGCTGTTGTAACATAACATAAAGCTAAAACAAATAACAATCATAATTGGTTCACTCCATAACACATATATTTTGGTTACGCAGAAACTCTTGGTTAGAGAGAAAAACTGCAGTGGGGATGACACCCACAACTTCACTACTGCAATAATAAAGAGTTCTCGGTTAGAGCTACATGTTTAGCTATTTTTGATAGCTTACCCTATTAGGAACATCAAGATCTATTAGATCTACCTTGCTAAAGGATTTTACAACACTTAATCTAAATGTTGCACCTGGTTAGAGGCTTTACAATTTATAGACTTTGTTAGAGTCTTTTACCTTGTTAAAGGTTTCTCTTACAACTTCAAAATATTACAATAGAATCATTACAAATATCTGCAACTTTGCATCTGAAATGTTATAGCAAATTCTATGTGCTCAAATAAGATTACCTTGCTTATAGCATACCTCGGTAACCCATAAAGTAACTCGGTAAACCCTTCTGTTTACTTTGTTCTTTGACTGTTCTCTGAAATGCTTCTTGGTGACCTTTGTGTCTCTATAACAGTCATAACACTTAGTGCTTTATTTTTGTATTACACATGTCTTGCTTTATACACTTATATATCTCTCTTTGTCACACTACATGTATATGTCTGATCTCAATTCCATGTTGTACAAATAGATTTCTTATGCCAGTGGTCAGGTTCATTGCTTTGATCTTACAAACATGATTTATCGAATAACTGTACAAAATATTTCATTGGTTAGATGACCATGAAATCATACACAATCTTTAAGTGCAATTTCCAATGTGATAACGGTTCTATGTTCCTTGATTTTGTAACACATTTCTATATGTGTGTCCAGGTTCAATGAATTTGGTAACACATTTCACTCAGTGTATATCAACTCAGTGTATCATCTTTGTTGCTTGGTAGACATTGAATGATACTCGATAGACAGCTCAGTGTATACTGGGCTCTGTGACTACTTTCTTCTATAACTTACTGTTCTATGCATACCGACTAAATATTTCGATAGAGGTAACTGACTAGAGTATATAGAATGAATTTGGATATAAAACTAATGGCAACTTGATAAGCAGTAACAATCTCCCCTTTTGACATTAGTTGAGATGTTTGACAAAACTACTTTAAAAGTCATAACTCAATAATCTATATACTTACAAAATTTGACTAAACAGATAGTCTATACATTAGTCAATGAAATAGTATATTTAGATATACTCCCCTTATCAATATACTGAACAAAACTTTGATTTTTTATGCTCAGTGATCAATAACCTGTAATAACTATTCGGTTTGCTGCTCTGTTCTTTGTTCCCTGTCAAAATTGACTCTGTATTTGAATACTCTGTTTTGCTCAATATATGCTCCCCCTATATACTACACTCCTTTTTTTTTGATGCTTTGATGCTATATTACTCCCCTTTTTTGACAAACATGAAAATTTAGCTATCATTCGGTGGTGGCAACTGGTCAAAAATGGATTTGTACTTTGTTTGTGCGTTAGTAAGAGCAGTAGAGAGGGCATTCTTGACACTATCCATTAAAGAATTCTGAGATGTAAAGTCAGCTAACAGTAAAATTAATCCATCTAATGTGCTTCCCTCTTGCTGAGTCGATAAGGAGGTAGCCTTGTTGATCTTCTCTTGGATGGATGAAAGATGAGGAAGGAATAATGTTTGAAGTGTCATTATGTCCATCCTTATCTTGTGTTCTTCATTCCTTAGTTCCAATTGTTGAGCCATGATCTATTGTAGCTTGGTATAAAAATTCTGAATGGAATGTGGCTTAGTGGTCAACTTATTGGAGAGATCGGTGATCTCTTTCTCAATCACTTGAGTTTTATTCTTAATGTCCTTAATGAATAAAGAGAATGTACAGAGTTTCTGAAATAAATAAAGAATGTGCTTGAGTTGAGGGGTCAACTCAGCAATAAATTTGACAAGTTTAGCTTTGCCAATAGCTATAGCCTTCTGTACCTCTTCTATCATCTTAGCAATGAGCTCCTTGTCCTTCAATTTGCTCAAATATTCTGATGCATCTACTCCAGATGTCTCTATCTTGGTTAGGAGTTCATCTAATTGTACATGGATGGCTGCATCTGTTGTCATTGTAGCTTCAGGTAGCATATCAGTTAAGAGTCCTTTCACCTTCTAAAGTACTTTATTTTTCTTTTGAATAGCCATTTGCTTCTCTTGTTCAGCTTTGGCTTTGCATAGTTCACTGAAATCAATGAGTGCTTGCCCTTTTAATTCAGATATATCTACATTCGGCAACACTGTTGGTTTTGACAAATCAACTTTGAAACTATGCTTTTTCATTTTGTTTTCTTTACCTTTCACCGATTTAACTAAGACAATGGCTTGTGAGGCTTGTTGACCCTCAGTAGGTTGCTCGGTAGAGGCAACACTTTGGTCGATTACTTTAGCCTCTGAAGTGTCCTTTGGTGCCTTTGTACTAGGTGTCTCGGCTGAAACTTTTTTGGTGCTGGAAGGAGCTTGTGAGGTCTATTCTTGAGAAGTACCTTCTCCTGCTATAGACTTGTGACCTTCTGTGCCTTGTTCCATATCCTAAGAGGCCTTGGTTGAGACAGGTTGATTGACTAGAGGATAGGGCTGAACTTGTTCCAAGACTAATTCATTGGATACAAGTTGGGCAAAAGCGTCCCCTTCTATCATTTCCTGTTCCAGTGCCTCTGCATCCATGATATCTTCATCTTCTTGTACGGTGTCAGTAGGGTCCTGCTCGGTGACATCGAGATCTTGCTCGATGACATCAATTATTTCAACTACAGCTTGCTCACCAGCATCCTTGATGTGAAAGATTTCCTACCATTTTTCCTTGGTCTCTTTCTCTACTTCTAGATAAAGTCCATTCATCAATTTTAAAGCTTTTTGCTTGACTAGAAAGTTTTTGTGGTAGTTTGCCAGATTTTCTTTGATTTCATCTACTGACATGTCTGGAAAGAGACATACAAGACTTCTTTCTCTAATCTATTTCTCTGAGTCCATTGCATATTTCCACCTATTATCAATATGCACATACAATTCTTTTGGAAGAGAATTAGATACTTCCAATGGGACCAATCAGAATTTCAGAAGTGTACAGATGACAGCTTCTTCAATTTGTCTCTTTTTGGAATCATTTCTGGATTCATACTTAACATATCTAAATGATCCAAATCCACCATATTGCTTTAGATTAGCACAAAAATTTTCAACACTATGTACATTTATTTCTTGCTCTTGACAATCTGAAATTTACCTGCATCTTCAGATTCACTGTCACTAGACTCTTTTGCCAAGATGAGTCTCTGAGTAGATTTCTTGTAAGTTTTTGTTACTTGGGTGTGGCAACACTCTTTGTTTTCTTACTTAGTGAAGCTGTTGAAGCTCTTGTATTAGGTCGCTTTGCTGGAGGAGTCAGTGTTCCCTTTGATATATCCAGCTTCTTCCTTTTTAGTACTTTTCCCTTAGGTAATTCAGTGCTCAGTGTAACAGCTGTCTCTTGGGCTTCAGATTCCTCTTCGGTAATGGCTATAGTGCCTTTGACAGGTGTGGAGGAAGAATCTTCTCCAATTTTTTTCATTAATGCCTTAATCATCTTTGTTGTTTTCCTTGTAGCTTTGGGTACTACAATGCTCATTTTTACTTTTTCCTTCACTTCTTCATATGTTCCATACCTCAACTTGGTAGCATGCCTCGGTAAAGTGAGGAACGCATTTATCTGTTGTTGTGTGATGTCAAAATCAATCTCATAACCCATAGGTGGCAAAGATTGAGTTCTTGGTTCCACAACATTCACATAACAGTAGTCAGTGTCCACTTCAAAACATATGTCATCCTTGTATTTTTCCACTAGCTGGGGTGGAATTCTATGCCTGTTATGCATCCTTTCCTGAAACTTGCTAAAATAGTCATCCATAATATCATTAAAATTATCACCTAGACGTTTGATGTAGTCATTGATTTGATAGGTGATTGGTCGGTGTAGCTCCCAGACTACTTTACCAATTGATGGAAATAATTTTTCAAAATAGAAAAACATGCAAACTAACAGTGATCTAAACTTCAATGTATTCACCGAGTTGTTCTTCTTTGGCTTCCTTATAGTGTTCAGATTATCAAATAGGTTTTTCAGCAATACCTCACATAAATCAATTTTCATGCCTTTCTTTACAATTTTGTATGCTAGGTTGACTGCTGCATAGGGTACACCGTTTTCCCTTGCTGATTGGAAGAAACAGTAACCAATTACTCTAATGGAAAACTTTAGCTCTGCATCAGTGACATTGTTGAATTTCAGTCCTCTACAATCAGATTCTGCTCTGGTTAAACTTATCAATTCCTTTTGTGATATCATTTTCTAAGCTCGGGCATGATCATAAATAGGGTAACCGGTGATCAAATGAATGATTTCTTTGGTGATCTTAAATGATTTCTCTTCTAGCCACATGAAGTCATCATGAACTCTACTCAGAACAAACTTGACCCACTGGGGTTTGAATACACAAGGATAGGTTAGGGCTTCAATTAATCCCTTGATCTTAATGTGCTCATACTTGCTATCCATTTTACCATCGGTGCATAATTCATCATATGTGTCCTTGATTTCAACATGACCTAGTTCTTCAACTCGACATTTGGTAAAGAATCTCACATCCTCGACTAATAAAACTCTATCCGGAATGAGTGAAAATGTAGTTTTGTCATCCGATTTAGATGCAATTTTTGGAGTTAGAGAATATTTCAGTGAGGGCTTTTTGATGTTCTCAACAACAATGGGATCTTGGATCTTAGGTGCCATTACGAATTTAGGATAAATTCTAACAAAAGATCCTCAGGGTTTGAAGATTTTCAAACGGTAGATGCTTCACACTTAGCAGATAATAACAACTTGATATGATTGATAAACCAGCTTAACAATGCATTGAGATTGATGTATATACCTTTGAATTTTGCTTTGGAGGAGGTTTGATCACCTTTGAATCGCTTGCCCTGCTCTCTTGAAAACTTGGTAAGTGTAAAATGACCACGTAAATGCTTTAAGTACACAATATACCTTATTGGGCTCCATGCAGATTAGGTTAAAAACATTAAATGCACTCGGTTCCACTAAACTTTCTTTCCTTTTTGCGCTTTAACCGAGTAGCCAGACTTTCTTCATTAATTGACTTGACAGGCTTCCTGTATTCACCGACTTGATAGTCTTCTTGTAAAGTGCTCCAAAAGACTTTAATAGAATTTCAAACTTTCTAATACATCTTTTGTTAGGGTTCCCAAAGATACTGAGAGGGGGGGGTGAATCAGTATCTGACCGGTAATGAAATTTTCTTGAAACTGAATATGCAAAACATAAAGTAACAGTATACCGGTATGCAAGAATTAATGTAAATAACAGAATCAAAAACATCCACATGAAAAGAACACCATAACACAAGATGTTTAACGAGGAAACCTAGTGTGGGAAAAACCTCGGTGGGATTTGTGACCCACAATATTCACTTATTGGCCAATAAGAGAATATTACTTACAATAGGGGCCTGCACATGCAGGAAGGCCAACTACCTAGAGCGCACTACTCAATAAGAATTCACACTAACTTACAATGAGGATTTACACAAATCCAATATTCTGTACTGCTTTACAATAGCATCTTCAATGCCAGATTCAGTACTGGTTCTTGCTCTGTTCTTTACATATACCCTTGACCTACAAGTCGCACATTAGGTTTGCCTTATAATTTATTTATGCTTCCTATCCATATCCTACAAATGTCTACAATGATCTCTTTTATATACAAGAGTCATTTTACAATTTGCCAAGTCGGCTTACAATAATAAACAAAATATTACATATCAAAAGTCCTGTCGGCCTCTGTGCCGGTATACATATTCTCTTCTATGCCGGTGTACATCTTCTATGTCGGTGCCAGTGTAGAGTGATCTTGCTGATGCCGGTGCACTATCTTGTTTGAATAATGCTTTGCCGGTATAATGTCTTGCCGGTGCCATAGGATTTGCAAGGTTGCTTGTGTGATGCTTTGCCGGTATAATGTCTTACCGATGCCATAGGATTGCAAGGTTGCCATCAATGACAAAACCTCCAATCACACACAATGTCTCATTAGAGTGTCCATATGCCAACAATCTCCCCCTTTGGCATTGATGGCAACACTCATGACAAATTTCAAAAGATATCCAAAAAAAAATGTGTAGACCAAAAATGTTACCAAAAATGTGAGAGCTTCCCTTGAGCATGTGATCCCTGTGTTTTGAATTTTCTCATCCTACTACTCCCCCTTTGGCATCAATGACAAAGGTTAGTAGATTTTGTACTTGTACCAATTCATAACCTCAACTTTGTAGTTGGGTGGTTATTATCTGAAGAATATCTCCCAAAATTAAGTTTATACCATCCATAAACTTCTTGTTGTCTTTTATTGTTGTCTCAGTTCTGTATACTGTATCGGTGAGATGCTGCAAGTGCTCTGTCGGTGTTTTGTTTCCCTGTGTTAGTGCCTCTGAGATTTCCTTTCGCAGAGATGCTAAATAGTCCAATCTTGGACTTAGTTTAGATCTCAAGAATTTTGCCTTGTTTATTATTTTCTCTTTCTCTCTTTCTAATTTGAGCAATTCTTCCTCAAAATTTGTTATCTTTTCCTCAAAAGCTGATAATGTATCAGGTGAGTTAACAAAATTATCTACAAGTCTATTGATCTCTTCATATACCTTTCTCATCTTTTTGTCTACATCTATGGTCAAAAAGTTTATCTTACAGGTGTCTTTGTACAGAGTTTTGTACTCTTTCAATAAATTGCATAGTTCTGGTAGAAGTGTGTCAAATTCCTTGTTACACTTCTTTATTCCTTCCTCAAAGAATTTTTGTTTCTCTTTTTCTATACTTTCCTTTACAGATTCTACCTTTGTTTGCTCAAAATTTCCAGAAATATATTTACAAAGTGTATCCAACTGGCCTAAAGAATCTTTGTTGTCTATATTACAATTGGGAGCTATTGATTTCAAAACTAGAATTGAATCATCTATCGCTTTATAAGCTTGTGAGCTATAATCAGTTATTTTCTTGATAGATTCAAGCAATACCTCTGTTACATTTGATGGTGACCCAACAAACTGAGTGTTGGTAGAAGTGACCATGTTAGTATTGATCTCTGGTAGGTTTGTTTGTGTCTCCATTTCTTTAAGCATTGGTTTTCCTACATCATTTCTTATCGGTGGCATCTGTTCTGAAGGCTTTAGCTCTATTGGTTTCTCTGTTTGTGTTCCAGATTCCATCTTTTTCTCTGAATCTACTGCCAGTTGCTCTTTGTTTCCTGATTTATCTGTTGTATCCTTATCTACCACTATGTTGATTTTCTGAGTATCAACATTCACAATATATAGGACTTCAGGATTAGGATTATTATCCTCTGTGTCCATACTCTCAATTGTCGGTTGATCTTCTGCATTTGTTGTTTTTACTGGTGGAGTATTTAAAGGAGGTGGGGGTAAGTTGTCTCTAATCTTGATACTTGGTGGTGTAGACACCCAAAATTGTCATGTCTAATTAAATAAATATTTTATTTATTTAATTATCTAAGCCTAATTCTTCTATTAATTAAATAAATCCTTATTTATTTAATTAATTCATTTATCCTCTTCTAGCCTTATTTCTCATTTAAATAAATACATTTATTTATTTAAATTATCCTTTTCCTAAATTAAATAAATATTTTTATTTATTTAATTATCCTACTTCTTCTATTTATTAAATAAATCTTTATTTATTTAATTAATTCATTATCTTTTTCTACACATGACACATGTCATTCATCTCTTAATTCCTACACTACCTACCACTTTCATTACTTTACTATTTCCTCTACCTACCCTCTAATCCTAGCCGACCTCCTTTTTTACACCTCTCAATCTTATCCCTCCATTTCATATTGTGTCTTCTATTTAAGGAGATGCCTTCTTCATTATCAAACCCTAATCAATCATTCTAATGCCCTAATCGACAATCTTGAAGACTCGACTACATTACGATCCTACTTGCAACCACATTCCATTCTTTGTTGAGCTCTTGTGCATATTAAAATCTAAGAGCAAATATATCAAGCAAGATCAATGGAGATAGGAAGAATGGAGATCAAAACCCTATTGGACATGTGATGGTATAATCTTTGTGATTTCATGTGATTTGCATTGTCTTAGGTAATCTTCATATGTTATGGTGGATCTTTGTTGATTGTTAGGCTAGGGTTTTGTGGTTGAATTCATTTAGCCTTTCAATATTGTTATTATTGTTATCCATTTTCACCATATACATTTTGGCACACCCAGTGGGACATGGATTTTTCTTAGATCTATGTTTTTTGCAGATTTTTCTAACCCTATATTGCTATTTTGTAAAACAATTTGGAGAATAACCTTGTGCAGCTAGGGTTTTGGACACAAAATCAAGATCTTGGAGAGATTCGATCATATCTCATAAACGGATTGGAAATCTTGCACCAAATTTTTTTTGCAGGTTGAAGAAAGTATCACGAGCTCCCAACCCAAAATTCAGAATTTTTGGAGCACATTTTCATTTTCTAGCAATTTTTTATGATTTTTCATAAAAAATTAATTTTGAGAGAAAATGAGAGAATTTTTTGGATTTTCTTACATTTTTGGAAATCTCTAATAATTATACATAGGATATAGTCTTTGTGAATTTAATTTTGATGCAAAATATTTCCCTAAAAATCGGATCTTTAAAAATTAGGGTTTTTCTTTATTTTGATTAGATCTCACAAACGGATTTGAATTTTGACATAAAAGTTTTTGTGCAAGTCACGAAAAGCATAAAAAAGATTCAATAAAAATTTCAAATTTTTTGGATCTATTTTGCATTTTATATAAATTTTTTATGATTTTTCATAAAAAATTAATTTTGAGAGAAAATTAGCAAATTTTTTGGATTTTATTACATTTTTGGAAATCTCTCAGAATTATACACACGATCTGTTTTTTTTAATTTTGAATTTGATGGAAAATTATTCTTCAAAAATCAGATCTTTGAAAATTAGGGTTTTGCATTATTTTACTCATATCTCACAAACTGCTTGGATTTGTTGCAGAAAAGTTTTTATGAAGATTTGGAAGATCATAAAGACTCTCCAGTAAAAATTTCAGATTTTTTGCATCGATTTTGCATTTTATATGAATTTTTTATGATTTTTCATAAAAAATTAATTTTTGGAGTAAATTAGCAAATTTTTTAGATTTTCTTACATTTCTGGAAATCTCTTAAAATTTTACAAGTGGTCTTTTTTTATGATGAATCAGGCCTTTGAATTGGTCAACAAAACGCATTGTTGAAGGCCCCTATTTCACAAAGTCTTTTGGATCTAAAATTTACCTAACTTGTGTGCTTGCAGGAAGGGGTGATCATTTGAAACAATCCAAACTACTAAAAGATCTTTGTTGCAGGTCCTTAGCAAGGGTTTTTGGATTTTTATTGTGTGCCTTGTTTTCATAGACTAGCAAACACTTCAATTGGTGCACTAAAATTGAATCATTGTCTTTTGTGTCTTGAGCAATAGGCTCTTTTTGTTTAATCTTTAGAGGGCCTGTCTTCCCGTGTGGTCATTAGGACTACTAGTGAGAAGAGAATGACCCAAGTGGTAGCGAAGAAAACCCACCTCATCCGAACCACTATAATCAAATGTATTCATGGTGAAAACTATGAATAACGTGTGCTGATTAGTTCATACTGACACTATGTCTCCCCATAAACCCGTTTGATCAAATTTATTTGATCATTTGTAGGGCGTAACCCCTACCGGCTGGGAGCCTTCTGTATTTACAGAGCTGAAAGTGCCGCATGTATGGCCACATGAGCGGATGCCCTTACTAGCACCTTTTTTGTTTTAGAAGCCCAAATCGTTCTAGTTCTTGGGGCAGGAGGTCGGACCTCTGGTAGCGGCCCACACACATACGGTTCTTAGTAGAGATACAAAGTTCGCCATGGGGAGTTTTCATGGGGACTGATGCTTGGCTGACCCGAGAAGTGAGTGCCGAGGGTGGAGCCAGTGAGGTCAAGCATCTATGTATCCGCTCTGAATAGCGTAGCCTCGGGGGTAAAACCCCATGTGGGATCAACAACTATTGTCTTGGCCAGCCATAAAAATTGTGCTTGACTTATTTTAAACAGTCAAACATTCAAGACCAAACAACAAAACATTGTGTCTTTTGTGTCTTCAAGTGTATGCAAAATAACTTTACATCAAACAACACACTTTTCTTGGAGTCATTTTGAGTCTAAACACTTGCAAACATTGAGTCCTCATCAACATTGTGTCCTCTTCTCACGAAAAATAGTCAAACATTCAGATTTGGTCACAACTTCACAAATTGGAAAAATTTTACAGTCCAACAAACAAGAGAAATCAGTTTCGGAATACTTGAGCTTCCTAGGTTGTTTCTTCAGGTTTTATCTAGCATTCAACCTGTCTTTGGGTCTCACATAGTCCATCATTGCTTTACATCTCTCATTACATTCACAATTGTCTAAACTTGAGTCAAAAGGTCACTTGCTTGTCCTCATCATACTTTGTCAACACACTACATACAACTACACTTTGCTAAGTGGTCCCTCATCAAGGTTTCTTACCTTTGGGTCTCATTTGGTCTTACTTAGAGTCAAGGTCAACTTACCTCATCAAGAGAAACTATCCTCTCTTTGGAAGTCACACCTACTCTACTACATACATACTTGGTCTTACACTTTGGACATTGCAAGTACACCTCAGATTCATTTACACTCCATACAACTCTTGGTCTTCCTTACTCTTTCCATTTTTCATCTAGTCTCTCACATCTTGGTCAATACCTAGTTCATGGTTGAAACCCATCTTCAAAAATCTAGGAGAGAAACTAAAGAGGCTCAAGAGTCCGCAAACATGAGTTCTTATGAGTATGACAACGATTTATTTTTCAATCCTGAGCACACTACATTGCCGGACATGGATGTTTATAGAAACATTCCAAATGTGGAAAACGCAGACACTACAAACAACAATGCTACACACAATGACAATGTGGACAACTTTTCAATACATTCAACAGATGTAGAAGAATCCATTATGAATCCCCATTTCAATAGATTGGTTGAAGAAATAATGAGGAGGGATAGACAATACTTCTTACACATGATGGCACAAAGTGGAGCCAAGATACCACATGATTTTGACATGTCTCAAATTATGGAAAACTGACCTTTGCAACAAACTCACTCCAACATGGATCAAAGGAGACCTAATAGTGGAGGAAATAGAGGACCACATATGGTACCTGAATCACCATCAGCTTTGCTTCAAAAACCAGAAGTCCCACATACACATGCTCAAACATATGATACTTACCTTCATAGACCATTATGGAAATCTTATGCAGATAGATATGCTCAAGCTATGGATCAACCAAAACAATTGGACATTCAAAGGCATGCTCAAAATTTGGACACAAGGAAACCCCGTGTCAAATTTGGGGGCAACACAATAGAACATGACATGCCTGTAGAATATGGTATACATGCGCAAAATAGATATGGGGTTCCTCAACATGAATCTATACCAAGTGCTCCATATATGCTGCATCAATATAGACCTCCTCCATATGAACATGTGTATGATCAATATCATCCATATATGCAATATGCTCCTCCTCTAATTGGTGCCTCAAACATGGGATATGGTTCAAGAAGTTGATCTCCACCTAAGAGCAATTTGGAGCAACAAATCAGAGATTTACAAAAGAAAATGGAGGATATAAATACACCGAAGCCAACATATACAATGAGAGACATATGTCCTTATCCATTTGACAAGAGCATTCCAATGCCTCCATTTCCTGCACACTTTGTGACGCCTAAATTTGACAAGTATAGAGGAAAAGGGGACCCCAAGGCACACATAAGACAATTTTTCACAGCTTGCATTGAGGTAGCGGTAGAAGAGACATATTTGATGAGATTGTTCCCACAAAGCTTAGGCGATCAAGCTATGGAATGGTTCTCCCAACTACCACCTAGTATTAAGTCATGGGGTGACTTAGCAGAGGCATTCTTTCAACATTTCTCCTACAATATAGAGACAGACATATCAATCACTACTTTGTGCAATACCAAGCAAAAAGAGGGAGAATCTTTTGCATCATTTTTACAAAGATGGAGAAATCTAGCCAGCAGATGCTCTTGTGAAATTCCACAGAAACAAATGGTAGAAATGTTCACACAAAATGTTAATAGGGACATTGGCTATGATCTAAGAAAAGCTTGTTTGTCCACCTTCAAGGACGTCATTGAAAAAGGCTTAGCAACAGAAAAGGTTCTAATTGAACAAGGAGTCATTAAGATATTCAAGGAAAACAAAGATGACTTTAAAGGAAAGGACAAGCCAAGATTTTGGAATAAAAACAAGAACATAGTCAATGATGGTGTTGTTGATGCCAATACAGTGAGACCCAAATTCATCTTTTCGGGATCAAGTTCTACAAACAATCAAGTGAATACTCAAACAACTTCTAGACCATGAAGGAAGTACACCCCATTGGGAGAACCACTTGAATCAGTATTCAAAAAGCTTGTGGCAAACAAAGTGATCACAGTTCCAAATTTTCCTCCATATGAACCAAAGGTCAAACCAAATTGGTGGAATGATGATGAGTATTGTGAATTTCATAAGAGCAAGGGTCACAAGACAGGAAATTGTCATCGACTGAAGAACATCGTACAAGATCTCATTGATAGAGGTGATATTGAGATTGAGGGACACTCATCCAATCAAGAACATGAGATGTTTAAGGAACCATTCCCAAAGCATGACAAGGGAAAAGCTAAAGTCACAGATGATCAGGCCAACTATACTAGAGCACCTTATAACTACGATTCAACTATCAATCACATCTCGATGGACAATCATATCTCTACTATTACCATCAAGAACAAAAATCCTGAGAATCCTCCTCAGAGACCCAAGATTGTCCCAAGAGGTGTTGGATCTTCTTTTGAACATACCTCTGAATGTCATGTTACAACTCATTGAGGTAAAATTACGTTGCCAGGTGCCTCCACTAAAAATACCACTTCTTCATCAACCAAGCCTGAGTATGACCTTGTAGAACAGTTAGGGAAGACACCCGCGCTTATTTCCATCCTTGAGCTCCTACGTATATCCCCCGCTCATAAAGCTATTCTTGACAAAATCTTGAGAGACACCACCGTTCCTACTAATCTAAACGTGGACCAGTTTCAAGCCATGGTGGGATACCTTTCCATTCCACACTCCCTTACATTCACTGAAGCCGATGATGCCTCCGTAAGTCAACCACATAATGCACCATTACACATTGAAGCCTTCATACACAAACATAGAATAAAAAGAGTCCTGATAGATGGAGGAGCAGGTCTAAACATTTGTACATTGAGCACTATTAAACAATTGGGATATTCTGATAAAGCTATGAATTCTACAAACAAAATTACCATCAAGGCATATGATGATGAAGAGCATTCATCCAAGGGTACAATCACCTTACCTCTCAGAGTCGGGCCAGTTACAAAGGATGTGGTTTGTCAAGTCCTAGACCTGGATCTCACATACAATATATTACTAGGACGTCCTTGGATTCATGAGATGAGTGCAGTACCATCTACATATCATCGATGCATCAAGTTTCCACATAATGGAGTTGAAGTGACTGTCAAAGCTGACCCAAATCCATTCATATATTGCAACAATCTACGACCTAGATCAGAAATAACAATTCCAGTCAATCGAGAAGTTATTCCTTCATCGGCATATGTGGATCCAGAATCCTTGAAAGCTTCTACATCCAAACAAGTAGAGCTCAAAGACAAGTTCAAGATTAAAGACATCGGATGTGGTGAGTATATCTTTCATGTTGATCAACTCCCACTGTCTCCTAAGCCATTCAGTCGACAAGAACAATCTACAAGCAATATGCAAGACCAAGGAATCAGGTGTGAACCACCTAGTGTTGTGGCTACTAAGTCCGAATGCAAATCTCCTCTAGCGGTGCAAGCAACTCTTGATATCAATAGTCCTAAGAGTGGTTCCAACAAAGAATCTATTGAGTCTATCACCAACCCTCTTGATAACTCACATAGCCTTACCATTTCATCCACTCATTCCATTTCCACTTCGCTTCCAGACTTGGATCAACAAGAATTACAAAAGCCCTTACTCATTGGGGATCAAAAATCAAGCTTTGAAAAGAAAAATCTAAAAGTCAATAATAAAGAAAAGTCCTTTAGTCCAAATCAAAATCAAAAGCTACTGGACTCTGCAAAAATCAAAGTAAAGGATAAAAATCCTATAAACCAAAAAGAGAAAGAGTTGATCTCCCCTAATATCAAAATAACTGGGGGCAAAAGTTATACAATTTTAAGTCAAAAATCATACTTGTTGATCCTAAGTCTCCATCATGCTATCCTACTTTCACTTCTTTTCACAATCATAAGCCTTCATAACTCATCCACTTGTTTCACACATCCTTTCCCTTCTGGCGATACATCACGGACCTTTAATGGAGCTTCCTCGAAGGAATTTGTTATCAGGGATGCCCAAACTTCTTCAGGTGACACGCATACGAGACTATGTAGTCCACACACTAGTAATTCTATCTCAGTTCCTTCATCAAGGAAGAAAATCATTCAAGCTACACATCATTCAATCAAGGAACAACGCAGTTACAATCATAAGGTTAAGCCTCACACATTTGAGGTAGGTGACTTGGTTCTCAGAGAAAACCCCAAGAATCAGCAAGACAGAGAGAAGAAGGGCAAGTTCGAACCAAATTGGCTTGGTCCTTACATCATTACAGCAATATATGGATCTGGGGCATATCAGCTCTCAACTACAGAAGGTGAACCTTTGGAGGATCCTATCAACAGCATGCACCTTCGCAGGTTCTACACATAGCTCTTTAGAGTATCCTAATTTAAAAATACAAAAAAATACAAAAATACAAAAATACAAAAAAATTATAAAAACAAAAAATCGTTACTTGGTGAAAACTTGGCAAACAGGCGCCTTGTGACACAAAAAAATTGAAAAATCCAAAAAAGTAAAGAGAAATAATTTCTCCAACGGTGAAAATCACTTCAGTGGCACCTTGGGCAAGTACCATGGTGAAAACTGGGTTACCAGCGCCATGCGTAGAGACATTGCTCCTCCCTCCTTCAGGATTCATTTTCATCACTTCACTTCGCACACACTCACGACCAATTCATCCACAATAAACTTACCCATTCCCATCATGGCTTGTTATTGATCTACCCAAGATTGGTTAGCCGTTCATAATAAAACTCCCTTTCCATCCATAATAAATCAGATCCTTTCTGTGACTACGGCAAATCTTACGTCTAGTGATGGGTGTGGAACTAAGAACATCACATGTTTCGAGGAGTACAGTTTCTTCCAGCTTCCTTCAAATCTATCCGCGCACAATCCGCAATAAAGCAACATCTGCATCGCCAGTCTCCAATAAAGTTTTGTCTTCTCTGCAATAAAGTATCAGTTTCATGGATTCAGTCAATTTCAAATGAGACACAGCAGCAACAATGGGCTTCAACAAATCAAATCTTTTAGCGGACTCAGACAACATATGGTTCAATGCTATCTATCCTTTTTGTGAAAGTAAACATTGTGACCACAATCAAATAAGACTTATACAAGTGACAAGAGACACTAAACTTGAGGACTACAATGGATGTTGGTGTCGAGTCTTGGTTTTCTTTTGATTTTATCTTTTGGTGACATGTCTTTTAGCTTTTCCAGGATGTCTCTGACTAGAGATTCTATCTCCAGGATGTCTTTGACTAGAAAGGCGAGGATGGGGTATCGTCACCTATTTGTATTTGCTATCTGTGGATTGTCTTTTAGTAATGCTATGACTTGTCCAAGGATATGAGGACACTGTGAGTCTAGTATGAACTGGGGCATTCCTTGTTTGTGAATGTCTTATCTCCATGCAAACAGGTACAATGACTTTCTGGGTCGAACATATGCCTCGATTGTCATAACCTATTTTGCCATAATAAAGCTCAATGATGATAACGCACAAGAAGCTCTTTCACTTTCATATCTTCTGTCTTTCATCCCCCCTTTCTTGATTGACTTCCATCGTCCTTCTTGAGTCCATGTAGCCTGCTATCACATGACTGAGTATAATGACACACCAAAAACATTTGCATTTCATGTAGTTCACACCTGCATTACCACTTATAAGCATTTCATACATACATATGGATATCATAACTACATCACATCCTGCACACAACACCTGTTAACACAATTTACATTTGCATTATCATATTCATCTGCATCACATACATTCACATTTGCATCATGCATCACATATACAACATAAAAGAACAAAAATATTGCATTGCATCATATACATATTTGCATCCATATCATAAGCATCACATAAGAACATCTCATCACATAGGTACACATGCATATAGCTGCCGCAAAAATGAATCATCTCATATATATAATCAAAAGTGTCATGATACAATGATGTCAAAATCATATGGCTACAATCACCCGCAGGTGTCTACATCATCATACAAAATGGTACAAAACTAATACAAAGGAACCCACTGATAACTCCTGCCAACACTGTTGGTAGTGCTAATCCTATCCATGTCATGGTATCCCATGCCACTTGTCCCACCCTCATCTCCAGTCCCGGCTCCTAGAACACTCATCTCAGTGCATCCTTGTCTCCGTCTCGATCGTAGGGTACTAACTCCCCATCAATTGGTATCCACATAATCCTATATACATCCTCCAAGGTGACTGTCATCTCACCCATCGGTAGATGAAACGTACAAGTCTCAGAGTGCCATCTCTCCGCCAGTGCAATCAGCAGTCCCATGTTCGCCCGAAACTCAGGCGCATACAGCACATGTCTCAAACCCATCTCCTCGATGGCAGCTCTATCCTCGAAATGACAACTCAGGTTGCAACCTCTGTGTTGACGGGAATCTCTCTCGTGACTCTAACATAGGCAAATACTCCTGCAGTCAAGCAACTCAATCATGTCAGTTATAGTGGCATTCACTGTTTATCACAAAATGCTACTCGCTATCTAAATGCATATGGCTATCTACCCTAGTGACACTCACTGTTTATCACAGTGTTGCTTCTATCCTAGTGGTACTCACTGTTAATCACAAAGTACTACGTGTGTGACACTCCCTGTTCATCACAAAGTGTTACTCACATTTGCACTCCCTGTTCATCACAAAGTGCTGCTCATACTTTCGGTACTCCCTGTTCATCACAAAGTACTCTATCTTGGTACTCACTATTCATCACAAAGTGCCTTGATCTATCCTAGTCTTCCTAGAGGACCTGCTTGAGTGTATCCTCTTAGTAGCTTATCCAATCGACAGCGTATGTTCATCACAGAACTGCCGATTTGACCTAGAAGACACAAATTCACATTTTTTGGACACAAACGTGCTTTTCTGACATAAACGTGCATTTATTACATTACCTAGTATGCATTAATGACAACAATAAATGCATCGAAGTATGAGGAGGTTTTGTGGTACTTACCGGCACTCCTGCCTCTATTGGCCTCTGGAATCGGCGAACACGGTCGAATCTGTGAGCCATTGCCATCGCTGTTGACTGTTGCTGCTCTATCTCACTCTGTACTCTGATCTCTTGGATGTGTGGATGAAAATGAGGATGTCTTTTTCCTGTGGTCTATCTTATAGCCTACCCTCGCCTTAGCCCTCGTTTCCCGAGTCAGTCTTCATTATCCCGTGACTCTGTCACTTCATCCGATCAGTCCATTCTAGCCCGTCTTTCTTATCGAGAGATTGTCTGCGATCTTTTCAGACATTTTCATCCAATCTCTCGAGGGGGCATATTATTCCCATTTTGGGGCAACTCTGTATCAGTTCATCTTATCTTCTTTGAAACAACGCGACAAGCCGCATTGTCTCAAAGAGGGGCAAAATGTAGACACCCAAAATTGTCATGTCTAATTAAGTAAATATTTTATTTATTTAATTATCTAATCCTAATTCTTCTATTAATTAAATAAATCCTTATTTATTTAATTAATTCATTTATCCTCTTCTAGCCTTATTTCTCATTTAAATAAATACATTTATTTATTTAAATTATCCTTTTCCTAAATTAAATAAATATTTTTATTTATTTAATTATCCTACTTCTTCTATTTATTAAATAAATCTTTATTTATTTAATTAATTCATTATCTTTTTCTACACATGACACATGTCATTCATCTCTTAATTCCTACACTACCTACCTCTTTCATTACTTTACTATTTCCTCTACCTACCCTCTAATCCTAGCCGACCTCCTTTTTTACACCTCTCAATCTTATCCCTCCATTTCATATTGTGTCTTCTATTTAAGGAGATGCCTTCTTCATTATCAAACCCTAATCAATCATTCTAATTCCCTAATCGACAATCTTGAAGACTCGATTACATTACGATCCTACTTGCAACCACATTCCGTTCTTTGTTGAGCTCTTGTGCATATAAAATCTGAGAGCAAATATATCAAGCAAGATCAATGGAGATAGGAAGAATGGAGATCAAAACCCTATTGGACATGTGATGGTATAATCTTTGTGATTTCATGTGATTTGCATTGTCTTAAGTAATCTTCATATGTTATGGTGGATCTTTGTTGATTGTTAGGCTAGGGTTTTGTGGTTGGATTCATTTAGCCTTTCAATATTGTTATTATTGTTATCCATTTTCACCATATACAGGTGGTCCACCAACTTTACCTTTCCCTTTATCCTTATCCTTCTGATATACCAGAATGGGCTTGGGATTCCTATATTCTTCTTGTTTTTCTTTTTCAACCAAGAATGTATCCCAACCATTTTCTGTTTCCTTTGAAACTTCAGTAACTCTACCTGCCATTAGTGATATTTGCCGGTGTGTAGTGGAAAAAACTGTCCGGTTGGCCTAAGCTATCAGATCATCAATTTCCTTAGGTGAGTTGATCGGGTATACTGCAAGTAATTTTTCTATTTTTATTTTCCTATCCAACTCAATTATTCCTTGCCTTCTGGCCTCAAGTCTTTTATATAGTTCATCAAGAATTTCATTTAGGACTTGCAACAAAAACTTTTTATACATGTCCATATGTAATATGACACTCTCTTCAACTTGTCCTTTCTCATCATCTGATAGGGTGTCATAGATTTTCCCTATGTTTTTCAATTTACCTTCCTCTGTGATCTCATTCAGTAATATGTCAAGAGGGGCCAAGTCAGTGTTTGTCATCTTCTTCTTTTTGGGGGTCAGCTTCTTCTTAGGTGTGACCTTCTTGATTGGAGATCTCACAGCTTGTTGCTTTTGTCTTGTCCTTCTAAGTGAAGGAGTGGTTACCGATGAGGGGTCTCTTTTCCTAACAACTATTTTGAAAGTTGCTGGCATATCTCCTTCTCAGGAAGTATCTACAGGTGATAGATGAGTTTCATGTTGTTGGGCTGCCAACTCATCTTCTGTTATGCCGATTTTCTTTAATATATCTTCCTTTATGGCTTTTGCTTGTCTAGTTCCTTTTCTCACAAATGCCTCAACCTTTTTCACTCTGTTTTTAGATTGAATTTGACTTTTGATGGTCTCAGCACTACCAAATACTTCTTCCTTTGGTTCATTGGGGGCTTCCAGAAGTGCTTTGGCATAAGTTTCCACTATGTGGTCATCTGTTTCATACCCCATCTCTGTAACCTAGATTGTTCTTGGGATGATTGCTTCCATCCAGATCTCATCCTTTTTTATTACAAAACATATATCATCCTTGTATTTGTTGAGAATTTCTTGTGATAGTCTGATTCTTTTATTCATTCTGACTTTTAGTGCTTGAAAATACTCATTGATATTCTTTTCTCTATTTTCACCCATGTTGTTGAATAAGTCAAACAATTGTTTTCCTACCGGTAGGTCAAATCCAAAATCCTTGTTGCCTATATCGGGAGCCTATTTGGTTATGTGTAGCATTAAGCATACAAGTAAATTTCCAAATCTAAAGGTTCCTTTCTTATCCTTCTTGATTTTTGCTAAATTGTCAATTAACTCATCCTTTAACCATTCACAGATATCAATTTTTACATTGTCCTTAACCATGTCATAAGCACTCTTTATGCATAAACTGGAAACTAAGTTAAGCCTATTAGCATGAGTTGCTTTGTAACCTAGAATCATGCTAACAAATCTAACATTTGTATCAGTCACATCATTAACCCTCAATGATCTCTTGTCGAATATTGCACTAGTTAAGTTTGTTACTAAGTCATTGGAGACTTTCTTTGTTTTGTCGGGTCTGTTACCGGTGGAGGGTAACCCTGTTACTGCTTTCATAGCTTCCTTTGTAATTTTATGCACTGAGTCAAGCCAAAAGAATGAACCATGTACCCTGCTTAAAACTATCCTAACCACTTCCTTGGGAAATTCAGGAATGCAGAGGATTTCAGTGAATCCTAAAATTTCAACAATTTTATGTTCAGGTTTCACATTCCCGGAGTTGTCACATATAACAGACTTATACATGTTTTTTATTTCTTCATCACCTAATTCCTCTATGTTACAATGAATATACATTCTAGGGTCTTCTGCATAAACAACACCTTTTGGAATTTTTGAAAAAGCACTTGTGTTGTCATCTTTCTTAGCTACCTCGAGAACTAGCTAAAACATGGGCCTAGGTCATTTTATAACCTCAAATACTATAGGGTTTGCTATGAATTCAGGTGCAGAGGAGGATGCCATGATGATAAATACCTTTTTCTGCCTTTGGATGGATTGATTACTGAAGTGCTTTGCCTCTTTGCTCGGAATGCCTTAGCTCGGAAATCTTCACGCTCTCTGAAAGTTTGAATTCACGGTGAAATGAAATGGAGCCAAAACCTTATTTTATAAAGTCTTTTCTGCTACCTACCACATTAATTGCTTGCCGGTAATGTATTAGCTTAACTTTATTTTCTGGTAATGAATGATTTTCAACTTCTTTTCTCTAACCGAGGGAATAATAGCACATGTGTCATTAGATTGCCAAACCCTCAAGATAATTTTCTTCAATTTGATGAAGAACATCCTACCGGTGGAGCATTGCTCTATCCTGCCGGTGGAGCATTTGTTGGTTCTACCAATGGAGGAGTATCCCCAATATTTAGATCACCTTTTCTAATCCATTGCTTTGAGAATTCTTGCTTAACTTCTTTGACCTTTTCTTTACCTTTCAAACTAGTACTTTTGTTATCTACCAGTGTACCTTGACTTCTACAAAATTTAGCAATATGACCAATCTTGTTACATGCATAACAAGTTACATTATTTTTTTGAATAGCTTTCCCATAACCTATGCCGGTTTGTGTTCTGCATTTATTTGATAAATGACCAAATCTTCCACAAACATAACATCTTACATTCATTCTGCAATTTTTAGAGTTATGACCAATTTTGTTGCATTTGGTGCATTGATCGGTGGGAGGATTGATATTCTGATAATTCCTAGATCTACATTCATTTGCCCTATGACCATATTTATTACAGTAAAAGCCTTTTCCATTGAATTTGTAAGAATTAGAAGGTCTTACTGGTTTGCTGTGATCTTGGGTATTTGCAGTACTGGAGCTTTCTCCAACTTCAAATCCAATTCCAGAAGTGTCACCTTTGGGTTTTTGATTCTTCAATAAGGTACCAAGTTCTTCTGAGCTTTTCTTGAATTTTTCTTTGTGTTTATTTGTAGTTTCCAATTCCCTTTCCAAGATTTCTTTTTGCCTCATTAGTTCATTTGAGTCATTCTGAGTATGCATCAGATCTGTTTTCAACATGTCATTTTCATAGCTAAGTCTTGTGTTCTCATTTTCTACATCACTTAGTCTTATGGTCAACTCTTCTTCATTCTTCTTTCTGTCCTTGATCTCTTTGCAAAATCTCATAGTCATATCCTGCATTTCATTTTTTGTTGTCATTATCTCTTGTTTCAATTTGCTTATCATATCATTTAGTGATTCCTTTTCGTCATTCTCATTTTGCAATTTTTCACAAAGTTCTCCTCTTATTTCTTGTAACAGTAAGATTTTCTTGAAGTGCCTAAATAATGTCCTGAGCTACTTTTAAATCATCTTCTAAATTGATATTTTTCAACTTTTCTACATCATAGTCAGTAAGAGCTCCTTCAAGTTGCTTCATCAGATTTTCCATCTTTACCGGTGTCAAGATCTTCCTCAAGCTGTTAGGCTTCTGAAAATAGAGGACCACGCTCTGATACCAATTGTTAGGGTTCCCACAGATACTGAGAAGGGGGGGTGAATCAGTATCTAGCCGGTAATGAAATTTTCTTGAAACTGAATATGCAAAACATAAAGTAACAGTATACCGGTATGCAAGAATTAATGTAAATAACAGAATCAAAAACATCCACATGAAAAGAACACCATAACACAAGATGTTTAACGAGGAAACCCGGTGTGGGAAAAACCTCAGTGGGATTTGTGACCCACAATATTCACTTACTGGCCAATAAGAGAATATTACTTACAATAGGGGCCTGCACATGCAGGAAGGCCAACTGCCTAGAGCACACTGCTCAATAAGAAGTCAAACTGACTTACAATGAGGATTTACACAAATCCAATATTTTTTACTACTTTACAATAGCATCTTCAATGTCAGATTCAGTACCGATTCTTGCTTCATTCTTTACATATACCCTTGACCTACAATTCTCACATTAGGTCTGCCTTATAATTTATTTATGCTTCCTATCCATGTCCGACAAATGTCTACAATGATCTCTTTTATATACAAGAGTCATTTTACAATTTGCCAAGTCGGCTTACAATAATAAACAAAATATTACATATCAAAAGTCCTATCGGCCTCTGTGCCGGTATACATATTCTCTTATGTGTCGGTGTACATCTTCTGTGCCAGTGCTGGTGTAGAGTGATCTTGATGATGCTGGTGCACTGTCTTGTTTGAATAATGCTTTGCCGGTATAATGTCTTGCCGGTGCCATAGGATTTGCAAGGTTGCCTGTGTGATGCTTTGCTGATATAATGTCTTACCGGTGCCATAGGATTGCAAGGTTGCCATCAATGACAAAACCTTCAATCACACACAATGTCTCATTGGAGTGTCCATATGCCAACATCTTTAACTATGCAGATTTTGAATTAAGTACATAATACAAATAGGAACTCTTAAGATTTAATCTTTGAGAGAATGCAGTCCCTTCATTCCTTTACTGATTAATTTGGAATAGGTGCACCTAACTCGATAGGTAGGGTTCTTTCTTCATTTGATACAATTTCCTTCTTTTTCCAAATCATCTAGAGTTTGCTTTTTATCTCCTCAATATCTCCTCTTGGTTGATCTCTGCAATCTCTAGCCAAGTGTCGAACTCTGTGACAATGAAAACATGCCATACCAAGATTTCTCTATGATCTTCGATTTTTCATTCCAAATCTCATAAAACAGTTGGCACTAATGTGTCCATATCTTCCACAACATTCACACCATATCCTTGTATTGTAATCCCATGGTACTGCACCATATTATCATTAAGGATCTGTGTGAGTTCGGTGGCTTCCAGTGTTTGCTCGGTGTGCATACCACATATAGTTCTTTTGCTTATACAAACACTTCTCGGTACTATGTCCATATCTATTGTAATTTTTACAAAATCCTTTGAATTTTGCCTTTTGATAATTGCTAGCAGACTTTTTCCTATATTGGTTGGATGTGTGACCATAATTATTGCAATTGTGACAATAACCATTAAACTTTGTGACATTCGGTTGCTTACCTTTTCTGATTTGGCACATGTTAGCAGTATGACCTTGATTTCCATAGTAGTTACAAATGGGTTTCTTTCTTTTGATGATCTTCTTGTTTCCAACTTGCTTTGATGATTCTCCTCTCTCGGTAGTATGAATTCCTTTCTCGGTAGAGTCTTTTCCTTTGTAACCGAGTCCTGCATCTTTGTTGAGTCTTCTTGTATTTAGTTTCTCATCCAACATCTTTGATGCTTCATAATTCTTCTTCAGTGTTTCCTTGGATTTCTTCTCTATCTCAAGTTCATTGGTCAACCTTGATACTTCAAGTTTTAATTTCTGATTCTCATCATCTTTCAGATTTGCTTCATGATGTGCATAACCTAGTTGATCTGACAAATTTTGTTGAATCCCAGTCAACCTTGTGGTTTCATCATTCTTTTCAAATACTAATGCTTCAAGTTGTTGTTTTTCTCTTTCTAGATCTCTTACTTTATCCTCAGTTGTCCTCAATGCATCAATATTTTCAGTCATCTGTGTGCTAAAATGTTCATGTTTTCTTTTGATTGCTTTTAGTTGATCAATCAGTACTTTGTTCTTTTCTTTCAATACTTCAATCATTTCTTCAGTCTCTTCAGACACACTATTCTCAAATGAAGTTTCAATTTGTTCCACCAGCTCTTGAGAGTCCTACAAATCATCAGACAATATTCTTCTAACTTTTAGAGATTTTTGCATTTGTCTTTGCATGTCTGCAATCACCTAATTAGCATGATCCAACTCTTCTTGTAGATACACAATCCTCTGAGATTGTTTATAGCCTTCCATTGATAAGATATTTCTCTTTAGGATGTTAAACATTTTTCCAAGATTCAAGCTCTGATACCAATTGTTAGGCCCAATATGGAAAGCTAATGTACTGAGAGGGGAGGGGTGAATCAGTACTTCAAATCCTTTCTTCAACAATATATTTATTGTTATGCATAAACAAAAAGTTGTTGTAACATAACATAAAGCTAAAACAAATAAATAAAAATCATACATGGTTCACTCCATAACACATATATTTTGGTTACGTAGAAACTCTTGGTTAGAGAGAAAAACTACGGTGGGGATGACACCCACAAATTCACTACTGCAATAATAAAGAGTGCTCGGTTAGAGCTACATGTTTAGCTATTTCTGATAGCTTACCCTGTTAGGAGTATCAAGATATGTTAGATCTACCTTGCTAAAGGATTTTACAACACTTAATCTAAATGTTGCACCTGGTTAGAGGCTTTACAATTTATAGACTTTGTTAGAGTCTTTTACCCTGTTAAAGGTTTCTCTTACAACTTCAAAATATTATAATAGAATCATTACAAATATCTGCAACTTTACATCTGAAATGTTATAGCAGATTCTATGTGCTCAAATAAGATTACCTTGCTTATAGCATACCTCGGTAACCCATAAAGTAACTCGGTAAACCCTTCTATTTACTCTATTCTTTGACTATTCTCTGAAATGCTTCTCGATGACCTCTGTGTCTCTGTAACAGTCATAACACTTAGTGCTTTTTTTTTTGTATCACACATGTCTCGCTTTATACACTTATATATCTCTCTCTGTCACACTACATGTATATGTATGATCTCAATTTCATGCTATATAAATAGATTTCTTATGTTGGTGGTCAGGTTCATTGCTTTGACCTTACAAACATGATTTATCGAATAACTATACAAAATATTTCATTGGTTAGATGACCTCGAAATCATACACAATCTTTAAGTGCAATTTCCAATGTGATAATGGTTCTATGTTCCTCGATTTTGTACGACATTTCCATATGTGTGTCCAGGTTCAATGAATCTGGTAACACGTTTCACTTGGTGTATATCAACTCAGTGTATCATCTTTGCTGCTCGGTAGACATTGAATGATACTCGGTAGACAGCTTAGTGTATACTGGGCTCTGTGACTACTTTCTTCTATAACCGACTAAATATTTCGGTAGAGGTAAATAACTATAGTATATAGAATGACTTTGGATATAAAACTAATGGCAACTTGATAAGTAGTAACATAAACTGGACTTGACATTAGGATGTAGTAAAAAATGGCAAAAAAACCAACCTAAATTAACATATCAACTAAAATACGTACCAATTGAATAATGAACCTAATAGTGAAAATATCAAGCTATTCTTCCCCCCCCCCCCCCCCCCAAACTGAAGATAGACATAGGTGTCCACACATGTGGATAGGTAGGTTAGAGGAATGCAATTATAAATACTACCATCAATGATATGACAAAAAATGTGAAACAAAAAGAATATAATCATGATAGTGTTTGGCCATTTGGAGGATTTGATTATGTGTTGCATTGATGTTTTGTCTTTGATGTCAACACTAGCTATTTTGGTTGCTTTACCGCTATTTGTTTGGTCCCAATAGGATGTTTGGTCTCTGGTTGGTTAAATCATGATGATCCGGTATACTCCAATATGTCTTGGCTTAGATCTGCTATTCATGCTACTCATATTCACGTTCAATCAGTTGGTTTTGATTTGGTGATTGGATGCTATCTTGTATGCTAGTAAGCTTGGTTTTTGTTCCTTGTCCAAAATATGGACTTCTTTGAATTGTTGTTATTGTTTTGATTCTTAAAGGTGTTAATGTATATGGTTAAAATGGATACAACAATATTGAAAGACTAAATGAATTTAACCACAAAACCCTAGCTTAACAACAACAAAGATCCACCATAACATATGAAGATTACCTAAGGCAATGCAAATCAAATGAAATCACAAAGATTATACCATCACATGTTCAATAGGGTTTAGATCTCCATTCTTCCTATCTCCATTGATCTTGCTTGATATATTTGCTCTCAGATTTTATGTGCACAAGAGCTCAACAAAGAACAGAAAGGTGGTTGCAAGTAGGATCACATATGAAAGTTCAAAAGCGTAGTCAGGGCTGAATGCATAGTGAGGGTTTGATAATGAAAGAAGCATCTCCTTATATAGAAGACACTATATGAAATGGAGGGATAAGATTGAGAGGTGTAAAAGAGGTCGGCTATGATTAGAGGGTAGGTAAAGAAAATAATAAAATAATGAAAGGGGTAGGTAGTGTAGGAATTAAGAGATGAATGACATGTGTCATGGGTGGAAAAAGTTAATGAATTAATTAAATAAATAAAGATTCATTTAATTAATAGAAGAAGTGGGATGATTAAATAAATAAAATATTTATTTAATTTAGGGAAAAGGGTAATTTAAATAAATAAAGGTATTTATTTAAATGAGAAATAAGGCTAGAAGAGGATAAATGAATTAATTAAATAAATAAAGATTTATTTAATTAATAGAAGAATTAAGCTAAAGATAATTAAATAAATAAAATATTTATTTAATTAGATATGACAATTTTAGGTGTCTACATTTTGCCCCTCTTTGAGATAATGCAACTTGTCGCGTTGTTTCAAATAAGATAATATGAATTGATACAAAGTTTTCCCAAGATGGGAATGATATGCCCCCTCGAGAGATTGGATGAAAATGTCTAGAAAGATCGTAGACAATCTCTCGATAAGAAAGAAAGGCTAGAATGGACTGATCAGATAGGATAGAGTGACAGAGCCACGGGATAATGAAGACTGACTCAGGAAATGAGGGCTAAGACTATGGCAGTCTATAAAATAGACCACGAGGGGAATATATCCTCATTGTCATCCACACATCCAAGAGATTAGAGTGTAGAGAGAGAATAGAGCAACAATAGTCAGCAGTGATGGCTTTGATTCACAGATTCGATCGCGTTCACCGATATCAGAGGCCAGCAAAGGCAGGAGAGCCAGTAAGTACCACAAAAACTTCTTGTACTTTGTTGTAATAAATGTTGTCATTAATGCATGCTAGGTAGTGCAATAAATGCACTTTAGGTATGTCTAGAAAAATGTCAAAAACATGTAGGCGCATCTACATTGGTGCTAGGTGCGTCTATGTTGGCTAGGTGCGTTTGCGTTTGTGCTAGGCATGTCTATGCCAAAAAAGGCATCTATGCCAAATGCGAGCATGTCTGCATTGTGCAAGAACGTCTATGCTATGTGGGCACATTTGTGTAGGGCACGCACGTCTATGCAGAGTAGAGGCACGTCTGTGTATTTCAGGCGCATCTATGCAGAGCAGGCACGTTTATGAAGTATGTAAGTACATTTATGTCATGAAGGTCCGTTTATGTCTTCAAGGTTGAATCAACAGTTCTGTGATGAACATACGATGTCGATTGGATAAGCTACTAAGAGGATACACTCAAGCAAGTCCTCTAGGGAAGACTAGGATAGCAAATAGGGCTGGGATTGACAATTCTATGATAGAACATATATTCCCAATCAGGAAACTACTCAAGAGGATACACTCAAGCAGAGGCCCTAGGATAGGATAGATCGAGGCACTTTGTGATGAATAGGGAGTGCAAATACACATAGTACTTTGTGATGAATAGTGAGTACCACTAGGATAAATAGTAACACTTTATGATGAACAGTGAATGTCACTAGAATAGAAGCAACACTTTGTGATGAACAGTGAGTGTCACTTTGATAGAGTATCATAAGCACTTAGGATAATAAGTAGCATTTTGTGATGAACAATGAATGCCACTTTGATTGACACAGTTGATTTACTTGATTGTAGGAGTACCTACCTATGTTGGAGTCATGGGAGAGATTCCCATCGACTTAAAGGTTACGACCAGAGCTGACATTTGAGGATAGATCCACCATTGAGGTTATGGGTTTGAGATTCATTTTGTATGTGCCTAAGTTTTGGGCGAACATGGGTTTGCTGACTGCGCTTGTTGAGAGATGGCATCCTGAGACATGCACATTCCATTTGCCGATGGGTGAGATGATAGTCACCTTAGAGGATGTGTATAGGATATTGAAGATACCGATCAATGGGGAGTTGATTCCTTATGATCAAGATGGAGACAGGGAGGCACTAAGATGAGTGTTTTGGGATCCAAGATTGGAGATGAGGGCTAGACACGTGGCATGGGACATAATGACAGTGACAGGACTGGCGCTACCAGCAGTGCTAGGAGGAGTGATCAGTGGTTTCCTATGTCCAGATAGGGCTACATGAGGGTTGGTTGTGGGTTGGGGGAGCACCTTGGAGACACTGTTTACCCAACATACCAGATATGCCTTGGGACCATGCGTGCTGGCACACTTATACTATGAGCTTCATCAGTTCATCTACCATGGATCCATAGGATTGGGCTGCGGAGTTACATTGCTACAGGTTTGGGAATATGAGCATCTATCGGTGACACGACCGATACATTTCAAAGGCTGGGGTCATGGACATAGCTTTGTTCATCTATATGATATGATTACCTCACAACCACGGATTGGTAGGTTGGAGCACTGGCGTCGAGTCCTTGATGAGATTGACACTATGATATGGAGGTCGTACCGAGAGTGCGAGCAGTGGGAGGATGATGCAACAAAGCTACCCTATACCTTCAGGAGTAGATATTTGATTGGGTGGATGCCCTATGTACTGGAGAGGCAGTTGGTAGGTAGGGT
Source organism: Cryptomeria japonica (assembly GCF_030272615.1). Classification (NCBI taxonomy): domain Eukaryota; kingdom Viridiplantae; phylum Streptophyta; class Pinopsida; order Cupressales; family Cupressaceae; genus Cryptomeria; species Cryptomeria japonica. The sequence goes on from NC_081413.1 coordinate 632,004,010, forward strand.
ATGCAGGTAATTTGGCAAGATCTAGCGGATGCCACGGGGTTCCGGTATGTATGCGCGGACAGTGCGAGACCAGACACACTTGGGCCACTATTGTTGTATGATCAGGTAGTGATACAACTGGTTGAGATGGTTCCCTTGCCATGGGATATGTGGCCTGAGATTGAGGCTGCAGGGATGGATGTAGAGTATACTACATATTGGGCAAAGCATCAATTTCCACGCCTGATAGATTGAAGAGAACTAATAGATGGAGATGGTGGGGATAGAGGCTAACAAAGGAGGTGGGGTGTAGTGGGAGAGAGGAGAGTGGCACCATGGAGAGAGGGTGGGGAGGAGAGACAGGCGCGGGTGGTGAGGGGTCGCAGTGGGTTGCCATTACAGGTGCCAACAGCATAAGGTCCTAGACAGTTGCAAGGACAGGGACAGGGATGAAGACAGGGGTAGGAGCAGCCACATGACCAACCAAAAGTACAACCATAGGTACAACCACCAATACAGGGGTAGGGGCAGGTAGAGCCACAGGTATAGGGAGCCGAGGAGGAGGAGGATGAGCTATTAGAGCTCAAGCAGATCTGCCAGGGACGGGCAAATAAGATCCAGAAGCTAGAGAGGGAGAGGGATCAACTTAGGAGATAACTCAGGGACACTGAGCAGGAGCGAGATCAGGCTATCCAGTGTTACATTGAGGCTGAGACAACACTGAGGGCTGGGAGGTAGGTGGCAAAGGACATAGGGGCTAGATACGCCTATGTTCTGCAGGCAGGGGAAGAGATAGGTTATTGGTGAGACCTATACTACAGGGTAGTGCCACTAGAGCAATGGGCTAGGAGCTTCCACAAACCATCACGGACAGCGACGGCCACTGGAGGGAGTCACAGGAGACAGGCGTCTAGTGGTTAGGTCATGGGTCCTCCACCACCACCAAATAGGGGGTAGGAGAGATGATCCTGGGGCAGGTCCTTCCAAGGCTCAGACTCTATCAAGGCCAAGCGTCTCCGAGGAAGGGAGTTCATCATAGCCATAGATGGCTCCCTATGTATCAGTTTTGTACCATTTTGTATTATGATGTAGACACCTTCGGGTGATTGTAGCCATATGATTTTGACATCATTGTATGATGACACTTATGATTATATATATATGAGATGCATTCTTGTGGCAGCTATATACATGTGTATCTATGTGATGATTTTATATGATTCATGATGTATGTGTCTATATGATGGTTATGTTTCATGATGGAATGCAATATTTTTGTTTTTTTATGTTTTATGTGTTTATGCAAATGCAAATGTAAATGTATGAAATGTAGATGAATATGATAATGCAAATGATTTTTTACATGATAAAAATGTAAAATGTGCTAACATATGTTGTGTGTAGGATGTGATGCAATTGTGATATCTATATGTATGTATGAAATGCTTAATATGTGGTAATGTAGGTGCAACTACATGAAATGCAAATGTTTTTGGCATGTCATTATACTCAGTCATGTGATAGAAGGATACACGGACTCAAGAAGGATGATGGAGGTCAATCAAGAAAGGGAGATGGAAGATAGAAGATATGAAAGTGAAAGAGCTTCTTGTGTGTTATCATCATTGAGCTTTATTATGGCAAGTAGGTTATGACAATCGAGGCATATGTTTGACCTAGAAAGTCATTGTACCTATTTGCATGGAGATAAGACAGTCACAAACAAGGAATGCCCTAGTTCATACTAGACTCACAGTGTTCTCATATCCTTGGACAAGTCATAGCATTACCAGGAGATAATCCGGAGATAGCAAAATAAAAATAGGTGACGATACCCCATCCTCACCTTTCTAGTCAAAGACATCCTAGAGATAGAATCTCTAGTCAGAGACATCCCAGAAAAGCTAAAAGACATGTCACCAAAAGATAAAAATCAAAAGAAAACCAAGACTCGACACCGACATTCACTGTAGTCCTCGAGTTTAGTGTCTCTTGTCACTCGTATAAGTCTTATTTGATTGTGGTCACAATGTTTACTTTCATAAAAGGATAGATAGCACTGAACCATAATGTTGTCTGAGTCCGTTGAAAGATTTGATTTGTTGGAGCCCATTGTTTCCGCTGTGTCTCATCTGAAACTGACTGAATCCATGAAACTGATACTTTATTGTGGAGAAGACAACTTTATTGTGGATTTTCAATGCAAATGTTTCTTTATTGCGGATTGTGCATGGATAGATTGAAGAAAATTTAGAAGAAACTATGCTCCTTGAAACATGTGATGCTCGCAGTTCCACACCCATTACTAGACGTAGGATTTTCCTTAGCCACAGATAGGAGCTGATTTATTATGGATGGAAAGGGATGAAAAAGGAATGTTTATTATGAATGGCAAACCAATCTTGGGTAGATCAATAACAAGCCATGATGAGAATGGGTAAGTTTATTATGGATGGATAGGTTGTGAGTGTGTGCAAAGTGAAAGGATGAGATGGAATCCTGAAGGAGGGAGGAGCAATGTCTCTACACATGGCGCTGGTGACCTATTTTTCACCATGGTACTTGCCCAAGCCACCACCGAAGTGGTTTTCACCGTTGGACGAAATGGTTTTTTTTTGTTTTTCAATTTTTTTTTTGTGTCACAAGGCGCCTGTTTGCCAGGTTTTCACCAAGTAACTATTCTTTTTATGTTTATGAATTTTTTGATCTTTTTTTGGTATTTTTGAATTAGGATATTCTGAAGAGATATGTGTAAAACCTACGAAGGTGCATGCTATTGATAGGATCCTCCAAAGGTTCACCATCTAGAGTTGAAAGTTGATATGCACTAGATCCATAGGTTGTTGTAATGATGTAAGGACCAAGCCAATTTGGTTCGAATTTTCCCTTCTCTCTGTCTTACTGATTTTTAAGATTTTCTTTGAGAACTAAGTCACCCACCTTGAATGTGTGAGGCTTTATCTTATGATTGTAATTGTGTTGCTCCTTCACTGGATGAGGTGTAGCATGAGTGACTATCTTACTTGATAAAGGAACTGAGATAGAATTACTAGTGTGTGGACTACACAAGCCCATATGTGTGTCACCTAAAGAAGTTTGGGCATCACTGACAACAAAGTCCCTCGAGGAAGCTCCATTAAAGGTCCATGATGTATCACCAGAAGGGAAAGGATGTGCGGAACAAGTAGATGAGGAATGAAGTCTTATTATTGCGAAAATAAGTGAAAGTATCATGACATGTTGGAGACTTAGGATCAACAAGTATTCTTTTTGACTTAAAATTGTAGAACTTTTGCCCCCAGTTATTTTGATATTAGGGGAGGTCATCTCTTTCTCTTTTTGTTTCATAGGATTTTTATCCTTGACCTTGATTTTTGTAGAGTCCAATAGCTTTTGATTTTAATTTGAACTAAAGGACTTTTCTTTAGTTTTGACATTTAGATTTTTCTTTTCAAAGCTTGATTTTTGATCCCCAATTAGTAAGAGCTTTTGTGATTCTTGTTGATCCAAGTCTAGAAGTGGAGTGGAAACAGAAGGAGTGGATGAAATGGTAAGGCTATGTGATCTCTCAAGAGGGTTGGCAATATGCTCAATAGATTCTTCGCTGGAACCACTCTTAGGATTATTGATATCAAGAGTTGCTTGCACCACCAGAGGAGATTTGCATTCATACTTAGTAGCCACAACAATAGGTGGTTCACACCCAATTCCTTGGTATTGAAAGTTGTTTGTAGGTTGTTCTTGTTGACTGAATACCTTAGGAGATAGTGGGAGTTGATCAACATGAAAAATATACTCACCACATCCCATGTCTTTAAACTTGAATTTTTCTTTGAGCTCTATTTGTTTTGATGTAGAAGATTTTAACGATTCTAGATCCACATATGCTGAAGATGGAACAACTTCTTGATTGACTGGTATTGTTATTTATGATCTAGGTCACAGATTGATGCAATATATGAATGGATTTGGTTCAGCTTTGAAAGTCACTTCAACTCCATTGTGAGGAAACTTGATACATCGATGATATGTAGTTGGTATTGTGCTCATCTCATGAATCCATGGATGTCCTAGCAATATATTATATGTGAGATCAAGGTCTAGGACTTGACAAACCACATCTTTCATAACTGGCCCAACTCTAAGAGGTAAGGTGACTGTGCCTTTGGATGAATGTTCTTCATCATCATATACTTTGATGGTAATTTTGTTTGTAGAATTCACAGCTTTATTTGAATATCCCAATTGTTTAATAGTGCTCAATGTACAAATGTTTAGACCTGCTTCTCTATCTATTAGGACTCATTTTATTCAATGTTTGTGTATGAAGGCTTCAATGTGTACAGGTGCATTATGTGGCTGACTTACGGAGGCGTCATCAGCTTCTGTGAATGTAAGAGAGTGTGGAATCAAAAGGTATCCCACCATGGCTTGAAACTAGTCCACATTCAGATCAATGGGAATAGCAGTGTCTCTCAAGATTTTATCAAGAATGGCTTGATGTGTGGGGGATATGTGTAAGAGCTCAAGGATTGAGATAAGCGCATGTGTCTTCCCTAACTGTTCTACAAGGTCATACTCAGGCTTGGTCGATGAGGAAGCAGTGTTTTTAGCTAGAGCACCTTGCAAGGTGAATTTACCTCGACGAGTTGTAACATTACATTCAAAGGTAGGTTCGGAAGAAGATCCAATGCCTTTTAGGACAATCTTGGGTCTTTGGGTAGAATTCTCAGGCATTTTGTCCTTGATGATAATGGTAGAGACATAATTGTCCATCAAAATATGATTGATAGTTGAATCATAGTTATAAGATACTCTGGTATAGTTGGTTTGGTCATCTGTGGCTTTAGATTTTCCCTTGTCATGTTTTGGGAATGGTTCCTTAAACATCTCATGTTCTTGATTGGATGAGTGTCCTTCAATCTCAATGTCACCTCTATCAATGAGATCTTGTATGATGTTTTTCAGTCAATGGCAATTTCCATTCTTGTGGCCCTTGCTCTTATGAAATTCACAATATTCATCATCATTCCACCAGTTTGGTTTAACCTTTGGCTCATATGGAGGCAAATATGGAATTGTGATTATCTTGTTTGCCACTAGCTTTTTGAAAACTGACTCAAGTGGTTCTCCCAATGGGGTGTACTTCCTTCATGATTTGGAAGTTGTTTGAGTATTCACTTGATTGTTTGTAGAGCTTGATCCCGAAAAAATGATTTTTGGTCATACTATATTGGCATCAACAACACCATCATTGACTGTGTTCTTGTTTTTATTCCAAAATCTTGGCTTGTCTTTTCCTTTAAAGTCATCTTTGTTTTCATTGAATATCTTAATGATTCCTTGTTCAATTAGGACTTTTTCTGTCGCTAAGTCTTTTTCAATGATGTCCTTGAAGGTGGACAAACAAGCTTTTCTTAAGTCATAACCAATGTCTTTGTTAACATTCTGGGTGAACATTTCTACCATTTGTTTTTGTGGAATTTCACAAGAGCATCTGCTGGATAGATTCCTCCATCTTTGTAAAAATGATGAAAAAGATTCTCCATCCTTTTGTTTGGTGTTGCACAAGGTAGTGACTGATATGTCTGTCTCTATGTTGTATGAGAAATTTTGGATAAATATCTCTGCTAAGTCACCCTAAGACTTAATTCCAGGTGGGAGTTGGGAGAACCATTCCATAGCTTGATCACCTAAGCTTTGTGGGAATAATCTCATCAAATATGTCTCTTCTGCTGCTACCTCAATGCAAGCTGTGAAAAACTGTCTTATGTGTGCCTTAGGACCCCCTTTTCCTCTATACTTATCAAACTTAGGTGTCACAAAATGTGTAGGAAAAGGAGGCATTGGAATGCTCTTGTCAAATGGATAAGGACATATGTCTCTCATTGTGTATTTGGGCTTCGGTGTATTTATGTCCTCCATTTTCTTTTGTAAGTCCTGATTTGTTGCTCCAGATTGTTCTTAGGTGGAGACCGACTTCTTGGACCATACCCCATGCCTGAACCACCGAGTGGAGGAGGAGCATGTTGCATTTATGGAAGATATTGATCATACACATGTTCACCTGGAGGAGGTCTATAGTGATGTTGCGTATATGGACCACTTGGTATAGAGTCATGTTGAGGAATGGAATATCTTCTTTATCCATGTATACCATACTCTATAGGCATTTCATGAGTTTGTTCTATTGTGTTGCCCCCAAATTTGATGTGGGGTTTCTTTGTGTCCAAATTTTGAGCATGCCTTTGAATATCCAATTTCTTTGGTGGTTGGTCCTTAGCATTGGTATGTGATTGAGTATATTTTTCTGCATAAGACTTCCATAATGGTCTGAGAAGGTGAGTATCATATGCTTGACCATGTGTATGTGGGACCTCTGGTTTTTGAAACAAAGATGATGGTGATTCAGGCACCATATGTGATCCTCTATTGCCTCCACTATTAGGCCTTCTTTGATCCATGTTGGAGTGAGGCTGTTGCAAAGGTCGATTTTCCATTATTTGAGACATGTCAAAATCATGAGGTATCTTGGCTCGACTTTGTGCCATCATTTGTAAGAAATATTGTCTATCTCTCCTCATTATTTCCTCAACCAAACGATTGAAATGGGGATCCATAATAGAGTCTTCCACTTCTGCTGAATGTATGGAAAAGTTGTCCATATTGTCATTGTGTATATCATTGTTGTTTTTAGTGTCCATGTTCTCAACATTTGGAATGTTTCTATAGGCATCCATGTCAGGTAATGTGTTATGATCAAAATTGAAAAAGACATCATTGTCATATTCATAGACACTCATGTTTGTGGACTTTTGAGCCTCTTTAGCTTCTCTCCTAGATTTTTGAAAATGGGTTTCAACCATGAACTAGGTATTAACCAAGATGTGTGAGACTAGATGAAAATGGAAAAAGTATAGAAGACCAAGAGTTGGATGAAATGTAAATGAATCTGAAGTGTACTTGCAATGTCCAAAGTGTAAGACCAAGTATGTATGTAGTAGAGTAGGTGTGACTTCCAAAGAGATGATAGTTTCTCTTGATGATGTAAGTTGATCTTGACTCTAAGTAAGACCAAATGAGACCCAAAGGTGATAGATCTTGATGAGGGACCACTTAGCAAAATGTTGTTGTATGTAGTATGTTGACAAAGTAAGATGAGGACAAGCAAGTGACCTTTTGACACAAGTTTAGACAAATGTGAATGTAATGTAAGGTGTAAAGAAATGATGGACTTTGTGAGACCCAAAGACAGGTTGAATGCTAGATGAAAACCCGGAGAGATAGCCTAGGAAGCTCAATAAGCCTAAAATTGATTTGTTCTTGTTTGCTAAATTGTGAAAAAATTTCAATCTTGAACGCAGACAAGCATGTATACTTCACAGATGCGCTTAAATGACGCAGATGCTTTTCTGCCCTTCATAGATGCGGTTATATGACACAAACGCTATTCTGTCAGACACGGACACATTTTTGAGATGTTGGAAATGCAAAGTTACTCAAAAGACACAGACGCATTTCTGCCCTTCACAGATGCGGTTAGACGATGTATATGGTGAAAATGGATACAATAATAACAATATTGAAAGGCTAAATGAATCCAACCACAAAACCCTAGCCTAACAATCAACAAAGATCCACCATAACATATGAAGATTACCTAAGACAATGCAAATCACATGAAATCACAAAGATTATACCATCACATGTCCAATAGGGTTTTGATCTCCATTCTTCCTATCTCCATTGATCTTGCTTGATACATTTGCTCTCAGATTTTATGTGCACAAGAGCTCAACAAAGAATGGAATGTGGTTGCAAGTAGGATCGTAGTGTAGCCAATTGATCAAGTTGTTAGGGTTTGATAATGAAGAAGGCATCTCCTTAAATAGAAGACACAATATGAAATGGAGGGATAAGATTGAGAGGTGTAAAAAGGAGGTCGGCTAGGATTAGAGGGTAGGTAAAGGAAATAATAAAATAATGAAAGAGGTAGGTAGTGTAGGAATTAAGAGATGAATGACATGTGTCATAGGTAGAAAAGGTTAATGAATTAATTAAATAAATAAAGATTTATTTAATTAATAGAAGAAGTAGGATAATTAAATAAATAAAAATATTTATTTAATTTAGGAAAAGGATGATTTAAATAAATAAATGTATTTATTTAAATGAGAAATAAGGCAAGAAGAGGATAAATGAATTAATTAAATAAATAAAGATTTATTTAATTAATAGAAGAATTAGGCTTAGATAATTAAATAAATAAAATATTTATTTAATTAGACATGACAATTTTAGGTGTCTACATTTTGCCCCTCTTTGAGACAATGCGGCTTGTCGCGTTGTTTCAAAGAAGATAAGATGAACTGATACAGAGTTGCCCCAGAATGGGAATAATATGCCCCCTCGAGAGATTGGATGAAAATGTCTGAAAAGATTGCAGACAATCTCTTGATAAGAAAGACAAGATAGAATGGATTGACCGGATAAAGTGACAGAGTCACGAGATGAAGAAGACTGACTCGGGAAATGAAGGCCAAGGCTAGGGTAGGCTATAAGATAGACCACGGGCAAAAGACATCCTCATTGTCATCTACACCTTCATGAGATCAAAGTGAAGAGCGAGAAAAGAGCAGCAGCAGTCAGCAGCGATGGCTTTTGTACACAGATTCGACCGCGTTCGCCAATTTCAGAGACCAGCAGAGGCAAGAGAGCCGGTAAGTACCACCAAACCTCCTCATACTTTGACGCATTTAAGTTTGTCATTAATGCATGCCGAATAGAGTAATAAATGCTCTTAGAAGTAGGGTGCCAAAAATGCAAAAACCGGGAAACCACATCTGCGTCGATGTCAGGCGCGTCTGTGTCGGTGCCAGGCACGTCTGTGTCTGGAACCGCGTTTGTGCCAAAACCGGGCACGTCTACGTCCTTTAGGGGCGTTTATGTTGCAAAGTCGCGTTTGTGAACAATATAGGCACGTTTATGTCAAATAGGGGCGTCTGTGATGTTTAGGCGTGTTTGTGCAGTCTATAGGCGCGTTTATGAGTTAGAAACGCGTTTATGTCTAAAAAATGCAAGGTTTTATCTTCTAGGTCAAATTGGCAGTTCTGTGATGAACATACGATGTCGATTGGATAAGCTGCTGAGAGGATACACTCAAGCAGGTCCTCTAGGAAGACTAGGATAGATCAAGGCACTTTGTGATAAACAGGGAGCACCAAGATAGAGTACTTTGTGATGAACAGGGAGTACCCAAAGTATGAGCAGCACTGTGTGATGAACAGGGAGTGCAAGATGTGAGTAACACTTTGTGATGAACAGGGAGTGTCACACACATAGTACTTTATGATGAACAGGGAGCACTACTAGGATAATCAGCAACACTTTGTGATGAACAGTGAGTGTCACTAGGATAGATAACCATATGCATTTAGATAAAAAGTAGCATTTTGTGATGAACAGTGAATGCCATGATGACTGACATGATTGATTTGTTCGACTGCAAGAGTATTTGCCTATGCTGGAGTCACGGGAGAGATTTTCGTCGACGTAGAGGTTGCGACCGGAGTTGTCATTTCAGGATAGAGCTGCCATCAAGGAGATGGGTTTGAGACACGTGCTATATGTGCCTAAGTTTCGGGCAAACATTGGTTTGTTGACTGCGCTGGCCGAGAGATGGCATTCAGAGACTTGCACATTCCATTTGCCGATGGGTGAGATGACAGTCACCCTTGAGGATGTTTATAGGATTCTGCATATACCGATTGATGGAGATCTGATTCCATATGATCGTGACGGAGACAAAGAGGCTTTGAGATGGGTGTTTCAGGATCTCAGCCTAGAGATGAGAGCAGGACATGTGGCATGGGACACCATGACCGCGACAGGGTTAGCCTTGCCAGTTGTGATTGGAGGAGCTATCAGTGGGTTCCTATGTCTGGACAGGGCGACACGGGGGTTGGCAGTGGGCTAGGGAGGAGCACTGGAGACACTGGTGACGCAGCACACAAGATATGCGTGGGGTCCATGTGTGTTGGCCCACCTATATTATGAGCTTCACCAGTTTGTATACCATGGATCAGTGGGACTGGGTTGTGAAGTGACACTACTGCAGGTTTGGGCATACGAGCATCTGCCTATTACGCGACCGATACATTTCAGAGGGAGAGGTCATGGACGGAGTTTTGTTCATCTGTATGACATGATCAGTTTGCATCCATGGATTGGCAGGTTAGAGCATTGGCGACGAGTGATAGATGACATTGATGTAGTCATCTGGAGGCTGTATCTGGGATGTGAGGAGTGGGAGGATGATGCAGTGGAGCTGCCTTACACCTTCTGGAGCAGGTATCTGATTGGGTGGATGCCCTATATACTGGAGAGACAGTTGGTGGACAGAGTATGTAGGCAGTATGGCAGGATCCAAAGGATGCCACGAGGCTCGGGTATGTATGCCCGTATAGTTAGGGATCAGGCGCAGTTCGGGCCTTTATTGTCATATGATCAGGCGCTGACACAGCTGGCAGAGATGGTGCCCCTACCCTGGGATATGTGGCCAGAGATCGAGGATGTCGGGATGGATGCGGAGTATGCAGCATATTGGGCTGAGCATCCATTCCCTCGATTGACAGATCTAGGAGAGCTACTGGAGGGAGATGGAGGAGGAGATGATGATGATGATGGTGGGGGTGATAGAGGCCGAGGCCGATGGAGGCGGAGGGCAGTAGTTGGGGAGAGGAGGGTGGCACCTCAGAGGGAGGGTGGACAAGAGGGACAGGCCTAGGTGGTGAGGGGTCATGGCGGATTGCCCCTGCAGGTACCTGCAGCATAGGGTCCTAGAGCACAGGGACAGAGACAGGGACAGGTACAGAGATAGGTGCCAGTACAGGCATAGGAGCAGAGACGGAGACAGGTACAGGGACCTAGACATGTACTGAGATAGGTACCCGTTCAGGCCCCAGTACAGGCACAGGGATAGGCACAGGGGCAGACACCCGCAGAGGGAGAGCCATAGGCAGAGGCAGAGGGTGGGGATCCAAAGGAGGATGAGCTGATTGAGCTCAGGGAGATCTGCCAGGGCTAGGCAGATGAGATCCAGGATCTAGAGAGGGAGAGGGACTGACTCAGGATCAGGCTTAGGGATACTGACCGGGAGAGGGATCAGGCAATTCAGCGCTACACGGAGGCTGAGACAGCGCTGAGGGCAGGGAGGCAGGCGGCGGAGGACGCAGGAGCAGGCTACGCATATGTCCTGCGAGCCGGAGAGGAGATTGCCTACTGGAGGGACCTTTATTATGGTTTCGTGCCAGTAGATCAGCGGGCGAGGAGCTTCCATAGACCATCGTGGACAGCGACAGCTATGGGAGGGAGCTGGAGGAGATAGGCATCGAGTGGTGGGGTCATGGGTCCTCCACCACCACTAGATAGAGGGGACAGGCAGGGTGATCCTGGAGTGGGTCCTTCTAGGGCTCAGATTCTGTCGAGGCCAGGCGGCTCTGAGGGAGGGAGTTCATCATAGCCATAGAGGGCTCCCTTGTATCAGTATTTGTACCATTTTTGTATTGTAGACACCTGCGGGTGATTTTGTAGCTATATGATTTTGACATCACTGTATCATGACACTTTATATATATATATGAGATGATTCATTTTTGCGGCAGCTATATGCATGCATACCTATGTGATGAGATGTTTGATGATGTATGTTTCCATGTGATGGATACAAAAATGTATATGATGGAAATGCAATATTTTTGTTCTTTTATGTTTTATATGATGCAAATGTGAATGTATGTAATGCAGATGAATATGATAATGCAAATGTAAATTGTGCTAACAGGTGTTGTGTGCAGGATGTGATGCAGTTGTGATATCTATATGTATGTGTGAAATGCTTATATGTGGTAATGTAGGTGCAACTACATGAAATGCAAATATTTTTGGTGTGTCATTATACTCAGTCATGTGATAGTAGGCTACGTGGACTCAAGAAGGATGATGGAAGTCAATCAAGAAAGGGGGATGAAAGATAGAAGATATGAACGTGAAAGAGCTTCTTGTGCGTTATCATCATTGAGCTTTATTATGGCAAGTAGGTTATGACAATCGAGGCATATGTTTGACCCAGAAAGTCATTGTACCCGTTTGCATGGAGATAAGACAGTCACAAACAAGGAATGCCCCAGTTCATACTAGACTCACAGTGTCCTCATATCCTTGGACAAGTCATAGCATTACTAAAAGACAATCCACAGACAGCAAATACAAATAGGTGACGATACCCCATCCTCGCCTTTCTAGTCAAAGACATCCTAGAGATAGAATCTCTAGTCAAAGACATCCTGGAAAAGCTAAAAGACATGTCACCAAAAGATAAAATCAAAAGAAAACCAAGACTCGACACCAACATCCACTGTAGTCCTCAAGTTTAGTGTCTCTTGTCACTTGTATAAGTCTTATTTGATTGTGGTCACAATGTTTACTTTCACAAAAAGGATAGATAGCATTGAACCATATGTTGTCTGAGTCTGTTGACAGATTTGATTTGTTGAAGCCCATTGTTGCTACTGTGTCTCATCTGAAACTGACTGAATCCATGAAACTGATACTTTATTGCGGAGAAGATGGAACTTTATTGCAGACTGGCGATGCAAATGCTGCTTTATTGTGGATTGTGCGTGGATAGACTGAAGGAAGCTGGAAGAAACTGTACTCCTCGAAACATGTGATGTTCTCAGTTCCACACCCATTACTAGATGTAGGATTTGCCTTAGCCACAGATAGGATCTGACTTATTATAGATGGAAAGGGAGTGAAAAAGGGGGGTTTATTATGAATGGCTAACCAATCTTGGGTAGATCAATAACAAGCCATGATGGGAATGGGTAAGTTTATTGTGAGTGAATAGGTTGTGAGTGTGTGCAATGTGAAGTGATGAAAGTGAATCCTGAAGGAGGGAGGAGCAATGTCTCTACGCATGGCGCTGGTGACCCAATTTTCACCATGGTACTTGCCCAGGGCACCACCGAAGTGGTTTTCACCATTGGATGAAATTATTTCTCTTGATTTTTTTTGGATTTTTCAATTTTTTTGTGTCACAAGGCGCCTGTTTGCCAGGTTTTCACCAAGTAACGATTTTTTTGTTTTTATAATTTTTTTGTATTTTTGAATTTTTTTATTTTTTTGTATTTTTGAAATTAGGATATTCCGAAGAGCTATGTGTAGAACCTGCAAAGGTGCATGCTGTTGATAGGATCCTCCAAAGGTTCACCTTCTGTAGTTGAGAGCTGTTATGCACTAGATCCATAGGCTGCTGTAACGATGTAAGGACCAAGCCAGTTTGGTTCGAACTTGCCCCTCTTCTCTCTATCTTGCTGATTCTTGGGATTTTCTCTGAGAACCAAATCACCTACCTCAAATGTGCGAGGCTTGACTTTGTGGTTGTAGCTGCGACTCATTCGTTGTTGGTAAGCCTTGAGATGATTAAAAGCAGTTTGTCTCCGTTCATCCAGCAGTTCTAGTTCTTGTAAGCGAGAGACCCTGTAATCTTCATCGCTGATGATGTTTTGCAAAGAGACCCGTAAAGAAGGTAATTCGACCTCAATAGGCAAGATGGCTTCAGCACCGTAGACAAGTGAGTAGGGTGTAGCTCCTATAGGTGTGCGGACACTTGTGCGGTAGGCCCAAAGTGCAGGATTGAGTTGGATATGCCAATTACGGCCAACGTCGTCGACTGTCTTTTTGAGGATTTTAAGAATTGTTTTATTAGACGCCTCAGCTTGGCCATTACCTTGGGGGTAATATAGTGTGGAGAAATGATGGGAAATATGGAAGCGGTCACAGAGTTCACGAACATCCTGATTTTTGAAGGGACGCCCGTTATCAGTAATAATGGAATCAGGAATACCATATCGGCAAATGATATAGTTAAGGATGAAGGTAGCAATTTGTTTTCTAGTGACTTGTGTGAGAGGCACGGCTTCAATCCACTTTGTGAAATACTTTGTGGCTGTGATAATGAATTTATGACCATTGTAAGAAGGAGGGTGAATCTTGCCTATGAGATCAAGTCCCCACTGACAAAAGGGCCAAGGAGACGCAAGTGGTTGTAGTTCCTGTGCTGGTGCATGTATGAGGTCTCCATGAATTTGACATTGCTTACATTTCTTGACAAACTGATATGAGTCTTTTTCCATATTGGGCCAGTAATATCCAGTCTTGATGAGTTTCTTGGCCAAGGTAGGACCACTAGCATGCGGACCACATATCCCTTCATGCACTTCATGTAACGCAATCTGAGCTTTGTCACTTTCTAAACATCTAAGAAGAGTGCCATCTAGACCTCGTCGGTATAGGATATCAGCTAGAATGACATATCGAGAGGATTGGCAAATGAAAGTGCGACGTTGGTTATTCGATAGATCAGGAGGTAAGGTATTGTCGCAAAGATATGTGAATATGGAACCATATAACTGGGATTCAGGACCAACAATGCATATCATTTCAGTAGGAGTGATCTCATATGAAGGATCCAACAGGTTGTCTACCAAGAACTCATAGCAAGTCTCATTTTGAGGTAGATCAATCAATGAAGCAATTGTAGCCATGGCATCTGCAGCACGATTCTGCTCTCTTGGTATCTGCTCAAAATCTATCTTTGTGAAGTGCTATTTCAAATCATCCACCATTTGTTTGTAAGGCATTAATTTTTCATCTTTTGTTTGGTAATCATCAGTTTCTTGATGGATGACAAGTTGAGAATCCCCAAAAACACGAAGTTCTTGGATCTTCCATTGAACTGCAATTCGTAATCCAGTTGTTAATGCCTCATATTCCACTATATTATTAGTGCAAGGAAATGATAAGCGGTATGATTTTGGTATAGAATCGCCTTGAGGAGTTATAAAGAGAATACCAGCTCCTGCCCCATGTTGTGTGTATGAACCATCAAAGTACAGTTGCCATGGCTTTGCATGTGATATTGTTAAAATGGATTCATCTGAAAATTCTGAATTTAGAGGAACATCATCAATCATGGGGGCATCTGCTAATTGATCCGCGATTGCTTGTCCTTTTATTGCTTTTCTGTCTACATACTCGATGTCGAATTCACTCAGGATCATTACCCACTTGGCCAGTCACCCAGTAAGTGTTGCTTTATTGAGGAGGTATTTCAACGGATCGATCCTTGCAACCAACTTAGTCTTATGAGTAAGCATATAATGGCATAATTTTTGTGAAGCAAAGACCACAGCGAGACATGCACACTCGATTGGTGTGTAGTTTAGCTCATATCCCACCAATGTGCGACTGATATAGTATACTGCTTTTTCCTTGCCGTCAGCAATTTGTTGCGCTAGGAGTGCCCCCAGTGCTGTTGGCGTAGCTGATATGTATAGTAGCAAAGGCTGATCTGGAATTGGTGGCATCAAAACTGGCGGATTCAAAAGATAATCTTTGAGCGTCTGAAAAGCTTGTTGACAGTTATCATCCCATTTGAATTTGATATTTTTATGTAGCAGGTGCTGAAAAGGATTACACTTATCTGCAAGTTGTGCTATGAATCTTCGTATAGACTAGAGTTTCCCTTGTAAGGATCAAAGCTGACTGATATTTCTAGGTGACGACATGTCCAAGATAGCCTTGACTTTTGTTGGACTGGCTTCGATTCCTCTTTTAGACACAATGAATCCTAGGAGCTTCCCAGAGGTTACTCCAAAAACACATTTCTTGGGGTTTAATCTTACTTTGTATTTTTCCAACCGATCAAAGACGACTGAAAGTATGTCCAAATGTGTATCTCTGTCTATTGATTTACCCAAGAGATCATCAACATAATCTTCCACGGTCATGTGCATAAGATCGTGAAAGATAGTGGTCATTGCTCTTTGATATGTAGCACCTACATTTTTCAACCCAAAGGGCATGACATTCCAACAGAAAGTTCCCCACGGACAAGTGAATGATGTTTTGTATTGATCCTCGGGTGCAATCCTGATTTGATTATAACCAGAAAATCCATCCATTAAAGATAACATTTCGTGACCTGGTGTGAGATCAATGATCAAGTCAATATTTGGTAATGGGAAGTCATCTTTCGGACAAGCTTTGTTGATGTCTCTGAAATCTGTACATATTTTGATGCTGTGATCTGGTTTACTGACAGGTACTAAATTGGAGATCCATTCGGGATAATCAATTGGGCGTATGAATCCGACATCCAATAACTTCTCCAGCTCTGCTTTGACTAGTAATGCCACTTGTGGATGCATTTTCCTTAATTTCTGTTTCACTGGCTTTGTCCCCGGTTTGACTGTCAAATGATGCATTACCAAATCTGGATCTAGTCCAGGCATATCAGCGTATGACCATGCAAAATTGATTTGTCGTTCTTTGAAGAAGCTTATGAATTTTGCCCTTTCGGACTTTGTCAATGATTGAGCCAGGAATATATTGTGTGGGACTTCTTCTGTACCAATGTTCGTTTTGATAGTCTCCTCTACCAACATGGATGACTTTTCCTCATATGATGCTGGGAGAATGTCGAGCCTTCCATCTTTGGGTGCCTTAGAGAGGTTTTCGCCCTCGGATACGTCCTTTCTTTTTACTTTTTTGGGATCAGATAGCGCCACAGTGTGGTTTTCGCCATAAGACCCTTGATTTGTTCTTATTTTCATATTTTTGCGACTGGAAGATCCGACACCCTCACCAAAATATGCCATGTTGTTGAGTTCTATGGTGTATCCTGCTTTGTGGTCCCCAGGGGGAAGATCATCTCGTATGCCAAGATAGTCAATAATAGCTTCGTCATTTTGAAATGTGTCAAATTGTGCTGGTCCTTCATAATCCCAGTCAATGAGTTGGTGGTGAACAAGGGGAAGGCCTTTAATGTTTTCCGAGTTTGCGGGGCTAAGAGTGAAGATGTGGTTATATTCGGGTATATCGAGGCAATCATCGAGGTCATCGATGGCACTCTCCTCATCAGTTTTGATCGCAAGCGAATCCAAATTGTCATCACTAGTAGCGCCTTCCAGGACAGGTGTCCTCATCCTATGTGATTTCGACCTAGAACCTTGAAACGAAGACTATGTGGAATCCTTATGGGTTGTTTCTTGACCAACTCTGAACTTTTTATAAAATTTCTCTTCTTCTGTGGGTTCATCTGGCTCTCTGAATGTCTCGGTGAGCTCATATTCACTGGAGGATTTGTCTGAACCCCATTCCCATTCATTGGAATCTGTGGAATAGTAATCCTCTTGTTGAACTTTGGCAACTTTGATTTGTGATGCCTCTTTTGTCCTTTTAGTGTGGATCTTGGAAGTCAGAAAACCAAGTCCCTTTGAGCATTCCCTTTTTACAGTCAATTCAGGTTGTAAGGGCTCCATAACGCCTTCCTTGTGTAACCTAAGAGGGCTTTTTCCATCATACCCAAATTTTTGTAGAATCTTGAAGCCTTTGCCATATTTCTCACAAGGTATATTGATCTGATCTTGCGTGTCCTGTTCAATGTCTTTGTAAAGCATTTTGTATAAATCTTCCTCTTCTAGTTCGCCCCATCTTTGAAAGGTAGTAGGATCCCATTTGAGTATCATGATGGATATTTGCTTGTTAGGATGTGGCCTTCCATATTCTTTTGGAGAGCTCATGACTTGTCATAAATACATGGTCTGATTTAAAGTGTATTCTCCCATGCCTTTGTCCTGAAATTTGCCTTTAAGTTCACCTTGTTTTGATGTCAAAGGTTTCAATGACTCAAGGTCAATGTATGCCGAAGAAGGAGTAGCCTCACGATTACTGGGAATGATGGTCTCAGTATGTGATCTCAGGTTATTGCAATATATGAACGGATTAGGATCATCGTTAACTATTACCTCGACTTCATTATGAGGAAACTTAATGCATTGATGATATGTCGATGGGACTGCCCTCATTTCATGAATCCAAGGACGTCCTAGCAATATATTATAAGTGAGATCCAGATCCAGGACCTGACAAACCACATCCTTTGTGACTGGCCCAATTCTTAGAGGTAAGGTGACTGTGCCCTTGGATGAGTGCTCTTCATCATCATATGCCTTGATGGTGATTTGATTTGTAGAATTCACAGCTTTATCAGAATATCCCAATTGTTTAATGGTGCTCAATGTACAAATGTTTAGACCAGCTCCTCCATCTATCAGGACTTGCTTTATTCGATGTTTGTGTATGAAGGCTTCAACATGTAAAGGTGCATTATGTGGCTGACTTACGAAGGCGTCATTGGCTTCTGTGATTGTAAGGGAATGTGGAATGGATAGGTATCCCACCATGGCTTGAAACTGGTCCACGTTCAGATCAGTAGAAATGGCAGTGTCTCTCAAGATTTTGTCAAGAATGGCTTTATGAGCAGGGGATATGCGTAAGAGCTCAAGTATGGAGATGAGCGCGGGTGTCTTCCCTAACTGTTCTACAAGGTCATACTCAGGTTCGGTTGATGAAGAAGCGGTGTTTTTAGTTGAAGCACTTGGCAAAGTAATTTTACCTCGACGAGTTGTAACATGACATTCAGAATTAGGTTCGGAAGAAGATCCAACACCTCTTAGGACAATCTTGGGTCGCTGGGTAGAACCCTCAGGAGTTTTGTCCTTGATGATAATAGTAGAGACATGATTGTCCATCGAGATATGATTGATAGTTGAATCATAGTTGTAAGGTGCTCTAGTATAGTTGGTTTGATCATCTGTGACTTTGGCTTTTCCCTTGTCATGCTTTGGGAATGGTTCCTTAAACATCTCATGTTCTTGATTAGATGAGTATCCCTCAATCTCAATGTCACCTCTATCAATGAGATCTTGCACAATATTCTTCAGTCGATGGCAATTTCCTGTCTTATGACCCTTGCTCTTATGAAATTCACAATACTCATCATCATTCCACCAATTTGGTTTGACCTTTGGTTCATATGGAGGAAAATCTGGAACTATGATCACTTTGTTTGCCACAAGCTTTTTGAAGACTGATTCAAGTGGTTCTCCCAATGGGGTGTAATTCCTTCATGGTCTAGAAGTTGTTTGAGTATTCACTTGATTGTTTGTAGAACTTGATCCCGAAAAGATGAATTTGGGTCTCACTGTGTTAGCATCAACAACACCATCATTGACTGTGTTCTTGTTTTTATTCCAAAATCTTGGCTTGTCTTTTCCTTTAAAGTCATCTTTGTTTTCCTTGAATATCTTAATGACTCCTTGTTCAATTAGAACCTTTTTTGTTGCTAAGCCCTTTTCAATGACATCCTTGAAGGTGGACAAACAAGCTTTCCTTAGATCATAGCCAATGTCCTTGTTAACATTTTGTGTGAACATCTCTACCATTTGTTTCTGTGGAATTTCACAAGAGCATCTGCTAGCTAGATTTCTCCATCTTTGCAAAAATGATGCAAAAGACTCTCCCTCTCTTTGCTTGGTATTGCACAAAGTAGTGATTGATATGTCTGTCTCTATATTGTAGGAGAAATGTTGGATAAATGCCTCTGCTAAGTCACCCCATGATTTAATACCAGGTGGGAGTTGGGAGAACCATTCCATAGCTTGATCGGCTAAGCTTTGTGGGAACAATCTCATCAAATATGTTTCTTCTGCTGCTACCTCAATGCAAGCTGTGAAAAATTGTCTTATGTGTGCCTTGGGGTCTCCTTTTCCTCTATACTTGTCAAATTTTGGCATCACAAAGTGTGCAGGAAATGGAGGCATTGGAATGCTCTTATCAAATGGATAAGGACATATGTCTCTCATAGTGTATGTTGGTTTTGGTGTATTCATGTCTTCCATTTTCTTTTGTAAATCTCTGATTTGTTGTTCCAAATTGCTCTTAGGTGGAGATCGACTTCTTGTAGCATACCCCATGTTTGAAGCACCAATTGTAGGAGGAGCATATTGCATGTATGGATGATATTGATCATACACATGTTCATATGGAGGAGGTCTATATTGATGCGGCATATATGGAGCACTTGGTATAGTTTCATGTTGAGGAACCCCATATCTATTTTGTGCATGTATACCATATTCTACAGGCATGTCATGTTCTAATGTGTTGCCCCCAAATTTGACACGGGGTTTCCTTGTGTCCAAATTTTGAGCATGCCTTTGAATGTCCAATTGTTGTGGTTGATCCATAGCTTGAGCATATCTATCTGCATAAGACTTCCATAATGGTCTTCGAAGGTAAGTATCATATGTTTGAGCATGTGTATGTGGGACTTCTGGTTTTTGAAGCAAAGCTGATGGTGATTCAGGTACCATATGTGGTCCTCTATTTCCTCCACTATTAGGTCTCCTTTGATCCATGTTGGAGTGAGTTTATTGCAAAGGTCGGTTTTCCATAAGTTGAGACATGTCACAGTCATGAGGTATTTTGGCTCCACTTTGTGCCATCATGTGTAAGAAGTATTGTCGATCCCTCCTCATTATTTCTTCAACCAATCTATTGAAATGAGGATTCATAATGGATTCTTCTACATCTGCTGAATGTATTGAAAAGTTGTCCACATAGTCATTGTGTGTAGCATTATTGTTTGTAGTGTCTGTGTTTTCCACATTGGGAATGTTTCTATAAACATCCATGTAAGGTAATGTAGTGTGCTCAGGATTGAAAAATAGATCGTTGTCATACTTATACGAACTCATGTTTGCGGACTCTTGAGCTTCTTTAGCTTTTCTCCTAGATTTTTGAAGACGGGTTTCAACCATGAACTAGGTATTGACCAAGATGTGAGAGACTAGATGAAAAAATGGCAAGAGTATGGAAGACCAAGAGTTGTATGGAGTGTAAATGAATCTGAGGTGTACTTGCAATGTCCAAAATGTAAGACCAAGTATGTATGTAGTAGAGTAGGTGTGACTTCCAAAGAGAGGATAGTTTCTCTTGATGAGGTAAGCTGACCTTGACTCTAAGTAAGACCAAATGAGACCCAAGTTTAGACAATTGTGAATGTAAAATGAGATGTGAAGTAATGATGGACTGTATGAGACCCAAAGACAGGTTGAATGCTAGATGAAACCTGAAGAAACAACCTAGGAAGCTCAAGTATTCTGAAACTGATTTCTATTGTTTGCTGGACTGTAAAAATTTTCAATTCTGGACACAGACGCTTCTGTATACTTCACAGACGCGATTCCCAGACACAGACGTGTCTTTGTTCGACACAGACGCTGCTAGACACACAGACGCTATTATGCCCTTCACAGACGCGTTTAGATGACTCAGACGCGGTTAAAACAGACACAGACGCGTTTCTGTAAACTTCGTGCAATTTTTCCAATCTATGAAGTTGTTTTGTTGTGACCAAATCTGACTATTTGACTGTTTTTCGTGACAAGAGGACACAATGTTGATGAGGACTCAATGTTTGCAAGTGTTTAGACTCCAAAAGTGTGTTGTTTGATGTAAAATGTTTTGCATACACTTGAAGACACCAAAGACACAATATTTTGTTGTTTGGTCTTGAATGTTTGAATGTTTAACATAAGACAAGCACAATTCTTATGGCTGGCTAAGACAATAGTTGTTGATCCCACATAGGGTTTTACCCCCGAGGCTACGCTATTCAAAGCAGATACTTAGATGCTTGACCTCACTGGCTCCACCCTCGGCACTCACTTCTCAGGTCAGCCAAGCATCAGTCCCCATGAAAACTCCCCATGGCGAACTTTGTATCTCTACTAAGAACCGTATGTGTGTGGGCCGCTACTAGAGGTCCGACCTCCTACCCCAACAACTAGAAGGATTTGGGCTTCTAAAACAAAAAGGTGCTAGTAAGGGCATCCACTCGTGTGGCCATACATGCGGCACTTTTAGCTCTGTAAATACAGAAGGCTCCCAGCCGGTAGGGGTTACGCCCTACAAATGATCAATAAATTTGATCAAACGGGTTTATGGGGAGACATAGTGTCGGTATGAACTAATCAGCACACGTTATTCATAGTTTTCACCATGAATACATTTGATTATAGTGGTTCGGATGAGGTGGGTTTTCCTCGCTACCACTTGGGTCGTTCTCTTCTCACTAGTAGTCCTAATGACCACACGGAAAGACAGGCCCTCTAAAGATTAAACAAAAAGAGCCTATTGCTCAAGACACAAAAGACAATGATTCAATTTTAGTGCACCAATGGAAGTGTTTGCTAATCTATGAAAACAAGGCACACAATAAAATTTCAAAACCCTAGCCAAGGACCTGCAACAAAATTTGTTAGTAGTTTGGGTTGTTTGACATAATCACCCCTTCCTGCAAACACACAAGTTAGGTACATTTTAAAAACCCAAAAGACTTTGTGAAAGAGGGGCCTTCAACAAAAACGTTTTGCTTCCAAGACAAGCTGCACAAACTTAGTTAGCTAGATCTGAAAGGGTTAGTCCAAAAATAAACTAGATCTGAAACCCTAAGTGCGAAATCCGAAAATTGAATCAATGAAAATTTGAAAATTTTGAAATAGTAAAACACAGACGCTATTACCCATGACACAGACGCGTCTATATGACACAGACGCGGTTCTGTGATGCATAGACGCGGCCAAAAATCACAGACGCCCTTCTCCAACACAGACGCGGGCAGAAATAACTCAGACGTGCTTCTGAAACACAGACGCCCCTGTCTGAAACCTGCAAAATAAAATTTGTCGAAAACACAGACGCGATTCCAGATTCCGCAGACGCGCCTGAAAATCAAAGACGCGATCCGAAAGTTTGCAGACGCGGAAAAACCTAAAATGTCGTCGAAAAATGTCCGATCTCCAACTTCAAAAACACAAAATCTGCAACAAAAAGGTTAAATGCAAAGGGACAAGAGTCCCACCGGGCGTGCCAAAATGTATATGGTGAAAATGGATACAATAATAACAATATTGAAAGGCTAAATGAATCCAACCACAAAACCCTAGCCTAACAATCAACAAAGATCCACCATAACATATGAAGATTACCTAAGACAATGCAAATCACATTAAATCACAAAGATTATACCATCACATGTCCAATAGGGTTTTGATCTCCATTCTTCCTATCTCCATTGATCTTGCTTGATACATTTGCTCTCAGATTTTATGTGCACAAGAGCTCAACAAAGAACGGAATGTGGTTGCAAGTAGGATCGTAGTGTAGCCAATTGATCAAGTTGTTAGGGTTTGATAATGAAGAAGGCATCTCCTTAAATAGAAGACACAATATGAAATGGAGGGATAAGATTGAGAGGTGTAAAAAGGAGGTCGGCTAGGATTAGAGGGTAGGTAAAGGAAATAATAAAATAATGAAAGAGGTAGGTAGTGTAGGAATTAAGAGATGAATGACATGTGTCATAGGTAGAAAAGGTTAATGAATTAATTAAATAAATAAATATTTATTTAATTAATAGAAGAAGTAGGATAATTAAATAAATAAAAATATTTATTTAATTTAGGAAAAGGATGATTTAAATAAATAAATGTATTTATTTAAATGAGAAATAAGGCTAGAAGAGGATAAATGAATTAATTAAATAAATAAAGATTTATTTACTTAATAGAAGAATTAGGCTTAGATAATTAAATAAATAAAATATTTATTTAATTAGACATGACAATTTTAGGTGTCTATAGACGACACAGACGCTATTCTATCAAACACAAACACGTTTCTGTAAACTTTGTACAATTTTTCCAATCTGTGAAGTTGCTTGTTGTGACCAAATCTGAATGTTTGACTATTTTTTTTTTCGTGACAAGAGGACACAGTGTTGATGAAGACTCAATGTTTGCCAGTGTTTAGACTCAAAATGACTCTAAAGAAAAGTGTGTTGTTTGATGTAAAAATGTTTTGCATACACTTGAAGACACAAAAGACACAATGTTTTGATGTTTGGTCTTGAATGTTTGATTGTTTAAAATAAGTCAAGCACAATTCTTATGGCTGGCCAAGACAATAGTTGTTGATCCCACATGGAGTTTCCCCCGAGGCTATGCTATTCAGAGTGCATACTTAGATTCTTGACCCCACTGGCTCCACCCTCGGCACTCACTTCTCAGGGCAGCCAAGCATCAATCCCCACGAAAAATTCTTGTGGTGAACTTTGTATCTCTACTAAGAACCGTATGTGTGTGGGCCGCTACTAGAGGTCCAACCTCCTGCCCCAACAACTAGAAGGATTTTGGCTTCTAAAACAAAAAGGTGCTAGTAAGGGCATTCGCTCGTGTGGCCATACATGTGACACTTTCAGCTCTGTAAATATAGAAGGCTCCTAGCCAGTAGGGGTTACGCCCTACAATTGATCAAATAAATTTGATCAAACGGGTTTATGGGGAGAGATAGTGTCGGTATGAACTAATCAGCACACGTTATCCATAGTTTTCACCATGAATATAGTTATTTATAGTGGTTCGGAAGAGGTGGGTTTTCCTTGCTACCACTTGGGTCATTCTCTCCTCACTAGTAGTCCTAATGACCACACGGGGAGACAGGCCCTCTAAAGATGAAACAAAAAGAGCCTATTGCCCAAGACACAAAAAACACTGGTTCAATTTTAGTGCACCAATTGAAGTGTTTGCTAGTCTATGAAAACAAGGCACACAATGAAGATCAAAAACCCTTGCCAAGGTCCTACAACAAAGATTTATTAGTAGCTTGGATTGTTTCAAATGATCACCCCTTCCTGCAAGCACACAAGTTAGGTAAATTTTAGACCCAAAAGACTTTGTGAAATAGGGGCCTTTGACAAAACGATTTTGCTTTCAAGACAAGCTGCACCAATTTCGTTAGCTAGATATGAAGATGTTAGCTCAAAATAAACCAGATCTGAAAAATTCGAATGACAAAAAATGGAATAAAAGAAACCCCAAAATGTAAAAACTGCACATAGATGCGGTAAATGCTATATAACCTCTCAGACGCACTTAGATCCGACATAGATGCGGTTCTGGAACATAGACGTGTTTCCTGGATGTAGACGCGCCTGAAGGCTTCACAGATGCGACTAGGGAACATAGAGGTGTTTCCTAGAATCTGAAAAAAAAAATACTATTGAGGATGTAGACGCGATTCCAGCTGACACAGATGCGGCAGAAAATCAAAAACGCGATCCAAAAGTACGCAAACGTGAAAATATTGAAATGTTGTCAAAAATGTCAGATTTGCAACTTCAAAACACCAAATCTACAACAAAAGATGTTAAATGCAAAAGGGACAAGAGTCCCACCGGGCGTGCCAAAATGTAGATGGTGAAAATGGATACAACAATATTGAAAGACTAAATAAATTCAACCACAAAACCCTAGCCTAACAACAACAAAGATCCACCATAACATATGAAGATTACCTAAGGCAATGCAAATCAAATGAAATCACAAAGATTATACCATCACATGTCCAATAGGGTTTGGATCTCCATTCTTCCTATCTTCATTGATCTTGCTTGATATATTTGCTCTTAGATTTTATGTGCACAAGAGCTCAACAAAGAATGGAAATGTGGTTGCAAGTAGGATCACATATGAAAGTTCAAAAGCGTAGTCGGGGCTGAATGCATAGTGAGGGTTTGAAAATGAAGGAAGCATCTCCTTATATAGAAGACACTATATGAAATGGAGGGATAAGATTGAGATGTGTAAAAGAGGTCGGCTATGATTAGAGGGTAGGTAAAGAAAATAATAAAATAATGAAAGGGGTAGGTAGTGTAGGAATTAAGAGATGAATGACATGTGTCATGGGTGGAAAAAGTTAATGAATTAATTAAATAAATAAAGATTCATTTAATTAATAGAAGAAGTGGGATAATTAAATAAATAAAATATTTATTTAATTTAGGAAAAAGGGTAATTTAAATAAATAAAGGTATTTATTTAAATGAGAAATAAGGCTAGAAGAGGATAAATGAATTAATTAAATAAATAAAGATTTAATTAATTAATAGAAGAATTAGGCTAAAGATAATTAAATAAATAAAATATTTATTTAATTAGACATGAAAATTTTAGGTGTCTACACATACCAATTGAATAATGAACCTAATAATGAAAATATCAAGCTATTCTCCACCCCCTGACCCCCCCCCCCCAAACTGAAGATAGACACAGGTGTCCACACATGTGGATAGATAGGATAGAGGAATGCAATTATAAATACTACCATCAATGATATGACAAAAAATGTGAAACAAAAACAATATAATCATGATAGTGTTTGGCCATTTGGAGGATTTGATTATGTGTTGCATTGATGTTTTGTCATTGATGTCAACACTGGCTGTTTTGGTTGCTTTACCGGTATCTGTTTGGTCCCAGTAGGATGTTTGGTCTCTGGTTGGTTAGATCATGATGATCTAGTATACTCCAATATGTCTTGGCTTAGATCTGCTATTCATGCTACTCAGATTCACGTTCAATCAGTTGGTTTTGATTTGGTGATTGGATGCTATCTTGTATGCTGGTAAGCTTGGTTTTTGTTCCTTGTCCAAAATATGGACTTGTTTGAATTGTTGTTATTGTTTTGATTCTTAAAGGTGTTATTGTTTGACGAATTAACACCTTCTTAAAATAACTTCAAGGTTCCTTTCTTGATGGAAGCTTCCTCTACTTGGATACCATTTTCTATTAATTTTGCAAAAGATGGTATGCATTATAATTTGAGATGATAACTCATTTCACTATTCAGATTGATTATGAAGATTTCCATATTTTCCTTCTCAGGTACATCTTGTGGTTATCTTGTGACCATGTGCCTCCATCATTGTAGAAACACCATGAATATTTCATTTTTCTTTTGTTTGGTATTGCATATGTCAAGCATGGTGATTGCACGTTTGATGTTATAGGAGTATTATGTTATGAATTTATTCTCCAACTCCTCAAATGATCTGATGGGAGGTGTGAGTTTTGACAACCACTCCATTTTTTTCCCTCCCAAAATTCTTAGGAATAATCTCATTAAGTATGTGTCATTGTGAGAAAACTCCAAGCTCATAGTACAAAATTCCTGAACATGATCATGGGGATCACTCTTACCATCATATTTGTCATAATTTGGTCTATCTAAATTTGGGGGAAAAGGTACCATGTTCAATCTCCTATCAAAAGGATAAGGATAAATTTCATCTAATGAGTATCATATCGTGGTTCCTTGTTGCATGTCCTGCATTTGTCTTTGAAGTGTTTGGAGTTGTTGTGTAAGAGCGACTAGGGGTGCATTTTTCCTTCGATGGGTAGCTTCCCCTTGTTCATTAAGATTGTCCCAATTGTAGGTATTGTCTTGTTTGTGAGTGTTATTTTATTCATGAGTGTGATCTCGGTTGCGTATGTTTTCTTGATCCTATGTTTCCACTTCTCTTAGTTGTTCTTGATAAGCATAGTTTCTCGCTCTTGTTCTTGAAATTCACTCGTCTGTATTCCTTAATTTTTCTGTGTCGAAATCCTCAGGAATATTGATTCCTTTTCTAGCTAGCATGAGTAGGTATTTTTTTCTTATCTGCTTCTATGTCTTTCTACAAGTTTTTGGAAAGCCACATTCTCTTGACATTCTTGGAGAAGCTCGTTGGTGATCTCTATTTTTCTCCATATTTGCATATTCATCAAAATAATTGGACAACCTACGACTCATAATTGATTTTGGTTGTGATTCCTTGTTTTTTTTTTTCTGAGATCAAGTGACATTGTGCATTAAGATATCTCTACCATAGTCAATTCTTCTTCTTCTATTGGGGTTCTTGGTGGAGTTGGTGGCTCAGGTCGAGCTTCGTTGTAAGTGATAAGAAACTTTGGAAACAAGGCAAGATTAATCCTTCCTCCACTATTAAGGTGTTGGTTGAATACTACTTTCTAAATATAAGCCCTACTTCTGAAAGGTTCTTTGTCAAATTCATTGGTTTTTCCCTGGATATGATGCAAGAATGTGTGATGTGATGTAAAGTGTTGACGATTGATATAGAGAAATTTACTCCTTTTGATAAGTGCCTTGGAACTAAATTTTCTCTTCTTCAACTTAGTCTTTTGATGAAGACTTCTTACTCTCAAAATATGGGGAGTGGTCATACACAAATGATCAATATTGATGTTGATGTTGGATATGGATACTTTGTTTTGGAAACTCAAGTTTACTTGTCAAGTAGAATTTTAGTTTGATTCACTTCTATGACAAAGTGTGCCAAATGATATGAGTCAAGTTTCATGATCTAGAAACTATATTTGACAACTTCAGGACCTAACTAGGTATTGGTTTGATAGGATTCGTTGGTTGGTGGAACCTTTCATCACTGTTTTGATACTCCTCAATATTGTTGGATGAAATCTGATCTCAATATAGTTGAATATTTGATATCTCTTTCTAAGGATGCTCAGTTGGATTTGGACATTTCTCACTTATGATCCTTTTTTGAAAATTCATTGTTGGATTTGTCAAAGGACCTAAAAGTGTATCTGAAACTGTTGATGAAAATTTCACAAGGTGATTGGTTTTTTCTCTATTTTTTACAAATTTTTACCATGTGCTAGAATAGAGACCTGATGTGCTAAAGGATGCTCTCAAAGCACTAAAGAATGGTCCAAATGCGCTATGTTGCCTCTCAAATGCACTATTTAATATTGTTTGATATCACAATTGTTGAATCAGTTATGAGCCAATATATCCCTCTTAGGTGCTAATGTTTGGTATAAATGTGCTATAATGTGCTTCAAATGTGTTAGGTTGATGCTCCTATGCACTAAAGTGATGTTGAAAAGCACTCTCTAAGTTTTTACCAATATGATATTGATCATTCACTAATGTGAGTGATGAAAGCACTAACTATTGATTGGAATATGCTATCAAATGGTTGAGATGCACTAGGATGTTTCTCCGACACGCTAACTATCCTGACAACTTTGTTTTGATGTTTTCGTTGAGATGTTGAGAAATGAATTTTGTGACTTGACGGATGATTTCCTAAAAAAATGACTTGAAAACACAGCAGATAGAAGTGATAACAATTTTTGTAGTCTAACAAATAGTGTATGTTCTTCTGAAGATGTTTTCAAATCCTCAATGTTTTCACTGGTTTGGATTATAAAAAGATAGATCAGGAAGGACTCTTTATTCAAGGGTCATTGAGAATATCATAGCCCACTAGTCTCGATACTCCTTTAGCTCAAATAGCCTTGTCACCCCCTATGGGGTGCCCATTTTTTTTCCTTTTGCCAGAAATAAACCCAAAGTGAATTGCTTCACAGTTGGGTAGTTATCCTGGGAGATATATGGTGAGTGATCTTAGGGACGGATTCTTCCCCACCCTTCCACTATGATATTGCCAATGTTTGGTAATTGACTCGTCTCAAAGCTTCTACTTTTGTGGTTTTTAACTAGGCTTTCATTTGGTCTACAGTGATAAACTCCCTCAGGAGGCTTCCCAACCGTTATACAAAGGCTTTACATATCTTAAAGATACTGGGGGAAGACTAATCACTAAGAAAAACCATTGGAGGGGATTTTTATCAGCCTCTACATTTGATTATAGTGGGTTGGAACACTTGGTGATAAATTTGTATCCCACTTAGGTCATTCCCCTCTCTCCAGCCTTAATTGCAGCCTAAGGGCTACTCGGGAGGGTGGGCCTTCTAAAGGTGTTAATGCATGAAACTGAAAGAAAGCATAAAAGAGATGGTTCTATCTTTTTGATCACCTATTGAAGGTGACCTATCACCTCGCAAACACAAAAGACAAGGATTCCTTTTAAACCTTCATTGCAAAATTGTCTAAGCTAGATGGAGATGTTGCTCCAAGAAGACATGCTATTCCTTTTATCCAAATATACAAATGTGTGAAGATAGAAAAAAATTGAACTTTTGAAAGTAAAACATTGTCAACAAAATGAATCGCCAATTTTAAACAACAACGATCTTTATTTAAAA
Source organism: Cryptomeria japonica (assembly GCF_030272615.1). NCBI lineage: Eukaryota > Viridiplantae > Streptophyta > Pinopsida > Cupressales > Cupressaceae > Cryptomeria > Cryptomeria japonica. The sequence continues at coordinate 632,033,871 of NC_081413.1, forward strand.
CGCTTTTGAAATGGTAAAGTGAAAGTTCTTTTTAATCTTCCAGAACAAAGGTGAAGTTTGTTTTAATGAGAACCAAAGGAAAGATGTTCAATTTTAACCTTTTTTGCCAAACTAGAAAATTGTATTTGTTCTTTTTAGAGCCCAAAGAAATGTGATTCCTAACTTGCATAAAACAAATATTTGAGTTTGTTGTCCTTTTTATCAATGGAATAGAGAAAAGATTGAGTTTTATTTTAAGCACAAAAAGGAAAGTATGAAGTTCATACTATGCATCCAAAAGAAATTATGGGGTTCATTTTAATCTTTTGCAAAAAAAGAAAGGTGAGTTCTTTATTACTAACTTATTAAAGAAAGTAAATAAACTAATTAACTACTCCTATTCCTGCACAAAAATGTTAGAACCTACACACAGTCAGTTAGCACAAAATCAAATCATGATGGTGGGCTTCACTAGTCTAAATTTTCTGACCCTGTTATAAATTTTCTCTCTTCCAGAGATACATGCTACACTTCTGCACAGATGTGTTAAATTATGGTGCAAAAGCGCTAACAAAAAGACCCTATGTGCTATTATGATTCTTGAATGCGCTATACAGACACTCCTATGTATGGAAAAAGCAGAGAAGAACATGCACTAGAAAGAAAGTTAAATGCACTAAACAATGCGATGAATGCACTAATGTTTGCCACAAATGTGTTGCAAAAAGTCCCAGATGCGCTAAAAGAGTGTTCCAGCTTGATTGCAATCTTTAACCTGCACAAAAAATGATGTTATTTATGGGAACGTGCCCCATGGTGGGTGCCAAAAATGTGATTTCAGATTGTGGTACCTGCATGAGAGAGGTGGAAAAAACAAACACATCAATGGGATATTATGTTAGAGATAAAAATCATTAGAATAACAAATGAAGTAAATATCTTAAGCGCATATCATTGTTCTCTATCTCTAAGGATCCTTCAAATCAAGGTGGCTCTTAGCTTGGAAGAGCACTTGACCTATAGGATGACAACCAAAAGAACGAGGGATATATGATGATTCTAAGATGAAAATGGAAATGCAACTAAGATCTTAGTGATGATTTAGATATGAAACTAGATGATGGTAGGATGCAGGATATTGATATGAAGATAACTAGAATGAGAATGATGATATTAAACTAGCATATAAAATGAAGCTAACATGATATTTCTAAATGATATGCAAAACTAAATAATCTAAATATTATTATTAAAGAGAGGTTAACAATGTTTGATGAAATGAGACTATAAATTTGATGCACACATACTTGGATATATATGGATAATGAAGAATGAGAACTTGATTTATAGGGAAAATAGGGCAATGAAGCGTTGAGATTGAATAATCTCAACAAGGGCTAGGATTGAAAGTTACTCAATCGATATTTATAATTCTCACCAATGAAATGGTGACAATTGTCAACAAGAGGTTGCATGAGAGGAGATGTGAGAGGTATTAAATGCCTGAGAAGACATGGAGGTGACCCTAGGAGGTAATGGTTAAGGTTAGGTTAGAGTTATCCATTGGATAAAGCTTTTATCCAAGGGATAAACTCTTGTGGAAAGTTTAATAGGATAACTCGGGTCAAAGCCATAAGTGCTTGATGAGACCCTTGGGTTAAATGAGGGTTAAACTAGAGAGAAAGTCACTAACCATGAAGGAAGGGTTGAGTTAACCATTAATGGTTTGGAAGACTTTAAAGGATAATGTATTGAGGACATAAAGCCTTTGATGCATTTCAAAGACTTTGAGGCATTTTTGAGAAGTGACTTCTCTTAAGGAATGTGAAAATGTTTAAGAGATGGATTAGGTTAATTAAGATAGGATTATAAGAATCTAGAAGGCTCTAGAAGAGGTTTTTAGGAGGCAAGTGGGAGATGTAGGATTTTGCAAGTGGGTGGTTTTAATTAAATGTAAATTTAAGGGGGATTTAATTAAATGGATTACATAAGGGAATTTAATTAAATGTGAATTTAATTAAAATTGGTTAGAAGGGAATTTTAATGAAATGGCTTAGACATGAGAATTTAATTAAATGTGAATTTAATTAAAATTTGTTAGGATAGAAGAAGGGAAATATTAATAAAATCTTTAATTTGATTAGTGTTCAAATTAGAAAAATAGGGATATTAATTAAATCTTAATTTAATTAATTGGAAGAATTAAGGATAATTAAATGAATAAAATCCACTTAATTTGTTGTGCAACTTTTAGGTGTCTACAAAAATAATATAAAATTTGATCCATTTTAGATGATGAATTTATTTTGGAAAGGAAGTCTCAATTTATTAGTATTCACTCAATCATTATTATAGTATCATATATATGATTTTAAAAAGAACAAAAAAATTATCTTAAAATTTTTAGTTCAAATAATCTTTCATCAACCATGCATTTAGATTCATTAGACTTGGTGATATTGTAGATAAAAACTATTAAAAGGAGTCTAAAATAACATAGAATATATCATACAAAGATGAAAATATATTTTCCAATCCATATATGAATTATAATTATATATCCTGATGGGGGTAAATAGGTGTTTATACATTTAGGCATGCAAACTAGACCTATTTCCACAACATTACATTGGAAAGGAGTGAGATCAATAGATTAAATCTCCTTTGTATGAAAAGGGTTTAATGGTGATTAAATTTTCCTCTTCTTTATGTGAGGTTGACTTGGATACCAAAAATATTAAAATTGAATGCTAGATCTAGGGCTAAAGATGAAAAATTGACATAAATGAACATGAACAGGTAGTTGTAGATTAGATATTAAGCCATATTCATAGATCTAAGATAGGGAAGATGAATGGAAGCCATATTCATAGATCTAAGATAGGGAAGATGAATGGAACCCATGACTAGAAACTAGGACTGAAAATTTAAGACAAAGTACTTTCGGGTGAATCTATCCTCAAAATATTGGATGTTGATGAAATAAACTATTCCAAAGCTAGAGTGCTTCTCAAAATCTACCCCAAAAATTTTGTGGGAAATTCTCCAGATAGATGAATGTGGAGAAAATTTGTCCGCTAATTTTTGTACCTACAAAAGTTAGATCTAATTGCCTCTTTCTATTCTATTTGATTCCAAACTTATAGCTCCTAAACTTGTCACCTACACACAAAAAGAGAAGAAGTATGTTGGGAATAGGGGTTTACCTAAGTCAAACCTCGAGTTTGGAATTAATCCTGTAATTGAAATTTAATGAAAAATTAAAGCGTGTCTTTTGATGTTAGATTCTAGATTTGAATTGAAATGTTATACCTTGATAATTCTTGCTTTGAAGTCTTCATGCAAGGTTGATATTGTCATGTTGGATGTAGGATGTCTTCATAATATGTTGATCATGGATTCCATGTTGAATGCTTGAATCATTAATATTTGACCTCTCCTTTATTGTCTTCAAGATACTTTATTTCTTTCTCACTTGAATTTAAATTGAACTTGAACCTAAATCACGTGGAGAGCTAATTGAGAGATGTTGAGATGAGGGGGTAAGGCTTGCTTTTATACACCACTACATCAAACATGTTTGAAATTTTGTGACAAATCGACACAAGAAGGGAATTCTCATCTAAATTTTGTGACCATTTTCAAGACCAAAATTGGGCCCCTTTCATTGGGACAATGGTGTTTGGGGCATCGTTGCCTAAGATAATGGCACCTAGACTTATGAAGGTCATATCAATGTCACTAGAAAAGAGTGACTTTTGACATATGTCTAATGACTTTTATTGCATTTTTTTTTAACAAAATTAAAACACATTACAAATAAGAGTGTCTAGATTTCAAATATGCTTTTATTTTTATAATTGGATTATTTTTTCTATTTTTCAAATATTTTTTTATGAAACTAGTCCATAAACTTGAAATAACAAGTTTTCTTATTTTTTAATAACTTTTTATTTTTACATTTAAAATAAAATTTATATGGAATTGATCTACACACAATTATATTTAAAATGAAGAAAAAAAATTAAAAAAAAGTTTAGGTCTAATTATATTAGTTTTACACGAGGGGCTTTCAAAATAGCAATTAGGACTAATAAAAAATCAATGCAATTAAGTTTGCAAATTCAAGAATAATTCCTTCTTGGCTTGAGCTTAAAATAAAATGAAATTGGAAGATAAATCAAGACCTTACTAAGGTGAACTGAGTCAAGGTTCTTTGAGGAACAATGTCAAGTGATTGTCTGCTTAGAAGGGTTCAATTAGTTTAAATTATGATGGCTTCCCTAAAGTTAATCCTAGAGTCATTGTTGTTGAAGGTCTTATACAATATGATAAAGGATGGTAGATTGAAGGGTATGCTAAAATACTGGATGGAAAGCAAAAAGTGAGGTTGAAGCATAGACTATGTGGTTGGGAGTTAGAAGAACATAAGTTATTGGGATATTAGAAGGTAGAAATTGAAGGAGATTCCAAGTTAATAATTGATTTATTGAAGAACTCTAAAAATCCTCCTTGGAAGAGTAGGAATTTGATTGAAAAGCGTAAATATCTTTTGTAATAATTCTCTCCAAGAAAATACATTTAAATAGAGGGTTAAATTGTTTTGTGAATGTTGTTTCTAACCTTTGAATTGGTTTTTAGGATCAAAACTTTTGGAAGTGTAATATAGAGCTCCCATGTGTTGTTAAGGAGATCATATCTAAGAAAATGTGGTTTATGTTTTTTAATGAATATTAAAAAGGAGATGTTTCTAAGAATAAGGGTTATAAAAAATCAAAAGAAGAAATTGTTGTCAATGGCACAGATGATGTTAGGTATAAGGGGGAGTATGCTAGATCAACATTTTTTACGAGGAAGAGTTGGACAAGTATGAGGGATCTAAAAAGTGTGAGAAAGATGCATTGGGTCAGAGAAGGTTTGCAAGGTTGGCCAAGGTTGGTGGAAAACATATTTGATAAGAAAAGTAAAAATGTGGAGATGCATAATGAAGGGGAATATTATGATTGGAGAAAGAGAATGAAGTGGATCACAATGAGGATTTTTATCCTTATTTAGATGAAAAGCCCTATTATGAGGGAATGTGTAACCTTTCGCAAGGGGAAGAAGTAGATATTTTTGAGGAAATTGAGGAAGGAAAAGAGGATTATGGCTCTAGAGATTGGGAGAAGTTTGAATTAGAGATTGTAGATAATATCATTGAGGATGATCATGAGGAGACTAAGAGGACTAGGTATAAGGAACAACTAGAGGAGGATGAGAGAGTTGATGAAGATGAAGATGGAAAATAATTTTTATAATTTTATTAAAATTGTAGATGGTTTTCAATGAAAAAATCTATGATTGGGATAGTGACTAAATAGTAGAAGATCAAGAGATAGAAGACCAAGAAAAAGAAAATGAATAAAATATCTTTGGATGAGAGGAGTCAACGGACTTCCTAGCCAAAGAATGGAGCTATTACTATTAGTATTTTTTCTATTTTGTGTTGTTTCTTTGTTGTAGGTAGGTTTGGTGCTAACTAGGTGGCTAATTTTGTTTCTTTTGTTTGTTCCTCTCTTCATCTATCATTATCTTTCTGTAATTAGTCCAAGGCTCTTCCCTTCTTAATATAATAAAAAAACATATACATGATAACCAATGCTTTTAGAAATGGGACAAATGAACATCACTAAATTTTCTTTCTAAATAGGACCCAAATTTAAAGTCATATAGTGATTCTATACAAAATAATTCCACTTTCTTCCTACAATTGAAAATCAATATAATTTCAATGGGATTTTTTAATCTAGATACCCACTCAACTTATTCAATACCAAAAAAAGTACTAAATTCCAACCTTAAAAAAGGGAAGTTAAGATTTTGCGATATCTCCTTTCTATGTTGAAAATTTGCCAAAATCCAATTTTCACCATTACAGTACTTCATAAGAATATTGATCCAATTCAAATGAAGAAGGAAATGGAAAATATATGAGTCAGGAAGTCAGAAGAAAAGAAAGACAATGATGTAAAGGATGGATATGTACCTTAGGATGGTGTATGTGGTTCTTTCAAAAACTAAATGGAAAATGTATTGGTTTAGGGGGAGTTAAATTTGCAAAATTTCCATACCCCCTATGAAGAATAGTTGTTGAAGTCTTCAACATATTGGTCAAAGATAATATGTACATAATGATCTAGTGATATTAAGTTGTTATCCCCAAGTTTGACCTCATAGTAAAATTGGAGATACCCCACAAATTCATGCAATCAAAATATTATTTTATGGTCAATATAGTTCTTATGATTAATATTTATTTTAATGCTCTTAGACATATTTGAAATAATCTTCAATGTTATTAAACTAAGATACCTTCAAAGTAGCACTTAGATGATTTTAATATTCTAATAATATATAATGGGTTCTCAATGTTATTGATATACCACATGGTAAATTCACCCCATTTAAAAAAATATTTATTGACATAAATATACAACAATTCTAGCAAATAATGCCATTTTTGTATAAAATTGGAACGATACAGAGAAGATTTAATGGCCCCTGTGCAAAATGACAAAATAAATTATTTTTGCATCTTTTTCTAAAGGACAGAACACATAATAATATAAATATGTAATATTTATAGCTAACAATATATGGCTTGTAAAGGGTTCCAATCCACCAAAATTTAAAGACCAATCCATTGAGATTATAATAGAGATTCAATCCAGTCTCTTCTTTATTATTAATTGCTCATTTTCTCTACCAATTCCATTTTCATATGGTAATGGAGAAGGTTTAGATCTAGACTAAAGGGAGATGGTTTGTGATGGTGAGTGGTATTTCTAGAGATTTCTTCTCTTCTGGTAGAGATTTCAAACAAAGGGATCATATCTCTCCTTACCTCTTCAACATTGTGGTTAAGGTCCATAGTAGAAAATTTTACATGATAATTCACTCAACAATTTTAAATGGGATTAAAGATACTTCTTCCTTAATGTCTACTTGTCATTAGTATTTGATGGATTAAATACTATTATTTTCGGATCTACTTCTATAGCCGAAGATAACCACTATAAAAAAAATGTTGGATAACAATGTCAAAGTGTTAGAACAATATATAAATTATTATAATAAAAGTGTTATGTATTTTTTCAATTTTAAAGGCTACTTTGCAAAATAAGATTGTTAGACTTTTGAGATGTCAATATGCTATTCTTCTAGTTACTTATGTTGGTCTTCCCTTATCTACTAAGAATATATCAAAAAATAATTGAAACATCATTGTGAAAAGGGTGCTAAGGAAGTTGAAAGTTGGCTGGTTAGAAAGGGATGTTACTAAGTTAAGCTTGAAAATTCCAATTATTGGAAGCTTCTCTTCAGAATATCCTTGTTTATTATCTCATTAAATTATGGTTTTTAAATATTTTAAAATACTTTGTACTGTTATAGAAAATTAAAATCAATTAGATGATATAAAATAATTGTTCTTGAACTAGAATCAGTATTGCAATGATGGAATTGCTCTCATTTGTTTGGATTTGAACCAAACACACAAATCTTATCTTTGTTTATTGATCTAATCTTTGCTATTTTAAAAAACGTTTTCTACAAGGCTTGAAGTACCATGTTCTCATATAAACACTCAAGTTCTTGTTTTTATTAATTTGAACTAGATACAGATATAATTACATCCTTTTATCAACTCATGGAAGAGATTCGTTGACATGTGTGTTTATCATAGAGATAATTCACAAGAATCATACCTCTCATAAAATTAAATTAAATTCTAAGATAGATTTAATGTTCCCAAGGCTTTGAAATTTAGGCCTTGACGTACATAATAAATCATTTTTTTATAAATATTATTAGCAAGGGCCTAAATGTTTCTAGAGTCAAAACATTGAGTTATTTAGGTGAATAGGAACTAAATTAGAAGACTCCAACTCTCGAGAGATTTTTATATTTAATTTGTATCAAAAAAAAGGATCATGCCATTTGATTTGCATGAAAATTTAAATTAGATAAAGAAATGGAAAAACAAAAGGGAGAAGGAATTTTTTAGAAATACTGCTTTGAAAAAATTGCACAAAGCAACACATGAATTTGCAATTGTACATTATGAAACAAATATCTATTTCAATAAACATTGCACCAACTATATATAAACAGTCCAAGTTTTAATGAAATTAAAATTCAAATATTGAAAGAGACTATGAAATACCCAAAAATATGGTGCAATTTCACAATATTTCCCTAGAGGAAATAATGTTCAAATGGAAGCTTTTAGCAGAATCATTAAGCCTAAACATGGTCAAGGGCTTTGGAGGGGTGCTCATATTGAAGGAACATCTGTGTCAGTTACACATTCTTTATTTGTTTATGACACATTTTTGTTTGGTAAATCAAATGTTCAGGAGGCAAAGAAGATCAAGCAAACTTTGGATCTTTACATGGCAATTTTGGGACAAAGAATAAATGCTCAGAAATCAAAGATTTATGTTTTTAATATAAATGATGTCGTCACAAGGAAAATTGTTGATACTTTGGGTTTCTCACAAGAGTGTCTTCCCACCACATATCTTGGCATTCCTTTTTTTGTGGTGCCAATAAGTCAGCTTATTGGAAATCTATTATAGACAAAATTAAGAATGTCATTTCCACATGGAAGGGTTGTTGGTTGTCCCTATCAGGTAGATTACTTCTAATAAAAATAATATTTTCTGCCATTCCTAGTTATTACACGTCAGTCCTCAAAGCCCCGGTTGGAGTAATTCATCGGATTGAGAAACTCATTAGAGGTTTCTTATGGAGGGACAATATGTAAGAAGAAATGAAGATCTCGTTTATATCAATTCAAGAAATGGCACATGATAAGGGGGGAGGGGGAGTTGGTCTACATGACTTATCTAAAATAAATATTGCCTTTGGGGGTAAACTTGTGTGGCAAATGGTCTCCAAACCAGTCACCAAGTGGTGCAGAATCATGCAGGAAAAATACTTGGACTCTTTAAACCCCTCCCGAGTCATAACAACTCTTGATCCTCCAAAAGGGTCAACTGTTTGGAACTTCATGATGTCTTGTAGGCAGATTAATACACGATATGTATCTTGGGAGGTTCAGAATGGTGAGAGAATTCATTTTTGGGAGGACTCGTATAATGGTATGCCTCCTTTAAAGTTTTTAGAGCTTCTTTTGGATGCCATTCCAACTATAAAAAATTGTTGGGGTTCACTTTTGATAGATTATATTATTGGTGTGAAAAATTTTTCAGGGAGAGCCATTTGGAAAGATCCTCTTGATCTACTGATTAGAGATGATCAAAGGATTTGTTAGCATGAAATTTTGACAAGAAGAAGAGTGTATATTTCAAATCAAGAAGAAAAATTGTTATGGGCTCCAGCTTAAGATGGCAAATATTCAATTAAAGATAGTTATGTGGCTACCTGACATATGGAAAATCAGAAAGTTAAGAGTAGAGCCTTTTCATTTTGTTGGAATAGTGTTGTTATTCCTAAAGCAGGTTTCTTTTCCTGGTTAGCTTTGAGAAAGAGGATATTAACAAGTGATCAATTGGAAATATTACATATTGCTAACTCTTTTGCTTGTGTATTATGCAAAGCTGAAACTGAAACTGTAGATCATTTACTTCTTAGGTGTTCCTATGCTCAGCAATGTTGGTTCCATGTTTTGGAAAAACTGAATCTATCTATGTCGCTTCCCTATACTTTATGGGAGCTATTCCAATCCTGGCCTACTCTTTTCACAAACTCTTTATTTGCAAGCATTTGGAAATGTATCCTGACAACTATAATTTGGTCAATCTGGTGGGAAAGAAGTAAAAGAATTTTTAGACAGATTTAATCTCCAATTCATTTGGTACTAGAAGGAATTGATAAATATGATTCTGGAACAGGTTAATGCTTATATCAAGAACATAAATAGCAATTTTAATTTTTCATCTTGGTATGGTCACATTATCAAGATTTGGAAAGGTCTAACTATCCCTTCTTTTTGTGCTACATTTGGCCAAGAAAATCATTCAATCAACATAAACCTAGTTAAATGGCAACCTCCTGCAGTTGACTTTGTCAAATTAAACTTTGATGGTTCATCTAGAGGAAACCCTAGTGATTCAGGAATTGGAGTTTGTATTAGAGATCACTTAGGTATTCTATTGGTAGCTAAATCTTCTCCTATTCCTCCTGCTACAAACAATTTAGCATAATATCTTTCCCTATTATATGGACTGACATTGGCAACAAAACTAAGGTTCCCTAGGTTACATCTTGAAGGAGATTCTTCTATTATAGTGAAAGCATGCATTTCCATATGTTCATTTAACTGGAAAATTTCCTACATTTTAAATCAAGCACGGTTGTTACTAGATTTGTTTGAGGAATGTTGCATCTCTCATATATTTAGGGAAGGTAATAGAGAAACAGATGTATTAGCAAATTTGGGCTATGACAAGCTGGAAGTAGACTCTTCACTTCCAAATTTTAATATGGAAAATTTTCCTCATCTAGCAAGCATTGTCAATGATGAAAGAAAAAATATTTAAAATGAATGACACACTTTCACTCTATTATTCAAGATTTTGGCAGAATGTATTAACTTTTGGATTTTTCTCAAGTGAGCAGATAATGATGATTCTAAATTCATAGCATGTTGATTTCAAGATTGGCACTGTGTCTCATGAGCCTTTAGACACATGCCATGTTCATCTTTATCACTTCATGTTGATTGATTTGTTACCCCTCTTCCTTGTTGGCAATATGATGGCGGCCGGAATGGTGTTTGTCAATCTTTCATTCATCTTCCATTTTGGCAGTATGATGGTTGTGAGATCAAAGATATCTCCTCATTTGATCTCACACATGCGGCACCCCTTGCTACTCTACAATATAATTTAAAAAAACTAGCTTCAAGCATGTCGCTCAGACTTATTAATCATTTCACATCATATGGAGATTTGTAATGATTTTGGCAGGGAATGTGATTCTCAAGATAGCCATTGCTTTTTACTGGGTGTCAATACTTCACTTGCTTGTTTTTTCTTCTGTACCCTGCCTTGTTTTAATGCATAATGGATTGCTCTCCACAAAATTTCAGAGTGCCCTTGAAAGTTGCTACTTGGGAGATGTTGTTTGAGGATCATATCATCGAGGACCAATTGGGAATCACCTTCAACATTTCTTGTCACCATTGTAAACACAACATCTAGAGGATTATCGATGAAGAAATCCTTTATCTATAGGAGAAAAGGTTTATTTTTCCTTCCCAAGTGGTTTCTATCTTCCTTTCCAATGTAGTTGATTTATTGCAGTCATGGGCTCCCTTAAAAAACATCATTTATAAAATGATTCAGGCATATTTTTTGGATGATAACCAACTTTTGGAAGCCATCCTCCAGTATCATTTATGGAATGGTCAAGAAAAAGTTGGTGGTTTGTTCCTTAGGCAACTCCTGCTGAGTCATGATGAATTTTCCTCAATCTTTGATAGAATAAGCGGTCACTCCCCCTGCAAAATGCAAGACCTTTCCAAATAGTTGTTCTCAATGTTGGGAGAGGTTTAAGTTCAGACTTAAAAAATTGTATCTTCTCAAAATTACATGCCATCCTAGCCATCTTAGGCCACAATCATGAGAAAATGGAGCCCTCTGCTATCTCTCCACTAGTTCTACTAGGTAATGAAGCTTCAATGTAGGTTGACTGAGTCTCTCCACCTCGACGACTCTCGTTTGACCAAGTTAATGAGATCCATTGTTCACCAATTGAAGGCCTAATAACTTCCTTTTCTGCACTAAATGTTGGAGATGGCTTATTGTCAGGCTTGAAGCCTATGGAGGAGTAATCTTGGTGTTCATACTGGTTTTAGGTTACATTTTATGCCTATCTTTAGTTTTTCTCAATAGTCCAATCTTGATAAGTATGAAAAAGGGTGTAGATATATGTAAATATACATTATATTAATTTTGCAGAATATCTGGTGCTTTTTTTATGGTCTCAGAATGGTCTACTTAGGCTATTTAATTCATTATCAGTATTGAATTGTAATGATCGGACTGTGTTAGTCCTCGGATACACTGATATTTCTGGTGTTTCTCAGGTAAAATTTAGGTTTCTTTGCATGTTCCATACTTCTATTTAGGTAGGTAAGTTTCCTTCACTCTCAATGTTAGCCTCCTTCTATACATTGTAATCTTGAGCGAGGAATGTAGGTTTTCTTAGTTGGTTCTTTCCTTCAGAAGCTCTTGAACCAGTCTATTATAATTATAATATATATATGTGGCTCGTCCACTTTTGCTTAAAAAAAAATGTTCAAATCACTTTTTATATTTAAAGTTAAATGACATGTATTGAAATTACAATTATAAATTCATAGCAGTTTGAGACAAAATTCATAAATGTATATAAAAAGAAACCCTGAAGGAAATTGAACAACAAAATTATTTATTGTTTTAAAGTGGCCAATGTGTATTGGTGGGTGAAACATGTGTGAATGAGAGATCAAGAGGAAAATTACCTTTTCCCTCCAAGGAGAGATGAGAGTTTCACTATGGATTTCCCTTCAAACACTTTTCACCCAATTACATTGGAAGAGGAGAGGAGAATTCACTAGATTCAACCTTCAAAGAAGAAGATAGAATTCTGAGTGAAATGGGAATGATAAGATAATCCCCTCTTCCTATTTAAAATGGAAAGGAATTGATTGAATTATGCAATGCAAAAAGTGACAAATAATTGATTATAACTTGAGATTGGAGTATGGGATGAAGTTGTGCACCTGGATCTGGTAGTAATATGTCAAGACGAAGCCGCCTTGAATGTACATGGTCCTCCAAAAAATCCGTGAAATGAAAAGGTTTTTTCCACCTTTGCAAATGGAGCTCGAATTCGAAATTACAATTGTGCACCTGCAACCTAAACACATAAAAGAGAGGAAAATGGGTTGGGATTGGGGGTTTGCCTTTAGGTCAAACCCCAATTTTAGAATTAGCCAAGTAATGAAAGAAAGTACTTGCAAGTAGATGTAAATGAAAGACTACAATGTAAATCACCTCAATGGAGGGTGTGATAGAAATGTTAATAGAAATGTTTATGTGTAATTGAATGTTGGAATCAATCTCCTCTTCAATGGTTGAATCCTTGACCTACACTTGAAGAGAGACTTGAGAATGCTCAATGCTGGAAAAGAATTCTTGAATGCTCTTTAATTCTTGATCTCATCTAAACTTACCACTCATCCAATTTATGCAAATGAGAGGACAAATGAAACTTCAATACTTCTCAATCAGGGTTAATGAAACCAATTTTCATCATAGGCGACATCGGGGAAGTTTCCTGTTCGCTGCACAACCTACAATGCATTCTTAGGAAAGGTCCTACCCCAAAATAGGGTAGGCACAGGGGTGCCACGGCCCTGTCCTACCCCTTTCTCCAAGGAAAAGTGTAGACAAGGTAGTGTGAAGGACAAGGAAGAAGCAGATTCTGATGGATGAGTAGTCTTCGGTCTCCGATCAAGCTAGAGGATTTGATCTCGTGTGCGTGAGGACCCTAATGTGGTCGAAAATTGCTAGGGTCACAATTTTATGACACTACAACTACTTTTTTCATAGTTCTCAATAATTTCTCCCATCGTTTTGAAATAGAACATTGATGTTCCTTTTATAGACACAAGTTGCCAATAATTTGTCAAAAATAAGAAATCTATATTAGATTTAAAAATAAATGGTTAAAATTAAAAGAAATTCCTCTTACAAAACCATATCTTATCTTTCAGTGCATTACTCAAAATATAATCTTGAACTAGGTTCCCTAAGGTGCAATTAACCATAAATATTTTATAAAATTTATCAAAACACCCACTGAAGAGTATATTTTAACATTTGACTCAATCATCATGTATCAAAAATAAATTGTGTACTCTTTAAGTTTTCACGCTAGGTTTAGCACCTATTTTGGTGGTTGTGCCTAAACTTGTGTGAATGTGCCTATTTAGAGTCTATATATATAATATTGGTCCCATACCCTAGTGTTTATCCCTTTGTGTACCCAAAAAGGGATAGACACTAGCACCCAAGACTAGTTTCCTTCTAATATGGCTCCAAATTTGAATATTGAAATGCCAACTTCAAGCCTTAAAAGTTGTGACATTATTATCAGCCTCTCCCAAAATATTGTTGTGAAAAGGTCTAAGAAACATATAAATGTGACTCCCTTCCTCATTTAGAATCCTAATGGTAATAAAAAAGATAAATCTAGCTATTCAAATCCAATCTTGTCAAGAAGTCAAGGCATATCAAGCAGGAAAATTTTAAGATTATCATTAATCATACTAAGATATTTTAAATCAAGCATCATTCATTTATATTGTTATCATGTTGGACTTATATTTTTTATGACTTCATGAGAGAAAGTCAACATCACCTTGCATGAGATACAAGCAATAATTATGTATCTAAAGTAATCATTTTAGTTTATATTGTTTCTTTGTCTCTATCTTGTAGGAGCATGTGATTGTTATCATTATCATCATTACTACTATGGAGGTATGAACAAGTTAACATAGGGTTTTATTGAGACAAGACCCTCTACAACATAATATTTTCTCCTCTTTTCTATTTATAGATTCAAATCTCAAGGTTTTAGATTGTGATAGTGACATTGATGAACATAGTAGATACATATGAAGTGTTTCAAACTTTGTAGAACTCAAAATTCTTGCAATATAATGCCCAAATCTAGGGTCCTACTAATTTATCTCTATATTTGAATGGCAACAACCCAGATCTATGCTCAAGTCACCTCCAAAATTTACTCCTAATAGAATAACATTTAGAAACTAGCACCAAACACCTCTATCCTACATATTCAACTCTAGATTTCTATCACAAGTTCATCTTTTAACTTCATTTCTAGATTTATCCCTCTTCTACACTTCTATTCTAAATTTTATGCATTATGTTAATTTTGTCCAAATTGCCCTTTTTATTATATTTCATTGTGCATATCCACTCAATCCCTAATCACTAACAACACACATAACATAATAGGTGTGGATCTAGGACCATTTGTCTCTTCCTTGAGGACTATAGTCAAACTCATACACACTTTTTTCTAATGATTAGTGTATGAAATGAGATTGAGTCTAGTTTAGTGCATGTTAGTCTAGGATAACTCTTCACTATTCATCATATTATTTCTCCATCCCTTTCCATTCCCATTCAGTGATAATCTCTAGTGACAATTAGAGACTTCTTCATTTTTCTCATATCTTGATCCTCCATAAATTTCTATATGATGCAATAAGTTCTTAAAGAAGGCAATTGTTGAGTATCTAATTTTCCTCTTTCACACAATATTTTCATACCCCTTTATTAGAGTTTTAATCTCCATATCTTTATTCAACACATTTCCATTAAACACTTCTATATTGTAGTCTAATATACTATAGCATCATAAAATTGTGACCTTGCAATCTTTGACCACATTTGGGTCTTCACATTGGCAAAACGAATCCCTAAGCCTAACTAGAGACCCGAGACATGCTCTCACCTCCTGAAACATGCATTACCTTGCATCCTGCACTGCATGTTCCTGCTTTCTGTCCTAAATTAGGGTAGGATAGCGGTGTGGTGCCCATGTCCTCCTAGGACAGGGGCGTGGTGCCATTTTCCTTGCCCTATTTTAGGCCCCCTCCACTTAATTCCTGCATTGGGCTTGCCAAATGAGAAGCGAGAAAAGGTTTCTATGTCTGCCAAAGACAAAAAATCAATTGAATAACCCTAATTGGCAAGTATATAAGACATTTTCTCCCTCCTATTTGCAAAAGGGAAAGTAAAGTGAACAAGCATTATTGTCATTCGAGCATTCCTTTCAAGCATTGAGTATCTCAAGTCTCCTTTCAAGGCTAGGTGTTGCATTCAAGTCAAGAATTCAACCATTGAAGAGGAGATCCCTATCAAAATTCAAAGCATTCAACTTCACATATCCTTTCAAACAACTTTATCAACATTTCAATTGCATCCTTTCTTGAAGCAAATTCTACTTCAGACATTTGTTTTAATTTACTTGCAAGTACTTTTTCATCATTTGGTTAATTCCAAAAATGGGGTTTGACCTAAATGCAAACCCCCAATCCCAATAAAATTTACTCTCTTTTATGTGTGTAGGTTGTAGGTGCGCAACTATATTTATATGTTTAGGATTCATTTCCAGAGATGGAACAACCCTTTTCGACATGTAGATTTTTCAGAGGACCAAGTACACTTTCAACACTGTACCAACAACTTTCACTCGAATTTACAGGGGAGCTTCATCTTGACGTTTTACTGCTAATTCTAGGTGCACAACTTCATCCTCAATTTCTATCTCAAGTTATAATCATTTCTTTACCATCTTTACACTTAGTCTCAATTTACTTAATTTATCTTATCCATTCTAAAAGAGGAGTTACTTTTACTTTCCAAATTCATTGCCAATTCACTTAGCATCCAATCTCTCTCTTTTGATATTGGATCTAGTGAATTCAGCCCCCCTCTTTTAAATGTAATGTGTGAAAGAGGTGAACAAGATCCTTTGTGAACCTTTCACTCCTTTCTTGAGGAGGGTAAAGCTTTCCACTTGAGTTCCTCCTCATCACCCCTTTTTCACCATTACATTTTGGTGAACCCAACATCTTACATGCTTGACATTTCACATTATTGCATATTTTTCATTGACAAGTTTCATTTTCTTGCAAAATTAAGTGGTTAATTCATTCAAAACCCTAGTTGTTAAAATTAGAATTGAACTTGTGTTTTGCAAAAATTACTATCTATTGTTTTAGATCTAAAAATTGCATTAAATTCAATTTCTTCTTTATCTTGTTCAATTTGCAACTCAATTTTACAAAATTCAGTGGTTCTAGGTCGTAAAACCCTAATTTTCAAATTCACTTGGATTTTGTGTAAATTTCAATTAATTTCAACCAATTTAAATTTTGAAAACATTATCCAAGGTGGCCTTATACATTAGGTTTAACCTTTTTCAAATTTGCATTTCAATTTCTTATCTTTTTCAAAACCCTAATAGGGTCCTATTTTCACATTCAAACCTTGATTTCACATATCTAAACTTCGTAAAATCAACCAATTTTTTGAGGTTAGCTCTAAAACCATTGTATCTTTCATCTTTGAAAAAATTTTGAAAATGTTGGGCGGACCGTGTGCCACTTCAACACGATCTGTGCCTTTTTTCCCAAAATTTTGAGAGACTGTTATGACTGTATTTAATTGCTTAAATCCATAAAACTGGTTGATTTTGTCAAGTTTTGATCCCTCTAAAATGAAAAAATACTTCACAAATTCAACATCACAACTTTCAAGAAAATATTTAAATTAAGTGGTTAATTGTAATCTGCCCTGAATTTAAAAATACTAATTTTATCAATTTTAAAGTTAAGTGGTATCCCATTGGCCCTAATTTTAAATTTTTTGTTTCTTGTCATTCACCATAACAATTATTTTGGAAATTGTGTCATTTCTTCTTTCAACAAAGTTTAAATTGTATAATCATCATTTGTGAATTATTCAATTTTACAAACTTTGTTCAAAATTCAAAACTCAAATTCAAATTTTCCCTCTAGTGCATGAGTTTTACCACTATTAGTCCTACCTCTACTATCCCCATTAGACGAAGCATTAGAATTAAGGCTTCCCAAGGTTTAATTCTTGAAGTGATGGAGCCTAATTTGGGTGACTTCTTCAAAAATATTACAATTTAAAAAACATTGTAATTATGTGTAATAAATGAATGGTGTCGAAAAAGGTGGGCGAAATGGTGCCACTGGTGGGCAGCAGGAGCAGCGCTGGCGAGAAGAGAAGGGTTACCAATGTGCGGTACTCTGGTGCCCAGTATATGAAGGTTGGATCTTGGAGCGATGAAGTGGACATTACCTTCCCCATTGAGACAGTTAGATTGCATGATGTCCAGCAACTGGTTAATGCTAGGAAAACAGATAGTTTCTAGGGCTTCAAATACTCCAGTTTGTGGCTAAACTATGGAAATCCCTATTCAAGTGGTAACCAATGCCCTATTGACCCACACAAGTGGAAGGTGAATGGTTTCATTTTGAATAAAAAAGGCTGGTTCCGAAAGGCTAAGCATCCTGCATCCGAGGGCCCCTGAAACTGGTATCCACCGCCTGAACCTAACACTTTTGATGCACCACTCAAGAGAGGCATTCCTCATACCGACTCTTTTTTGGTCCCCCCGACTGATCATGGTAATTTCCAAAAGAGGAATGGGCACTTCAGGCAAGATAACTCAAGGGCAGATCAAGCCATATTTTGGAGATCCAACTTCTATCCAAAAAATTAGAACCCTCGACCGAATCTTGAAAGACGCCCTGACTTTCAAAGAGCAGGCTCTCTCTCTCAGTGACCCCATTTTTATAAACTGGTAAGAAAAACATCAAGACCCACTATCTTTCTGGATGAGAATAAAATTAATTCTGCTAGGTCAAATTTAATTGAGTCTTGCCTTTTTATCAAGTGGGGTGGTGGAAAGCGGGTTAAGGACAACTTTGAATCCTGGTGTAGAGTGCAGTGGGGAAAGGATATTAACATTAATATTCTCCCCAATGACTTATATATGATTAAATTTATGAGCAATGAGGAGAAATGGCAAGCTAAAAATAAAGGTCCATACATGTTAGATGGCATTGAAGTCCATTGGCAGCCCAATTTCAATCCCCGAAAATATGTCTTGTCCGACAGCAAGGTATGGATAAGACTGTATAATTGTCCCTCGGATTATTGACATATTGTCATTAAGGATATATGAAAAAACCTTGGTACCTTTGTATCGGTAGATGACATCTTGGAGGATAAACTATGGGGAAGCTTTCTGAGAATTTGTATTAGCACAGATCAAATCAACAAGATCCCAGACGAAGTCAGAATTATCGGGGCAGGGAAGATCTGGATTCAAAAGATTGATAGGGAAGATCAGCTGCATATTTTCCCTAAATTCTTCTCCTTGGATCATACTGGTATTAGTTGTGATGTCTCGGCTACAATACAACAAAATTATTCCTGTATGCAATCTCCTATTGAGGTAAAGCTACAATTGAAACCTCCCACTACCATTGACACTAGGGATTCCCTTTGCAATGATACTCTGGATAAGGAGAATGTTACACTAATGGAGGCAACCCCTTTTATCATAGTTCCCCCCTCCTCTAGTCAATGCGAGAGCCAACAAGATCTTCTCACACTTTTGGAGAAGACCAAATCCCTACAGGAAGATATTGAATCCAAGATAGCAGACTCACTTCCACCCTCCCCTTTTGTGCCTAGGGATCAACTGGCAATTGAAGATGGCAATTTGTACCCTCAGGATATGAAAAAGGACACTATAGGGGAGATGGGAGGGCAGATCTACTCCTCGATAGACATTGAACTAGAAGATGGTGAAATTGAAACCTCCTCTTCGGAGGGGGAGGGACTCAAAGGTTATATTGGAGGGTACTCCAAAAGGTTTTGGAAAGTCAAATTCGACTATTGACAAACTAAATTTTAAGCCAAAAGGTGTGTGGGGGCACAAGTCCAAGAAAGTCATGCTAGCAATAGCTGGTGCTGCTAGTGGTCAAAGCAAACTTAATTTAGGGAAGGGAAATGCCCTTCCCCAGGAGCTATGAGGCTCCTATCTTGGAACGTCAGGGGCATCAACACCCCTGAAAAATGGCACTTGATTAAGTGCTAGATTGATGACACCAAAGGATATATTTGGCTACTATAGGAAACTAAATGGAGCAACACTGAAATTGATGCTAAAATGAGAGTTTGGAAATAGTGGAATGGGATTTTTAGGCAGTCGGATGGAGCCTCCAGTGGCTTGGGAATCATTTGGAACCCCTTAAATGTTAAGGTCTCACTTATGAGGGAAGATAAGTATTGGCAACATTGCTCGGTAACTATTCTTGGATGAAATGAGAACTTCAATCTCTTCAATGTGTACAGACCATCTTCTGCTAGTGATAAACGGGCTCTCTGGGACCTCCTATCCATTAATCTTAACAGTATCACCGATGGTAGTTGTGTGGTAGCTGGGAATTTCAATGTGATATTTTCTGGCACTGAGAAAAGTGCGGGTATTTAGAGGACTGGTATGTCCCAAAAGGACTTCTTGGATTTTGTTACAAAGAATCACCTTTTAGACATTGTTCCAAAAATGGAGTTTTCATGTGGATGAACCAGAGAATGGGCTTTACTAACATTGTTGAACGACTTGACTGGTTCTTTGTTTCTGGTGAGTGGTTAGGTCATCTAGCCTTAGAATCATCAATTCTATCGCTCAGCAGATCAGATCACTACTCGATCTATCTTGAGGTCGCCTTGGCTCAAGCAGAGGGAGGCACCCCATTCCGGTTTGAGAAAATGTGGCTCAGAATACCTGAACTTTATGATCTTATAGCAGCTTGGTGGAATGAACTGGTTTTTGGGAATTATTCGATACTTCTCATTCTCAATAAAAAGATCAAGTATATTAAGGTCAAGAACAAAGAATGGAATAAGAACCATTTCAAGAATATTCATATGGAGAAACTAAGAATTAAGGCAGAACTGGCAGACTTAACCAACTATGTTACATCTTCAGGAATAACTGAGGATCTATTTATCAAAGAAAATTCTCTCAAATCTGATCTAAATGAAATCCTTCGATGTGAGGAAATCCATTGGCATCAAAAATCAAGGGAGTTATGGTTAAAGGAAGGTGATACAAACACCAAGTTATTCCATCGGTCGGCCATTGCCAATCGAAATAGAAACAAAATATCTGAGATTATGAGACCGGATGGAGTCATTGTCAAGAATTACGAGGACATTTCGCAGGAAGCCATAAGATTCTTTGACTCTTTGCTAAATGGTGACCATCAGGTCGACCAGGAAGCAAGAGCCATAATTCTGAACTTGATCCCATCCGTCATTTCCGCTAATCAAAACATAGTTCTTTGTACTCCTATTTCAATTCATGAAGTAAGGAATATCACCCTCCAGATGAAACAGGATAAGACTCTTGGCCTGGATGACTTCTCTGTCACTTTCTTCCATCATTTTTGGGATATCATTGCTCAAGATTTACACCTTGGAGTAGAAGAATCAAGAAAGAAGATGAATATGTTAGGGGCCATCAATCACACCTTTTTGACTCTAATTGTGAAGAAGCAAAATCCACAACAGATGAATGACTTTAGGTCTATCGCTCTATGCAATACTATATATAAGATTGAAACAAAGATCATAGCTAAAAAATTGAATCCCCTCCTTAAACACATCATATCAGATGAACAAAGCGGGTTTGCCCCTAGACGATCCATTGTGGAAGGGATCATCGTTACTCAGGAAACACTTCACATAGCCAAGAAGACCAAGGACTCTTGTATGATTTTAAAACTGGACATTTTGAAAGCTTATTGTATGGTGGACAGGGATTTCTTATTTGATGTTCTCAATAAATTTGGCTTTTGCAATGAATGGCTCACATGTGTCATGAGCTATCTCTCTACCCCCAAATTCTATGTTCTAGTTAATGGCTCATCCTACAGTTTCTTCTCTTCAACAAGAGGTATCAAACAAGGTGATCCACTATCACCTTTTTCGTTTATCATAATGGTTGAAGCTTTAGGTTGATCCATAAGAGCTCTCCAACAAGATGGTCGTTGGGTTGGACTTAATGTGGCAACAGGGATCGAAAAAACAACCCATCTTCAGTTTGCTGATGATACCATTCTATTTGGTTTGACCTGTAGGAGGGAAGCCAGATTAATCAAAACTTGCCTTGACAATTATTGTTTGGCTTCCAGTCAGAAAATCAACTAGCACAAATCTGAAGTATTTTTTGTCAACACTCCGCTCAACTTGCAAGCAGTATTATCAAGGATTCTCAATCTCAGAGTCACCAATTTCCTAGAGAAGTTTCTTGGAACCCCTCTCCTCATTAGTAGTAACAGATCTCACTACTGGAAGCACCTCATTGACAAGTGAAAATTGAAGCTTCCATATTGGAAAGGCAAGTGGTTATCCTCTATTGGGAAACTCACTATGATAAAGTCAGTCCTTTCAGCACTATCGGTTTTTTCCATGGCTTGCCTGCGACTACCGGTGGCAATTGAAGATGAATTCATTTCTCTAATGAGAAATTTCCTTTGAAATGGGTCAGATGACAAAGGTAAATTTCCCCTGATAGCTTGGAAAAAGATCTATCAATGGAAAAAGGCAGGTGGTGTTGGTATTCACCAAATCTCAATTATGAATTTAGCAGTGGGTGGTAAACTGGTTTGGGAAATTTGTAGCGACGGGAAGCAAAAATGGGCAAGGCTCTTGAAACATAAATATCTAGACTCCCTGAAACCCAAAAGGATTTTGACTATCAACAACCCTCCCAAGGGTTCGGCTATCTAGAATTTTATTATGGATAGGAGGGAAATCATATGTGATCAGGTTATCTGGGATGTCAGGAATGGCAAGGATGCCTCCTTTTGGTTTGATTATTGGTCTGGTTAAGCTACCCTATGTCACAACCCCTCTCTACAACCGGTTATGGAAGAAACTTGTTGCCTCTGGGGGCACAATATCTGTGATTATGGTTATCTAGTCCAAGAATGGTATTGTTATATGGAAATGGAAATCCTTGGATCAACTTCAAAAGGACTTATTTACTAACATTCTCAACAAAAGGATTATTTTCCCTTCCCCTAATAAGGATATTATTAGGTGGTGTGACTCCTCCGATAGAAAATACAAGGTATGCTTTGGCTACAAACTGAAAGAAGCAGCTATAGACAAAAAAGAATGGCCTTTTAATCTCTTTTGGCACCAACACCTTCTTCCCAAAGCGGGTTCCTTTGCCTGGTTGGCTTGATAGAGAAAAATCTTAACTCAAGAAAGGCTCCATTCAATGGGTATAAATGGTCCCAGTAGATGTCCTTTATGTGTAGTTCAGGAAGAGACTATGAATCATCTTCTTCTCCATTACAAATTCTCTAGCCACTGTTGGTGGCATTGCATGCGAAAACTAAGAATCTTCAGCCCCTTCCCAGCAGGGTTGGATCAGTGGTTTTTGTAATGGCCTAAACGGGTAGGAAAGGTGGTTTTTTTTATTTTTTCCTCATCCTCGCATCACTTTTGATTTGAGAAATTTGGAAAGAAAAGAACTACAACATCTTCTAGGGTAAAGAAATGAGCCTTTTGTCTCTTTGTGGGAAAATTGAGAACCACCTGACTGAGCTCCTGAATGTGGCGACCCAATCCAAAACACAAGAAAAATTTGTTTACGGACTGGGATGGTAAGATTAAGCAAGTTCTTCCAAACCTACTCATCCCTTCGATTTGCAGACTGGGCACTCCGGTGGATCACACCAATCCAAGGGTGGGGGTGTTTGGGATGTGCCAAAGGTTGGTTGGAGCAAGGTAAACTTTGATGGTGCTTCTACAGGAAATACGGGCCAAAGTGGTATTGGTTGCATTATGAGGGACTCTGATGGTCTTTGTATAAAAGAAATCTCTGAAAATATTAGAGTGGCTACTAATAATGAAGCGGAATTCAAAGCGGCATTAAGAGGTCTTCAGCTAGGGAAGGAACTAGGGGTGCAGAAAATTCATTTGGAGGGTGACTCATTAAATATCATTAATGTGATCCATTGCAATAGCATCCCTAGTTGGTGCCTTAACTAGTGGCTTCAACCGATCCTCTCACTGCTAGCTACCTTTGAAGAATTTCGGATTAGCCATATCTACAGAGAAGGTAATGGTGAAGCCGATAGACTTTCTAAATTGGATTTAGTTGTTAGTGACACATCCTGAATATCCACTGATGATGATTTTCTGTTGGGCCGATTGACATGCTCTCCTCACTCTCCAATTCAGTCCTTTGAAATTTGGCGTGCTCTGGTTGGGTCTATTAATAGTTGTGTGCTCTCTGGTTCCTCCTGCCTCTTCTAGTTGTGGAGCAAACTGGTTCTCTGCTCCTCGGTAGTCGTGTTTCCCCCTCTCCACTTTTTGGTCTTGGTTTCTGGTGGATTGATTGACCATCTGCCATGTTAACCTATTAAGGTCTCTTCATATCATGATGTGATGCATTGTCGACACCATTGATTAGTGCCAGTTTTTGGCTTGTGGCCTATTAAATAGAAATGTACTTTATGATTATCTAGTTATGACTAGATCCTTTCAAGATTTGTTTATGATCACTTGATGCTTAAAGTTGGTCGACACCAAGTTGAGGAGATTTGGAGTAGATGGTTAGCTAGATACCGACAGCTCACGTGTGTGGGTTTTTAATGGATTTGTAGTGTTTGCAGAGTGTCATATTCTCTGGATTGATGCCTTTCTATTTAACAATGGAATACCCTTTCTTTCTACCATAATTTTCTTTCCTTTCTTGGCAACTCGGTATGGAGACCGCAATCCTCCTTGAAGCTACTTGTCGCTAGATGGCTTTCCTGGGAAAAATCACGGACAAATGGCTACAAGAGGTCCTATTCTTGTGACATCCTCTTATTCTCCATAGCCTAAAGATGATTCTAGGAAAGGAATTTCTTATGGCTTACCACAGGTACAGAGCCAATGTCGATATTCCAGCCTTTTTTCTTGCAATGATAATCTATATGGGGACTAGTAAGAAGAAAGCAAAACTGCTAACTCAGATGATGTTCAAGCACTGCCTGTTTGGGAAATGGATGTTGTATTGGACAATATTGATGCAAATCTTAGAATTATGCTTCCCCAAAACTATTATATGTCACTTAGCAATGAAGCGGGGGTGGAGAAGCTTGTAATTGTTAATTCTTTGGATTTTGAATCCCTCCAAGCAACCTGGCCTGTCATCTCCAGGAATATTGATTTCCTTCTGAAAGTGGCTGGTATACAAAGCAGTTTCATGTCGGAATGGAGGGAAAAATTTGTCTGTGATGAAGATCTAGCAGGGACTGATGACCTCGGGATCTTGGAGAATGGTGAACTGGTGGATGGAAATGATTGGGGTTTTGGGTTGGGTGAAGAGTGGTTTCCAAATGACTACCGACTCCCTAAGGAGAAGGCATAATCAATAGCTCATTTGAATTGTGGCACTGAATGTCCCATTTTCCTAGATGCGGCTAATTCACTTGTGGATGATTCTTCTGAAGACTCTCTTTGACTCCGGTTGTCTCTAGGCCCTCCGGTCTATCTGCTTTTTGAGATTGTTTGTTTTTTGTCTTATAACCTCTGCATTCTTAAGAGGTTGATATATAGTTGTACTCACCCAGCCTCACTGTTGGTTTTTATTTTCTAAGGACTAGACCTAAGGTAGGGGGTTTTCTTCCTTATTCTTTCCCCCTACTTCTCTTATTGAATCAGGCCTTGTATTCTCCTTTTTGTTTAATACAAGGGTGCTGCCCCTCTGCAGCTATTTACTTATTAAAAAAAATAAAAATTGGGTGACTTCTTCAATGAGGATAATGCTAATTCTTCTCATCCTAATAGCATCCCTATCTACCCAATTGATGATTCCAATTATGAAGAAGAAGCTTTGATTAGAGTTTCCATAGGTCAACTTTTAAAATTGGACAATCAATTTGACAACTTCCAACAATGGATGTCCCAAGAATATCCTAATAGTGAAGCTCTTCCATTAATTGAAGGTCTAAAATGCATGATTCAAAGTGATAAGAATGAAATTGATATATTGTGTGGCATTGCCCATATTATTGATTCTAATGTCATGCCTATAAAGAGTTATGTTGAGAACTTAGGTTATTCACAACCTCCTACACAAGGCAATCATTATATTTCTTTGACCACTTCAATAACTAGCATTCCTACTTTCACTTCAAACATTTCAAACATAATGGCTACATCAACTCAAAATGTCATACCTACAACCATTACTCATGGGGGAAATCCCTCTTCTTCATTCAATCCTCCATCTTTATCTATGCCTTCAATGAGTATTCCTATTGTCTCTCAACCACTAAATGTGACACAAGGGGAAATTCATCCAATCATTTTATCCCTCATTTTAGTGTCCCATTTCCTACTCAATCATCACCTATGCCTACTTACTATAGTGCTACACCACCCTATTCCCAATAAATGCCTTCTTTTAATAACAACACACCACCTTCTCAATCAAACATGTCTAACATAAATTCTTCAACCGAAGAAACCATTACTAGCCTTGCCCAAACTCTATCATCATTGCAACAACAAATTGCTTTTATAAGTAAATCCAAGTTCAGTGTGCCCACATTTGATGTTACGAGGTGACTTTCTATTGATATTGTTAGAGTTGTCCCTCCTAAACACATTGAAGTCCCTCAACTGGAACTCTATAATGGAAAAGGTCATCCTTTAACACATGTCAAGACATTCCAAATGTTGTGTACTGACTTTGCTTATGATAAAAGATTGCTTGCCAACCTGTTTAATCGAACACTAAGTGATAAGGCTTTTCAATGGTATTTCTCTTTGCCTTCCTATTCTATTACTTCTTTTCAACAATTAGAAAATGCTTTTATTCAACAATTTCAAAACAACATGGGTCCTAAAATCACTTTGACTGATTTAATGCATTTTAAACAAGGTGTGAAAGAAAAAGTGACTGATTTCATTGGTAGATATAAGCATTTATATTCTCAAATTTCTTTTCCAATGTCTGTTAATGATATTCAAAGAATTTTCATTTCTAATTTGCAAAAAGACATTAGGGACAAACTTCTCTTTTCTGATTTTACTTCCTTTCCACAGTTGTGCGCAGTTCACTTGACAATTATCAACTGATTGTGAGTCAACTTGAGCAATATACTCCATGGATCTAAGTGATAAGGGTGACAGTGCTTAACAAGAATTTGCGAAGTTCAAACTAAAGAAAGGCTTCATCAAATTCAATGACACCATCAACAACAACAATGTGAATGCTACAACAAGTGTGCCTCCTATTTCTAAATTTTTCAAAAGAGAAAGACAATTTACTCCTTTCAATGAATCTTTTCATAGCATCATGTCTCAATTGTTATCGATAAATGTTATCAACCTTCCTCCAATAAAACCAATTGACTCTTCTAAGGTAGCCTCACCTTACTTTGATAATAATTCTTTTTGTCAATTTCATCGTCAACCTGGTCATGATATTGAGAAATGTTTTACATTAAAAAGTAAAATTTAGGACCTAGTTGATAATAATACTATATATGTGGTATGTGTGAATGATAAGGGAAACAAATCAGTAGCTCCTCCTAATCAAAATATTAAGATTTTTACTAATCCTTTACCCTCTCATACCTCTAAAATGATTGAGACAGAACATAGCTCTTTCTCTCCCTCTGATCTTATTACCACACCTCCAAATTTAGGGAATATGGTAGAGAAACAAGAAACACCTAAGGATCTATGTATCACATTTGACCCTAGTGAGACTATTAGAGCACCCGATGGCCCTCTATACATAGTTGTGAAGATTCAAGATAAACCTTGTCGTGGTGTGCTTATCGATCCCTCTTGCATGGTTAATGTCGAAGAGTATCTTTTCACTTTATGTTTGCATAAACTAATCTATGATAATACTAATTTGGTCATTAAGTTATTTGATGGATTTTCTTGTCCTAACATTGGTTCTATCACACTCCCTATTGAGGTTCACACTAAATCTATAGATGTCAACTTTGTTATCATTCCTTCATCTAAATAATACCATGTGAAGTTAGGTTACCCTTGACTATCTTCCATGAAGGCTATTTCTTCTCCAATCCATAAGTGTTTGAAATTTCCCCACAATGGAGAAATCATAACTATTAACCATATCTTATTTCGACCAGCTGAAAGAAGCCCAGGTGTTCCTATTGATTTCTTTTGGCCTAAACAATTTCAATCTCTTCCATTGAGAAGTGATGCTCTCTTTCAATCTTATAAAAAATGGAAGAAAGATATGATATTATCCTTAAGCCAACCTCGCACTCCAACATGATATTCTCATCCTTCCTAAAGATGAAGTTCTCCCTTGATAGATATAACTAATCTTCCTCCTAAGGAAGATTCCCAACCTATTCCTATGGATGAAACTATGCCTTATCTTAAGAAGAAACCTATCTCTCCTCTTGTTCAACCTAAGAGACATCAACCTAAACCTCCAACTAGCAAAGATGAGAATATTTATCCTTCAACAAATATTACTCCTTTCATAAATATTCCTCCTTCTTCTCAGCCTTGTGCTAAGACAACAAAATTGTTGTGTGAGAGATTGAGATGAAAACATCATGCTAGATCTCGTGAAGTTATTTCTCAAACTATTCAATCTCCCAAAACACCAACAGATGACATGATTCCCTTTTCTCCTAAACAAGATGTTAAACCTAAATCTACAAATCATAAGTTGCATAAAATATGTGATGGTTTTACTTCTATTCATGTTATAGCTCCTCTTTCTATAAATATTGATGAAGAAATAGGTGAAAATATTGTTCATGATGGCAATACAACTCCTAATGCTTCTGATAGTGAATATTAATATGTTGATGTTGACAAACATTTATCTGCAGAATTTTCAAAAGCCTTAATCCCAACTCCTAGAATCGAACAAAGTGACTTAGCACATGAGCATAGTCCTTGTATGGAGCTTGTGAAAGCTCCAACTGTTGTGCTTGATGTCACTCCTCTAGCATGTTTCCCATCTTCCTTAAATAGTGATCATCAAGATCGGGAGGTGGATGTCATGCTAGACTAGCTACATTAGCACTGTAGATCCTCTACCTCTCTCTCTTTTCTTTCTCTTTTGTGACCATTCTTCTATGTCTATCCTTGTTCTTCTATTTTTTGTCCCTAGTAATGTCTACTTGATGATGATGCAAAGCATTGAGATCTTTTTTGGTCTCTTTCATGTTGACTCAAAAGACACCCGTGTTCCCTTTCTTCCAAGGTAGTTTCCTTTCTTTGGGGAATAATGACTATTATATGCATATATATACATGATATACATCAGTTATCATACAACATACTGACCTCGAGGAAAGTGAAACTACCTCGTGCTTTGTGTTTTGTGTTTATTATCCTTGGGTTTATTCCTCGATTGGGGGTCAAATCATTGTGATAACATTATCCCTCTCTCTATCTCTTGGGTGTATCCTATCTTAAAGAAATCTCTCTCAGTAAGGCATGCGTGATTGCTTTAACATGGGGGCATAAACTCCACTCATATTTTCCTTCTTGATACTTAAAGTTACTTACTAAACTTGAGCTTACTTTGTAATTTTTTATTTTTTTTGGTATCTTTTCTTTTCATGACTCATAGTGAGGGGAACCTTACTACTTCCAGTTATCGTTCCTCTCTTTTTATCTTCCCTTTTACTTTTTCAATCGAAGTCGTAATATCCTTAGTCCATTGGAGGCTTGGTGTATCTTGCCTCCTTGACGTGGTAAAAATATTTCAATCTTGTTTCCTTGTACATATTTTACTGGTAGTATTGGCATAGGCTTATACTCCTGTTAAAGTGGGGGCTAAATGTAGCATCATAAAATTCCAGCCTTGCAATATTCGACCATATTTGGGTCTTCACATTGGCAAAATGAATCCCTAAGCCTGACTAGAGACCCAAGACATGCTTGCATCTCTCGAAACATGCATTTCCTCACATCTTGCACTGCCTATTCCTACTTTATGTCCTAAATTAGGGCAAAACAGGGGCGTGGTGCCCCTATCCTCCTAGGATAGGGGCATGATGCCCTTGTCCTTGTCCTATTTTGGTCCCACTCCACTTAATTCCTACATTGGGTTTGTCAAATGAGAAGCAAGAAAAAGGTTTTCTATGTCATCCTAAGACGGAAAATCAGTTGAATAACCCTAATTAGGATAGGGGTGTGATGGCCTTGTCCTTGTCCTATTTTGGTCCCACTCCACTTAATTCCTACACTAGGTTTGTCAAATGAGAAGCAAGAAAAGGTTTTCTATGTCTTCCTAAGGCGAAAAATCAGTTGAATAACCTTAATTAGCAAGTATATAAGACATTTTTTCCCTCCTATTTGTAGAAGTGACAGTAAGGTTAACAAGCATTATTGTCATTCAAGCATTCAAACATTCAAGCATTCATTTCAAGCATTGAGCATCTCAAATCTCCTTTCAAGGCTAGATGTTGCATTCAAGTCAAGGATTCAACCATTGAAGAGGAGATCCCTATCAACATTCAAAGCATTCAACTTCACATATCCTTTCAAACAACTTTATGAACATTTCAATTGCATCCTCTCTTGAGGTGAATTCTACTTTAGTCATTTAATTTCATTTACTTGCAAGTAATTTTTCATCATTTGGTTAATTCCAAAAATGGGGTTTGACCTAAAGGAAAATCCCCAATCCTGATAACATTTCCTCTCTTTTCTAGGTGTAGGTTGTAGGTGCACAGCTGTATTATTTACAGGTTTAGGCTTCATTTTCAGAGATGGAAAAAAACCTTTTTGATGTGTGGATTTTTCAGAGGACCAAGTACATTTTCAACACGGTCCTGACAACTTTCGCTCAAATTTATAGGTGAGCTTCAACTCGACATTTTACTGCTAATTCCATGTGCATAGCTTCATCTCGCATTTCTATCTCAAGTTATAATCATTTTTTTACCATCTTTACACTTAGTCTCAATTTACTTAATTTATCTTATCCATTCTAAAAGAAGGGTTACTTTTACTTTCCAAATTCATTGCCAGTTCACTTAGCATTCAATCTCTCTCCATTGATATTGGATCTAGTGAATTCAACCCCCTCTTTTAAATGTAATGTGTGAAAGAGGTTCAAGAGGATCCTTTGTGAAACTTTCACTCCCTTCTTGAGGAGGGTAAAGCTTTCCACTTGATCTCCTCCTCATCGCCCCTTTTTCACCATTACATATACTAGTGAATATTTTCTTGAATGCATATGACATTATTTCATTTTCTTTAGTTTCATCTAGATTGATATTAAGATCAATCATTTTTCCTATAAAAGTAATCTCTTTAAATTTCAAATCAATTTCCTTTCCTTCTATATGTTTCATATATGTACTATTGCATCATATTCCTTTCTAATTTTAATAACTTAATTTATTTTATTATTTTGGGAATAGCTTCATGACTCAAGATGTTTTCTTTTAGCAGCATTTTGATCATTCACACTTTTGATGGCTAGCAACGTGGGAATTTCTATTTAATTTTGTTATTTGCTAGCTTTGCACTTTCCACTTGTTTTTAAATTTTATGTTGTGAGGTTATTGCACTTTCACATGATTCCATTGCTCACTTAATGGTTTCTCCTCTTGTTCACTTCTTTATCTATTTTTTACTAACCCTAGATATATTCTTTATTTTATTTAATGAAGGGGCTTCCTCTTGGGATGTTTAACTATTTGATATATGCTCAATAAGTTTAGCTATATTCCTTTTTAAATCTGATTTCTTCTTCTCATATTTCTATAGCATGAAAACAATAATAGCTCTAGAATAAAATTTTCTCTTTCATCTCCTTTGTGCATTAGAGATCCTATTGTGATTAATTTGGATGATGATGCTAATAATGTGGATACTAATTATTTTGATGAAATCATGTATGAGATTATTGAGATTAATCATGAACTATCTTCAAGATTTTCAAAAGAATTAATCCTATCTTCTAGTGACAAACAATGTGATTCATCATTAGAGAATGGTCCTTGTTTAGAACTTGCAATATGTAACTGCATCTACCATGCTTGTTGTGGCTCATCTTGCATCTCATCCACCATCCCAAAATGATGTTAAGCAAGATTGGGAGGGGGATGATTTGCTAGATTAGTTACACTTGCACATTGGATTCTTTTGTGTGTTTTCTTGAAAGTGATGTGTTTCTCCTATGTTGTGATGCTTGATATGTCTTTGTGCTATGTTTTGATTAAGTAAAAGCAGGTATTTGAAAGGTACCCAAACCTTGCACAAGTCAGGAGATCAAAAGAACAAGAAAGAAACGTGCCTGATGACTTCAAAAGACAAAAGGATCCCACCCGAACAAAAAGGGGATCAACATACATAGCATAAAAAACCAGAAACAGATAGCTTTAGGACAACACAAGCAAAAAGACGGGACCTAGGACCCCTGCAGAAATAGAGACAAAGACAACTAAATACTTTTCATGATATCCTCTACATGGACAACCATTTGTTTCATGTTGTCTGCCGAGGTCTTTAATTCCTCCATCTCACGACCTTTGATGTCACCCTCGATCCTTGTCTTGGCTCTGGTCCTCTTTTCATGACCCTTCTTGTTCGGCTGATCCTTGTCATGTCTTTGTGCTATGTTAAGATTTCTTTGGATGACCCATTTTGCTCTGTTGGTGTAAGATAACAAAGGGATTGAACCTATTGTGACATTCTTCTATTTGTATCTCAATTATTCTATATGTTGTATTCAGGTCGAGTTGTAAATGAGATTTTGTTATAAATGTACTTTATGTTGTCTAATTGGGGATGATGTAAAGCATTTAGATCTCTCTTTTCAGTCTCTTCCGTGTTGACCCAAAAAGACTTGTTGTTCATCTTATGTGGTCTTCTTTAATTGTGTTTGTAGTTCCACTACCTTTGGGGGATGAGGTCAACCATACTTGATATACATGAATTTTTTGATGTGCATACTATTGACTCTAAATTTTGCTTTGGGAACAAACAACCTTATGGGAAATTTAGTGTTGGGGAACCAATTTATGCAGGAAACACTAAATGAACTCCAGGATTGAGAAGCCAACTCTTCTTTGGGTTTTGAGGAAAGGGGAAGGAAATAAATACTCTTTCAAAGTAACACTAAAATACTTGGGCGATATGCCAGATCATTAAGAGACAATAAACCAACAAAAATTAAGAAGCATATAACTTCTATAAGTCCATTCAACAATCTACAAGCTCGGATCAAGAATATAATCAAAAGCCACAACCAAATTTACTTGAAAAATATATGGAAATATTCATCATGCATTCATCAGATAACAAGTGTAGAAACATAGTTTAACCAGTGAAGTCTTGGATAGAGATATTCTCAAAGTTATCAGAATTTTCAACACAATAGCATAGAAAAATACCATTAATAGCATACTAAAAGAAGCATCATAAAGGTCCTAGGAACAATTTGAATAATCTTCTTCTAGCATGACCAAAATAGTTTTTTAAAGGATGGAAACAAAAGAAACTCCTACTTCGCAAACTAGACTATTCTTCTTTCTTTTCAAGTTATGAACCCCCTTGTGGCATTTAAAGAGGTCCTTGCTTCTGAAAATAGCTCCCCAAAATGCCAAAATGGCACAACCCCTTCCTAATAGAAAACATGTCGTGTCACTACGGAGGCTGCACCCAGCAAAACAAACCTTGAAATTCTACTTTTCGCCTGCAATGGTCTGTAGGTTACCATGAATTGAAAAGATTTTGCTAATCGTGAATGGGCTGCAGAGAGAGGCACAAACACAAGAAACCATTCGCATACTATATTAACGAGTGGGCCTACCAAAAATAGTCAGCACACATTGCCATTTGTAACCCCTGCGCTGCTTCAAAAACTGGACACCAAAGACAAACTGAGGGAGCAACGCCATGCCACCAAGTGTCCTACGCACTCTGCCCTGCTGGCTAAAAGGTAATAACAACCGGGCCCGCCGAAAACCTAAACCGGGGGAAAAATAAAGTGAACATTTCCTGGCGACTAACAGGGGAAATTTTGCCTATGGAATAGGAGAACTCAAAATTACTAGCTTCACAGACCAGACTTCAAGCCATAATGGGACAAAAAAGATCAAAAGCCTGCTACAAAGGCAACCATTCATCTTCAGAGAGTGTAACTTACACCTCCAAATTTGGAAATATTGATCCAGACAAATTACTTCATCAAAGGGAAGAGGTACAAGCTCCTCTTGGACCTGGTTCAGGAGAGCAGAGAGCTAGGCTAGAGGATGCAAAAGATATTCCACCTCATTTACTGAAATGGGACTTCCTAGCCGTGATAGGAAAGCTCTATCCTGCTGCACATTTTCGACCTGCTGCAATACTTGCTCAATCCATAGCACAGAACCATCTGCAGGGAAAGGAGAGAGTAGGCCTAAAGAAACAAATTTCTTGACATGTCGTTTGATGTCTGGTACTGAACATTGCAAAGGCGCCAAAGCCGCTGACACCTGCATAATTATCCTGTGTCGGTTTATGAAGACATTAGTCTTTTTTATTAATTGCCAACAAGCCACAATCCCTTTCTCTCTAAGCTCTTCCTCTTAAGCGGAATAAAGAAACTAAATAAGATTTTGGGCTATTGGGAACTTCAGACCGATGACAAGCATAGAACTATTAATAAGGTTCCTAGCCTCGGCACAGAGGGAGTGCGTGTCACTAAGAAATCTTAACACCGGCTGCAAGGATGGGCAGTACTATTTTACTCTTTCCCAATGGGAAACATACAGCTCTGTCAGCATGGTAGAGAAGTCTGGAGCAGTCTGCTATGAAGGTGGGAGACTCAGCAATCAAGATATCTCAATATCTTTCAAAATCACCTCCTGCTGGAGCTGCTGGCTTTTGCTTTGCTTGATGGCCACTTGATTTTCCAAGGCCAGGATTTTTGCCTCCCCAGTCTTGATGGCCTGCTACAGCTGCAATGTATGATTCTGCTCCTACTGTAGAAGAGTCTCTAATTCTAAAATGCGCTTGCCAGATTGTTCAAGGCTAGTCTCTCTCCTTTAGTTCGACCTCAAAATTCATCTTCTCCTTTGACCATGATACCTGGGCCTCACTCGGTTGATGGGCATAATTTTCTTTGAGAAGGATTTCTTCGTACAATTGCATCTGAACCTAGGCAACGTCCCTGGAGGTAGCTTTCAATCGTTGAATCTTTGAATCTTTATCTTACAATTCCTTCAAGGCCACACTTCTTGTCACTTCTTGACCTTTTAGCTGAGAACCTGCGCTATTAAGATCCAACTACAACTTTCATTTCTCTGAATTAGCTTGAGTTAGCAGGCTCTGCAAATGATTGATCTCTGATACCCGAGCCTTATCTTCCTTCCTTTGCTGGGAAAGGGAATCACGGAGGCTAGCATTCTCTGCTTGGAGCTTTTCTAAACGATGACTTTTCTTGATAAAGTCCATGGATACTGTTTTGGAAGTCTCTTCTATCATTCTGACCTTGTCAGATGTCGTGGCGCTTTGGAGACTAACGCCCATTGCCTGTAGTTCATAATCATCGGGCCTCGTCTGAGATTCCAGCTTGTCAACCTTGGGAACTAGATTTGCAAAGTAAAGGCAATCCCTTTGCTCGCTGAAATGGGTTTGCAAATGAGGGTGAGCACGACAAGCACCTTCCTTCTCCTTCTACTTATTTATCTTACTCAAACTGATGATTCTATCATAAACAACCTACTGCTGGAACCTATCTGGATGATCGATGCCTTGACCTGCAAAAGCTGGACCAAGAGGGACTGCGAAAGGGAAATACGAAAAAGGGGCAGCGAAAGAAGATTGGACCAGATGAGTCATAGCCAATGGGGAAAATAACAGGACAAAAGGGAAGCCCACTAACGGGAAAGAACTAGCAGATGCCGCGACTATACTCTAGGGGGAAGACTCTTCAAAACCTAGCCTATGTGACACAGGGACTGCTTCTGATGTGGGCGACTGAAAAGATGTAGATATGGAAACCGGGCCTGGGAATGGAACGGAAGCCTGCATGAGCACATCTTGGGAATTAACCGTCATACCCACCGAGGCCAAAGTGAGAGCAGTAGGGACTGAGGTTTGCATCATGGGCATCAGGGTAATTGCGAGAACATCCAGAGAATGGGAAGAAGGGAAAAAAGGGCATACCTGATCAGCAGAAGGATACGATGGCTGAAGATCTGTAGATGTTGTCATCAATGTATTGGGTGCAACCCCTTCTGACCCACTGAGATATGGCTTCTTCTTTGGAGGGCCCTCAGAGGATTGCTTCTCGGACCGCCTCTTTCTAGACTATGAACGAGGTCTGCGAGTTGCACTGTCTAAAGAAAGAGGGATCTCTAGCTCCAGCTCCTACCCTCTGATATTTATAATCCTGAACTTTTGTTGAGCAGCTATCTCGGGAGACGAGTCTCCGCGTGAGGAATTGCCACCTGCCTCATCGTCAGATTTATTTACCTTGCTCCATTCTTGTTCAAAACACTCATCCAGGGGGCATTCCTAAGGCTAGCTCTAAGCTGATTTACTTCCTGACAATAGACCCAAAAAATTTCCCTTTTCTTTTTGGGCCAGGATAGAGTTTTCATGCCCTCCAACAATGGCCAAGGAATAGGCTTCTCGGGGTTGAACCTTTGTACTAGGGAATAAAATTTTAACCATGGGGGATGATCCAAAATAGGAAAATCATCAGGACCCACATATTTGCTTGGGTCATCAACCTGGGGATACATACATTCCATCCATGAGTCCTGAGGCTCATGCCACATAGTGTTTTTCCTTTTGCTTAAGCAGTCGTCAAGGTCGTAACTCCAAGAGTCATCAATTACCATGAAACTCAGTTGCACCATCTTTGAAGTCAGGGTTTCCTCAGCTACTTTTCTTCTTACTAGAGTAATTGGACCAATGGCCTTGTTATCCTCAGTAATGGAGGTATTGTGCTTCCTAGCACCAATCGCTTGCTCGACTCTTGCCAACTGTCTTATCATTTCTAGAGCTAGGGTTCAGTCAGTCACGTAAGTGGGTAGCCGGAAAGGCTCCTCAAAAAACCCATGCACATAGATAAAAGAAAAATCAGGGCCCACGAACCAGTCGCAAGGAGGGCATTCATTCTACATCTAGTTCATTTGAATCTGCAAGAAATGGGCTAGAGGTTTGTCGGGAATCACTCCAAAATCTTTTTGCACGGGAGCCAAGAATGAATCTGAAAACTGGTAGGAATCATAAGAGGCCAGCAATAGAGGTGTCCAACAAGACACCAACATTACACTTCCCGCCTCATCGTAAGTGGCCAAGCGCATGAACTGTGCGAAGAAAGCTTCATTTTGATGTAGAAGCAGATGCACCAACACTGAAGAGAATCTAAAGCATCGCAACTATTGAAACTCGGATAACTGCTTAACCATAGTCTTAGCAATAGTCATGGAGAAATCAAAGTGGAAAGGCTCTCTTTGCTTCCTGCATTTAAAAAGAAAGCTCATCATGGAAGCTATGATATCCTGGTCGTTATCATGACCACATAGCCATGCCAGGGTAGATGAGATATCTTTGAGGTCATCTTGCTTTAGATCACTGTAGGACAAAGGGAACTTCAGAAGCCCCGCCGACAAACTCCGGTTGAGGGCATTTTGACAGAAAGTTAACGCATCTCTCCTGGTGCTCCAAAATTCCTCCATGGATTTTTCTGAGAAAACCTCAGTGTTTTCAAGGATTGGGGAGCATAGAATTTCCCTAAAGGCCTCTGGAGATATGATCAATTTTAGGTGCGAGCAGCTGACAGAACACGAGGTGGGATCAAAAGACTCTGCACAAGCGGCCACGAGCCTAGGGTAGTAAGGAACTGCGGGGACCAAAGATTGAAAAGCACCACTCTTCCAAAAATGCACCGCTACGGAATGAGGGTCATTTCTGTGATGCAGCATCCTCAAACAAGCAGCCTCTCTAAGGCTTTTGGGCTACCTTCGGACCTCGGGCTCATAGATATTTTCTAAAGAATCCAAAACAACCGACGAGTTCCAAGTTGTTATTTTATTTTTGGCCTTCATCTTTGGATACTCCTTCTCTGGGGGAATAGCATGTGAGGAGTAAGATAGTTCTTCAAAAATATTAACCCAAAAACCTCTAGGAGCAGCCCTCACAGACGAAGCCACAAGATCCATATAGGTAGAAAATCCTCCTTACCCTTTTGCTAGAAAGCCAAAAATGAGAGATGGAAACCTGTACGTCTTCCTCTGGCCCCACTTTTCAACAATAAAACAAACAAATTGATGACCAAGAGAACCTTTGAACTTTAAATGCATGACATGCCTTGTTTTTCACGAAAGCTAAGGACCAGCTAATATGCGTGCCAACTTAAAATCCTACTGCAATCAAACTCCATGAATGAGGGGAGCCGTCATTCCCACTTTCTTAAAAAACTACTTGGTTGTTTTGATGTTCCTCGAGAAATGTTTCTTAGGCAAAAATATTTCTTTGATCGAGAGGATCAGTCAAAAATAATGGCCGCGTGAGCTGAAATAGGTTGGTGGAGCTTTCACATTTAAAGGTGACGTACCTGAATGCACGTATGGCTCTTTGTTTCCATCCATTCCTCTCTTCGAGGTGACTGACGAGACGCCAGTATCTTAAAAATAATCTCATTCGCATGACGCGAATTAATAGAGGCATGACAGAGACATTGGAATTGGGGAATGGGTAAGCTCTAGTTGCCAGTCGCTTACCTACCAAGATTTTTGCTATAAATATGTCTTTTCAGACATTCTTTAACCACAACGCAAGCTCTAATGGCGGAGCTTCTGAAGAAATGGATACTCCAATTCGGCTCATCAGTAGAAGGGCACAAGTCACTTTCCTAGGGAACATATCAGACCAACGGCTACAAGGGATGACGCGAAGGAAGAACCCATTAATAATTGCCGCATTCAAATGGATACTTGGGGAGGATTTCATTGGTAATCCAGACAGATACCGGGTAAATACGGATATTTTCTCGCACTTTGTGGCTTCTCTACTAGATTGCGGCCAATCCGGGTTACTAACGACGCAGCTGACTCAAGCGCTTTTTCCTGCAGACTACCTAGGTGGCCTTGAAGATGTAGTCGCATACCATGTACCTTTCCTGGGACTCCCTGCGGCGTTCAACCTGGAGCGGTTCATCTTGCAGAACGAAGAAGTGGAGTGGCATCCACTTATCAATGGTTTGAAAACCATGACATTGTCTTCCCATAGGTTCCACACTGAGCTCGCTGCAGAATTTCTCCTACGAGTCCATATGATAGTCCCCACTCGGAAGGCACAGACTAGTATACTGGGTTCAGGGACTACATTTTCCCAAGAATCTTGATGCCAGATTAGTAGCCTGACCTAGTGGTTATATTCATGCACGGGGAGAGTGAGAGTTCCTCTGACTCAAAATTGCTGAGGGAAGAAGGGGACTCCGACACTGAGGAGGAAGACACCAAAGATAGTCTCTAAAAAGAGTGGCAAAACATGACCTGTGCCTAAACCGCAAGATGTAAACAAAAGAGAGGTCGAGGGCCCACACATTTTGTAACAAAAATATGAGAAAGTCTTAATATAATGATTTTACTTTTCTTTTTATCTAAACTTTCTCTCTTGATGCTTGTTGGGCTAGAAATAATTAAAATAAATACACATCACACATATGCACATAATATACACTATTTACTTGAAAAGAGAAGGGGACCCTTACTAAAAAGTCTTGAGATGAAAACCGTTAACCAGGATGGAGAGGAGGTATCCATTCATATCTTCTAACTTGAAAGCATTGAAACCCTTGCATCCTATGATGCGGAAAGGACCCTCCCATAGGCAGTTGAATTTGGCGTGCTGACCTGGTTTTGCCATCCTCTCGTTGTACTTCAGAACAAGGTCTCTGAGGGCGAACATCATATCAAAACTTTTTTTACTATCAAACCACCTTTTTACGACTTCTTGTCTATCTTGGAGAGCTATGAAAGCAGCCTCCCTTGCCTCCTCTAGCTCCATAATCTTCGCTAACCTTACTGACATTGGACCATTTTCGGCAATATCCATGGATTTTAGCAACTGCAACGCCAGAATTTCTAGTGACAAGGGGAAAAGTGCATCTTTCCCATATACCAACTTGTACGGGGAGGTTTTTAGAATCTGTTTGGGTGTTATGCGGTCTACCCATAATGCGCTCCTTAGGTGATGGTGCCACTTCTCTTATATTCTGCGCCTATCCTCTTGATAAGTCGGATTAGGTTCTTATTAGTAGATTCGACAAGACCATTCGCTTGAGGGTAGTAGTTAGAGGAGGTCTTCAGGTAAATACTTTTGCTAAGAGAAAACTGTATGATTTGTGAGCCTGTGAAGGCATGTGCGTTATTTGATACAATGGTTTTTGGGGGGCCGTACCGATAAGTCAGATCTTTTAGGAAAGCCAACACATCATTTTTAGATGAATTCCACAGAGGGACGGCTTCAGACCATCTGGTGAAATAGTTGGTGGGGGTCAAGATCCATTTATGTCTGGTTGAACTTGGAGGATTGATCATCCTGACAAAATCGAGGCCCCATTCAGCAAAGGGCTCTTCCACTGACACAGGCCTAAGTGGTATGGCTGTTTTCTTTCCTCTCCCCATATAATATTGGCACTCTTTACATCCTCTTACTAGGACATTTACATCTTTGAACATGGACGGCCAAAAGTATCTGACTTGGGTAATTTTGATAGCGGTCATGGGTGCAGAGAAATGGCCTCCTGAGGGGCCATAGTGAAATTCTTGGAGGATTTTATCAGCCTAGCTCCGGTCCACACATCAGAGCAGAACTCCGTTGAAATTCCTTTTGAAAAGAATTCTATTTATTAGGCAAAAACCATTATTTTGGAGTCGGTAGAATATTCTCTTAGCCAGGGGAATATTTTCGGGAAAGATCCCTGTCTTCATGAAATGTTTCCTTTTGTCAATCCAACTGTCGCTGGGGTGTCGAGCATAAACATAACCGTTTCTTCTGCGATGGGTTCAAAACCACGGGGTTCACTGTCCTGCACTATATACTCACACAAGCCCCTCCCGTGGACTAGCTTTGTAGGCTTGATATCAACATCATATTCTAGGATCTTAGTGATCCAATTCGCCCTTTTTTCCATGATGTCACCCTCCATGATGTACTCCCTCACTGTGGGATGAGCTACATACACCGTGGTCTTATTGCAGGCAATGAAATGTCTAAATTTCTTCAGTCCTTTTACGGCAGCTAAGGCTTTCTTTTCCACAAAGTTGTAGCGGAGTTCATAATTTTTGAGAGTTTTTGAATGGAAAGCTATGGGGTGCTCTCCTCCCTTTTGTGTGTCCTTTTGAGTTAACACTATGACGATACTATGCTGACCAGAATAGACATACATTATGAAATCCTTGGACATGTCTAGATTAGATAACACTGGAGCTGAACAGATGGCATGTTTTATTTGGTCGAAGGCATTTTTGGCTTCAGTGGTCGATTTGAAATGTATATCTTTTTTAAGAATGAGGGTGATGGGTCTTATTATTCCAACAAAGTCGGAGATGAAGCGACTGACAAAATTGACCTTTCCCAAGAATGATTGCACTCCCTTTTTATTGACCGGAAGGGGGAGCTCTTTAATAGCCTTGACCCGGTTTGGATCAATAGAGACACCTTCTTTAGAAACTATATGCCCCAGCAACTTCCCTTGACGAACCCCAAAGGTACATTTTTTTGGGTTCAAGGAGATTCCAAATTCAAGACATTTTTTGAGGACTAACTCAAGATGATCAAAGTGATCTTCCCGGTGTCTGGAAAACATGGTCAGGTCATCTAAATATATCAAGATAATCTTATTAATTAGCTCTTTGAAAGACAAATCCATGGCCCTTTGGAAAGTGGCCCCAACATTTGACAAGCCGAAGGGTATCTTTTGATATGCAAATGTTCCCCACTTGGTAGTGAAAGTCATCTTGTGTTGATCCTCTGCTTTCACACTTACTTGGTTATATCCTGAGAAACCATCAAGCATAGAGAACATTTCTTACCTAGTTACAGTGATTAATAATTGCTCCATCGATGGCAAGAGATAATGATCCTTGAGTGATGCTTGATTCAGGTCCTAGAAGTCCACATAGAGTTGAATATCTCCATTCTTTTTTCTAACAGGGACCAAATTTGACACCCATGTACTATGCTTTATGGGGTAAATAATCCTTGATTCGATCAGTTTCTTCAACTCTTGAGCCATGAGGGATTCGATCTTGGGGTTGACCAGCCTCTGCTTCTGTCAGACTGGCTTAGCTTCATTTGTGAGTTCAATGGTGTGCTGGATGATGTTAGGATCGTAACCTTTTAAATCGTCATAAGACAAAGCCATGACACCTTCATATTTATCACAGTATCGGGCCAACCTCTCCCTGTCTTCGGAGGAAACACCTTTGCCCACTTTGAGGACTCTTCCGCTACTGACTAACATT
The DNA here is from genome assembly GCF_030272615.1 of Cryptomeria japonica. Lineage (NCBI taxonomy): Eukaryota > Viridiplantae > Streptophyta > Pinopsida > Cupressales > Cupressaceae > Cryptomeria > Cryptomeria japonica. Next base: position 632,075,995 of record NC_081413.1, read on the forward strand.
TAAGCATAATCTCCTTTGTTTGTTGTGAGCTTTCGCTTATCCTTCTTAACATCCTCATGATCAAACAAGTTCTCTAAGGTGATCAAACCATTAGGGAGCTTGTTGGATTTTAATTGAATAATCTGGTTTCCGTAAGCTTCTTTGATCTTAGGTTGCAGCTGATCAGCAAACTCTCTCGAGCTTTGAATAAACAGAGCAATCTGCTCATCACTTTCAAACACCTGCCAATATGTATCATTATCAGGAATAGCCGGACAGACCATGATACTGACTGTTGGGTGGCCGGCTAAGAGGTCTACAGCTGGATCAAAATGAGCTCCTATGGTCGCCATGTGATCTGCTACAATATTTAGTGTCCAAGGAAAGCTTATGATATTGAAAGCATCAAAACTTTCTATTAAATCCCAAACTCTGGAATGGTAGGATCTCATGCGAACGTGCTTGGCACTGGATATCCCTCGAACTTGGTGCACTACTAGTTTGGAATCACCGAGGACCTTCAGCTTTTTAATGCCCATTTTTTTTGCCATGTTCAAACCTTGAATTATCCCTTCGTACTCTGCTTCATTATTCTAACATGCGAACTACAATTGGAAAGACTTTTGGATTTTATTGCCCACAGGAGCGGTGAGACAAACTCTAGCTCGAGAGCCCATTTTGCATTTGGTGCCGTCGAAGTGTAAATTCCATAGTGTCGAAGATAGCTGATCTTTGGAGAATGGATCTTTGGTGAGTTTTGGGATCAGCTGATCCTCTTCAAAAATGCAATAAGTACCTAGGCCAATGGCATGGTAATTAGAGAAGGGGTCGGAGTCTATGAACTCATTTAGAAAAGCTTCTTGTTCGAGTGGGAATTATCTGGTTACTTCTTCATCTTCTAAAAGCTCTACCACCTTTCGCTCATCATTGGTTATAGAGGTGTGGGTAGGCTCGAAATTGATCAAGGCTTGGTCAGCTATATGCTCAGCGTGAAGGGGCTCTGAAAGGATCTTCATCTAAGTGCCATGTCGGTTACGAAGGATAAGGTGGGACCAATCTAGGGACATATATCCTCCTATTTTAGTAGTGAAATCTTGAGACAGACAGAGCCCAAAGACGGGAGGGATATCGATGACCACTACTTCTTGAGATACTGTTACACTTGGAGATGCAAATAAAGTCAAGGGGAGGCTTTTGATGAGGCCTATCGTCTGAACTCTATTCCCATTGAGCTGCATTACTCCCTTACTTAAAGGGTCATACTTAATATTTAATACTTTGACAATTTGCCTAGGCATGACCGTGGTACTAGCACCAAAATCTATCATAGAGTTATGCAAAAGTTTATCTCCAACTATAAGGGTAAGGTAAAAAGGATTCATCTTAGGTTTACCTTCTCCTTGTGCAATGGAGGGTGAGCTCTCGTTTGTCAAAGTAGTAGGGAGATGCACCTTGCTAACTGCTAGGTGGCAATCCATTCCATTCGTCTGCAGGAGCGGCGGAGCTACCGCACCTGCATCCTTTTGATCATGGGACAATGCCTCTCTTAGCCTGCTTTTCTGTTCTAGGATACTCAAGAGGTCCCATAAAGAGACATGAGTTGGAGCTTTCTTCAACTGCTCTACTATATCCAGTGGCAGGGGTGTGAAAACCTTATGCTCTTTAGGTTTGTAAGGGATGAACTCCTTCCTGGGATATGCGGTACCTCTAATTGGTGGTTCCAGGGGCCTATTTACGAGCACTAATCTCATATTGTTGGCGTCCTCCTCGATCAAACCCCTTTATAAGCAAAGGTTGTAATCCGAATGCACCATATGGGTTCCATCTTTCGGAGCTCCTACATCATTAGTTAGTACTGTGTTGTCATCCTCCATCCATGAAAAAAGTGCATGATCAGGGGCGATTTCTGCTTCTTGTTGTAATGACATTCCTTGCATCTGAGCCACGAAAGCTGCATTATCCATGCTCGGAGATGTATATGCAGATTCATCTGGTATTATACCTGAGTTCCTTTGTTTCGCGACCTTTTGTTGCAAATTTCCCCTTGGGCAATTCCTCAGAGCATGAGCATTGTTGCATGGAAAACACCAAGAATTGGTGTCGTCTGCCAAATTATTTTGACCTACAGTCAATTCTCTTCCAACATTTGGGTGGACGGCTTATAATGGATTAGCGACGGGGACTATTTGGCCATTCGGCGAGAGAGATTTCTTAGCCCGATAATTAGGATGTTGATAGGGAGGTCGGTTTCCTTGGAAGCTTTGCTGAAAAGGAGGTTTGGTAGGAGAGACCTGGGCCCTTTTTAGGCTGACAATTTCATTAGAGAAGGATCTTAAGAGATTTTTCATATCGTTGACCTCAGTAGCTAGAGAAGCGGTTTGGGGAGTAGCTTGAGGAGTAGGGAACGAGTACATAGACTGTGGAGCCGAGGTGCTCCGGGTGGTTTCCTCCATGACTTGGGTAGATATTTCAGGGAACACTGGCATTGTAGGGCGAGGTGCAAGTTTTCCAGCATCGATAAGGTTATTTTTAGCCTGAACCGCTAAGTCAAATGCTTGCGGAAGAGTATTACCCCCTAAGGATTGAATCATTACTGATATGTTAGAAAAGAAAGCTTTTAGATAGAATACGCAAGCCATATCTACCGAGGGGCGGGCAGACAATGGTATCCTTTGCCAGGTTTGCTGGAATCTTATGTTGAAATCAGTTAATGCCTCTATGGGGGCCCTTTTGATTGTAATGAGCTGGTGCATTAGGGACGATCTATCGGCTTTGTCTAAGAATCTTTGAAAGAAACGATCCCCCAACTGATCCCAGTCCCCTATAGTACTAGGGCCTAGAGATCTAAACCAGTCCAAAGCTTTCCCTTTGAAAGACGCTACGAGCAACATCAAAGCTACATTATGCTCAGTGATACCATGTACAGTACAGACAATAGCCACATCTTGCAGATGTTCTCCAGGGGTTTTATGACACTCTCCCGTGAATTTGAGAACGGCCTTTAGCGTGGTTGCCGGATTGGCTCCCCAAACTATAGGTGGAACTGGGGGAATGAGGGGGCTACCATTGTCCCATGTCACAAAATTCTGGGGAGGGACTTGTGCCATTACAACGTGTATGATAGTGGGGAGACCCTGTGGAGGCGAAACTGTGGCAGAATGGACGGTCACCAATGGAGGAAAAAGAAGATGAGGATGTAGGGCGATTTGACTCCTGGTGACAGGCCTATGACTCATAAACTAGCTGGGATATGGTTTAAAATAATGGTCCCACTAGGCGTGCTAGAAAAAGAACTGTTGACTCTAAATTTTGCTTTGGGAACAAACAGCCTTATGGGAAATTCAGTGCTCGGGAACCAATTTGCACAGGAAACACTGAATGACCTTCAGGATTGAGAAGTCGGCTCTTCTTTGGGTTTTGAGGAAAGGGGAAGGAAATAAATACTCTTTAAAAGTAACACTAAAATACTTGGGCGATATGCCAGATCATTAAGAGACAATGAACCAACATAAATTAAGAAGCATATAACTTCTATAAGTCCATTCAACAATCTACAAGCTTGGATCAAGAACATAATCAAAAGCCACAACCAGATTTACTTGAAAAACATATGGAAATATTCATCACGCATTCATCAGATAACAAGTGTAGAAACATAGTTTAATCAGTGAAGTCTTGGATAGAGATATTCCCAAAGTTATCAGAATTTTCAACACAATAGCACAGAAAAAATACCATTAATAGCATACTAAAAGAGGCATGATAAAGGCCGTAGGCACAATTTGAATAATCTTTTTCTAGTAGGACCAAAATAGTTTTTTAAAGGCTGGAAACAAAAGAAACTCCTACTTCACAAATTGGACTATTCTTCTTTCTTTTCAAGTTCTGAACCCCCTTACACAAGGGAAAATACAACATTTAAAAAGGTCCCCGCTTCTGAAAACAGCTCCCCAAAATGCCAAAATGGCACAACCCCTTCCTAACAAAAAACATGTTGTGTCGCTATGGAGGCCACACCTAGCAAAACAAACCCTGAAATTCTACTTTTCGCCCGCAACGGTCTGTAGGTTACCATGAACTGAAAAGATTCTGCTAACCGCAAATGGGCTGCAGAGAGAGACACAAACGCAAGAAACCGTTCGCATACTGCGTTAACGAGTGGGCCCGCCAAAAGCAGTCAGCATGCATTGCCATTTGTAACACCCGCGCTGCTTCAAAAAGTGGACACCAAAGATGAATCGATGGAGCAACGTCATGCCACCAAGTGTCCTACGTGCTCTGCCCTGCTGGCTAAAAGGCAATAATGACCGGGCCTGCCGAAAACCTAAATCGAGGGAAAAATAAAGTGAACACATACTAAATCTAGTTATTGGATCTCTCTTGTGCTCTTCTTTTTGTCTTATAAATCATTGCCTTTGATTCACCTATTATTGAGGGAATTTTACTCATGTGACGTGCTTGTTTTTTTGATGCATGTATGCTACCTTAAAACAATTGATCTCGATAAGGCTACACAATTTCCTTACTGTGGGGGCATACACTCTGCTCTTTGTTAAACTTTGTGTACATACCATGAGGTTTGGTTTGTACACTTTGATCATACACTATGACATATTTGGTGAGTGTTGCAGCACCAATTTTGCCGTCAATTTTTTTTGAATTATTTAGCACACTGAGGCTTTTCTTTGTAATGTTTTCTTGTGCCAACATGACTCATAATAGAAATAGATTTACTAGGATAGGAAGTCATGTCCTTTATTTTCTCTTCCCTTTATGTGTTGCTCCTTTTATCTTGATATTAGATTGATATGATCCTGAGTCTACGGGGGCTAGGTGTTTCTTAACCCTTTAGTATCTTGATGGAAGTCTTTCAATTCTTTTATGCACTTTACTAAGAGTATGAGGGTAGGTTCATATTCATCCTAAAGTGGGGGCTAAATGTAGTGTCATAAATTGTATTCATATACAATTTCATACTCACTTGGGCCTCACTTTGATGTTTTTTCCTTCTTTGACCTGATTTTGGCTATTTATGCTCACACTGGTTCCAAATAGACAATCTTCATCTTCTACCTTGCTTCCTAGACCTTAATTTATCTCAAATGGAGTGGTAAATGGAACCTACCACCCTTGACTTGGGTGCCCTTTATCTCATGGTCAGGGATGCCTAGCACCCTTGTTGTGTACAAAGGGCCCATTTTTGAAACCTCTAATGGTCAAGAAATTATGGGGAAGAACCTATTTTTCGTGTGGGTATTCTTTGTAATTTTCAATTTGTTTTATAAGGATAGGTATAATAGAAATTCTCACCCTCTCATTTTAAACATCTCTCTAAACAACATCTCCACAAATTTCCAATTATAATTTTTCAAACTCAAGTGAGCATGTAGCCAAGCATCATTAGAACAGTGAAGGAGAGGTCAAGTATTTTGATTTCAAGCATTAAAGATGGCATCCATGATCCTTTTTTTATGAAGACATCCATGAATTCATACATAACAACATCGACCTTTCTAGGAATAATTTAAGACAAGGAAGATTCATAAGGGTATATCATTTCAATTTTTGATCTAGCTTCTACCCTATCAAGTCATGTTTTCCTTGTCATTTCAATTAATCATAGGGTTAGTTCCAAACATAGGGTTTGATCTAGGAAAACCCCTATCAGCCCAACAATATTTTCCCCTCTTGCATGTGTAGGAGACACAAACTGAGACACATAGGACTAGGTTTTGTAGAAGCGAAAAGACTAGGTTAAGATTTCTTAGCATTAGTGATCGATGCTTTTTTGATGAAATTTTAGGGAGATACTCACAACAACATCCTAATTCTAAAATAGTTTTTGATATCTACATTCAACACCTTTGGGTCAAGGTCGCCTAGCATCACTAACCCAGATTTTTGACTCCAAATTTTAGCTACACATTTCTCTTTGCTAACCATTTCCATATCTATACTTGATGCTTGCATATCTGTTATGAAATTGTCTATGCACAATGACCATTGTCAATTTTACATAATCAACCCTAGTTCTTGCATTCAAATCATATCATTTCAAATCACTTTCAAATGAAAACAAATAAATGAATTGCAATCTGTGTTCAACCCCTTTCCTAATAAGTTTTGAGGCTAAACATATCGGATCTCATTTACCTAATTGTGATTGTTGTGAAATGGGTTTAATTCCTAGCTTGCATACCTAGACTTGTGAACCCCATTTACTACCTTGGCACTTATAAGCACTATTAGATATCTGCATGAATTGCATTAACAACTCACATTATTATTCTCATAGACAATTACAAATTCCTATAATGTTAACTTATTTTTCAACGACTTAATATTAACCCACATAACTTTATTTCATAAAAGACCCACATGAACATTGATTCTTAACAATGCCTATGTAAATAGAATAGCTAATTTCTCATTGTGATCTAGGAAAAGTTGAAATTAAATAAATATAAATTTAAATATATACTTTAACCTAACTTTCTATCTATTAGAGCTAATCTACAACTCCATCTATACACTTAGCTATAATAAATAGCCTCGTTGTCCATGCTACTTAGTGATAGATCTATTAAATTTTAAACCCAACACTAAATTCCCCATTATGAACTCATGTGCCATGATATTGTTTATCCAGTGATGTCCCCAAGAAGTGCAACAAGACTAATAAGATCACATATGTGCTTTTTTTCACCATTTTAGGGATTGGATTTATTTCCCTTGGAGTGATACGCCATTCATAGTCTTGATTATTTATGAAGATAAGGATAAGGAGGAGAGTGAAGAAGCTCCTGACAAGGGGTGGTCCATGCTTGACATCACCCTAGACCCAACTAATGTATGGGATAAACCAGATGACAGGGATCCCCCTTTGCCACCATTTGGTGTTTCTCTCGTCGCTTAAGAGGCTTACTATTTCTTCTATTTAATGAATGTATGTAATTATATTTAATTAATAAATATTGACACACCTATTCATTAAAATAAATATTCCATATTTCACTTTCCTAGATGTTAAAATAAGTATTGATTACTTCTATAGCACCTATACAAAATAAATAAAAAGGTTTGTTTCCAAACCGAAAATCTTGAAATTATTTTTAATTAAGATACATTAAATTAAATATATATTTAATTTATTGTTTGTTTAATTATAAAATTAATTATTAAACATCATTATTTCTATTTACATTTTTATATTTAATTCCTAAAAAGTATTAAATCACATTTTTCAGAAGTTTATTGCAGTCATTAACTATGAATAGAATATATTTATATTTTATTATCTTTGTTCCCTTAAAAGTAGGCATTCTCTGTCTATTCAGTTTTGTTTCCAATTTTTAATTATTATCTCAGAACTTGTGATACGCACCCGCCGAGTGAACAGTTAAAACGGAACCAAGAAAGAAAATCCCGGAGACGAGTAAACACGATTGCCAGATTTGATTTGTGGCCCCACGCGTCCATTGTAGCCTTTATGCGCGCTCCATAAGTTTGTTCCACGCATTCCTCTCCTTCCATCGCTGCTAAATCACAGTTGTATCTTCTGGGTTTCTGAATTCCATTACTAATCCTTTCGCGAAAGATTGCTGCAAACCCTATCCATGAAATTCCCAACATCTTTAAAACTCTCCACCCTTTCCCCTCTCCAGATTTGCAGACCCAATCCTACACACACCACCCATTTAGCAGCAGCCCCAAAGAATTCCAGGTCACCAACATCAAGATTCAACAAGCATGCCATTCCAGTAACCTGCTCTTTAGTCAGCTCACCAGTAATCAAAAGCCCAATACAGAGGATCTTCCAACAAGTTCAAACAGCCTTTCACAATGGCTTATCTACAGCCCTCATTGACTCTCCAAGGAGAAACACAAGCTCACATATACCTAGTCCTACCACTAAGTGGGATTACAATTCAGAGAATCATGAGGTTGATTGGATGAGGAGGCTGTGTAGATCTGACCCTTCTCCAAAGCAGAGCATTGCAGCCAAATGGAGAGAATACCATGGTGCTAACGATTGGAAAGGCATGCTTGATCCTCTTGATGACAACCTAAGAAGAGAAATTGTTAAATATGGAGAGTTTGCTCAGGCGACATATGATGCTTTTGTCTGTAATCCGAATTCCACCTCCTATGCTAACTGTGTCACTAATGATCTCCATTCATTTTTTGATACAGTGGGGCTTAAGAAAACTGGCTACAAGGTCACCAAATATCTTTATGCAACCCCTACCGTCCAAATGCCAGATTGGCTCGAAGAAATACTACCACAATCATTGAAACCCAGCAGGCAATCATCGAACTGGATGGGATTTGTTGCTGTGAGTGATGATGTGAAAGAAATCAAAAGATTGGGCCGAAGAGATATAGTCATTGCATGGAGAGGCACCATGATTCCTTCTGAATGGGCTGAAAATCTTAAGACAGATCTGAAAACGTTAAATCTCAGGCCATTACAAGCTGCTCTAGATAGTTCTTCTGGTTCAACTTGTGGAGGTCTTCATCCAAAGGTTGAAAATGGATTTCTAAGCCTGTATACCAACTCTTCCAAGGCTGATGATAATGATGGTACAAGTACAAGAAAAATAAACAGCAGCGCATCTGAGCAGGTTATGAAAGAGGTCCAAAGATTGGTGGAGTTATACAAGGGTGAGGAATTGAGTATTACTATTACAGGTCACAGCCTAGGAGCCTCCTTGGGACTCTTGAGTGCTTACCAAATTGGAGAAACATTATTAGCATCCAATAATTTAGGTGCTAAACATAATATACCTGTGACAGTATTTTCTTTTGGAGGGCCCAAAGTTGGAAACCTTGATTTTAAAGAGAGAATGGAGGAGATAGGTGGGAAAACTTTGAGAATAGTGAATACCCATGATGTGATACCTAAACTTCCTGGCATCGTTTTGAATGAATGGATGCACAGAAAGCTTTTTAATGGAGTGAAAGGGGAGATATACAGTCATGTGGGTAACGAGTTGAGGATTAATCACTTGAATTCTCCTTATCTTAAACACAATGTTGATATGAGTTGCTGCCATAATTTGGAGGCCCATTTGCATCTGGTGGATGGTTTTCGGAGCTCGGCTGTTCCATTTCGTTCTAATGCGAAAAGGGATTATTCTCTTGTTAATAAGACCTGTAATTTGCTTAGAAATGAACTCAGGGTGCCCCCAAATTGGCTTGTTTTGTCAGAGAATTCCACTCCTACTCTCAGTCCAAAATCCAGCTATATGAACAGTCTATCTCTTAGTTAAAGTCCATCTCTTAATCCAAATACATGTACAGAATGGAGGTTAGAGGAAAAGACATACAAGCATATGTTTAAAAGTCTTGTAAACTGTAACGATGTGTATACAATTTCAAAAAGAGAATTAGTTTGACAATACATCTGTATTTTAAAGTCTTGTAAACTGTACCAATTGCTGGCACAGTTTTCAGCTTCTACATTTGTTTTTAATGCACACTACCTAACCCAACAACTATTTTCTACTTAACTGTTCTTATATAGCACGTTTATATAAATCAATCTTTTCGTGCTTAAACTTTGTGGATATTTTAAGGACAGCGCGTTATGAAAAAACAACACATATTATACAGACGTTATGCATGCACTCCGAGCTCTGTGGATTGAATCTGTACCTTAGGCTTTGCAAATAAAGGAGCACCATTCATAACGCACTTTCTCACAAGTACACTGCCGTGTGCACAAATATATGCTTTTATAATTGATTAAAATAATATAATTTTTAATTGTTATTTCTTCCATACAGTGTTGGTAGATATTTGACGACACGTTACTTTCATGTAACTCATTCCATCTGATTAGGTCTGAATTTTGTCCGTATGTGAGATTTTCCTCTTTGCTGTGTATAATTTATTTAGTTTGACAGTGCTAAGCTATTTTTCAATGATTTTTTCTTTTTTTCCCAGGGTAGATAAGATTCTTTTATTGAGATGGCGCTGTAGCGAAGATTGTTTGCTGCGCAGTCTAGGACCAAGGGGTTCTTCTCCTGTTTTGGCGTGGGGTGGGGTTTTCAGTTGCGCAGGGTGCGTGGGTACTGGGTTTTTTCATAGTTTTTTGGCTGCGGTTTGTGGATTTTGGTGGGTGGTTCGGAGATTTTGTGAAGGGTCTTTTGGTAGACTCTCTTAGTTCTTGTGGGTTCATATTATATATGCATGTTTTTGCAGGTGGTTTTGAGTTTGCTTTTTTCTCCTGGGCGCTTCGCATGGCCTGCGTAGAGGCTCTTCTTTGAAGCAGAATCTTCCTTTCAGAGATGCAATGATAGGGGGAATCTCTTCTCCAAACATGCATAAAAATTCTATTATTGAATTGAATAGCATTATAACTGGAAAATTTTCTTCACAAAATGGAGGTTTTTGGTCTTTAAATGTGAATGGATGTCTTCAAAGGAGTATACACAAGCCTGTACTTGTAATTCAACCTGACCTTGTGGAGGAGGATGTCAATTATTTGACTAATTATGCCTTGATTTGCAAATTCTTGGGGATTTTGGTTTCATTACCTTTTTAAGAATCGTGGGCTAATTGCACATTGAATCTCGAGGGCAAAATGGAGGTGATGTTGGCTACTAATAGCTATTTTTGGTAGTTTTTTCATGCATATGAGATAGAAATAAGATTTTTGAAAGGGAAAGTCCTTAGACCTAATGGTTTTATAGTAGAGTTTTATAAGAAGTTTTGGGATATTCTCAAACTAGAACTTCTAGAGGTGCTTTTGGAATCTCAAGGAGCTAATAGATATTATGAGTCAAGAGTGCTAGATGTTCCTTGTTCTTATTGGACAAAAAGTGAAGGAGCTAATTTATTGAATATCTTTAGACCTACAACCTTGTGCAATATAGTCTATAAAATTATTACTAAATTCATTATAAAGAGAATTAAGTCGTGCTTAGTTCTTTCATTTTAGAGAAGCAAGGGGGCTTTGTTGCTGGTAGACAAACTTTGGATGGGTTTGTTGTTAGAATTGGGGCTACTTATTCCACGACAACCTCCAAAGATGGGCTATGTTTATCAAGCATGACACGGCTAAATCCTATGACCATGTCAACTATAATTTTTCACATAAGGTTTTTGGGGCCTTTGGGTTAGGTAGCAAGTAGATCAAGTGGGTCATTAGTTATGTCACGACTTCCTCCTTCTCTACTCTCATTAATCGTGAACCCTTTGATATTTTTGGAGCTTGTAAGGGTCTTCACCAAGGGGATCCTCTTTCACCTTATTTATTTATTTTAATGGCTAAAGGTTTGGGGAGATTTATCAAGTCTCATGTGAAGCAAGGGTCGATTCAAGGATGGAATAGGGGTAACAGATTGCCTCTCCACTTTTATTTAGAGTTTTTGGATGATACTTCTTTAATGGGCTTAGCAAGAGTTAATGAGGTACTCAATCTAATAAGGTCTTTGGATATTTATTTGGTGGCTTTAGGGAAAAGGATTACTGAGGACAAGTCCTCCATATTCTTTAATTCTCCTAAGCCTATTCTAAACAAGATTACTCATATTTTAAGATTCTAGATTGATATTCTTCCTTTTGTGTATCTTGGTACCCCGACTACTATGGGTTCTCTTTCTAGCATTTTTAGCAGGATGTGCTAAATAAGGTTTGAAGAAAAGTTATTCATTAAACATGCAAATAGCTTTCCACTATTATGAGAATGACTCTTCTAAAGTTGGTGATTCATGTTCTCCTTGTATAAAAGTTTTTTGTGTAGGAGGCTCCTTCAATATTCATTCATGAGTTTGACGCCCTCTCTTGAAAATTCTTATGGGCTAGTAATTTGTTTTTGAAGAAATTGAGTTTGATTAAGTGGGATTCTTTTTGTAAGAAAAAACATGAAGGGGGTCTTGTTCATCAACAAACATGTCTTAATGGTCAGGTCTTGGTGGTTAAGCTCTATTGGAGGTGGTTGAGTCTTCAAGACTAAGATTGGGCTAGGATCTTTACTTTGAAGCATCCGAGAGGAATGGAAGAAGGTGGTAGGCTATTTGGTGAAGTGGAGTTTTAAGAAAATGGGGATGTGGGATGTTGAGGACCAATGACACTTTTTTACAAATTATTTTTTGATATTAAAAGAGCTAGTTTCAAAGGACATGAGATATTATTTGGGGGTTGTGAGAGAGCCTTGATTGGTTGGTTATTTTCTTTCCTATTGCTTGTCTTGTTGTTGAGCTTATTGGCACTTACTACTTTGTATAGATCTTTGTTGATTAATAAATTTTTACCCCTATTTTTTGCAAAAAGAGAAGCTTTTTAATTGAGATTTATAGTGTTTATATTTAACTTATGTGAACTCTATTTAGAGAGCTTTCCTCTTCAAAATATCATCACTATTTAGATTTATGTTTTAGTTTTAATGTTGAAATTATTATTTTTAGTATATTTTTAAATTCAAAAATTTTCTAAGTAAAATATTAAACTTGTTTTTATTAGTTTTGTATTAAGTTGAATTTATGTGTTTTTCAAGAGTGATATTTTCAAGTTACATATGTTCCTCTAAATTTCACATTGATAGCTGTTTTTCACATAGATGATTTTCTTATTATGAGATCAAAATATATGTTTTTATTTCTTTAGATACTATCTTAGTTCTCTTTAAGTTATTGTAATTGGTTGTTCTTAAACATCAAATGAGTCAACTATCAAATATTTAATTGTAATATTACACATCCATTGGCAACAAAAGTAAAAAATTATCCTATATTTATTGGATTTCTTTTTCTTTTTCTTTTGGGGGGAAGGATTTACCACTATCTAAAAGGTTCTATATTGGGTTGGTTCAACCTAATGTTTTCCCACTAGTCATCTCAAGGTCATGAACTTGGCATCCTCAAAATTAAAATAGTTTTTGGAATGAATGGACTCGAATTGTCTATGAATCATGGAGGACGAGTCCCTTTCAAAACCAACCTCCTAACCCTACCCACTCCCATAATGTTGAGAGGACCTTTTCCCTTATTTCTCCTTTTGAGAGGAAGCGTGTACCCACCCCATTTTCTAGAGTTATAGACTATAGTAGGGGTAGAGTTTGGCAACCCCCTCACATTAGATTATTTGGATAGTTATAGCGTAGGACTCCCTCCTAGCATTTAATAAATCTATTAATAAAAAACTTGGTCTATCCTATTGATAGTAAGGAGTATTCTTCATTGTTCATCTTATTTTTCTACCCTTTATTAACTATCTATATTAAGTTATTTAATTTTTAAGAACAATCCTCATATCTTATGAAGACTAGAGATGCCTTGCCTTCTTTTTGGAAAAAATCTTAAACCTTCATTTATAAAGTTCTAAAGACATGCTAAATCTTTAAGGATTTAAAAGAAAGAGGCCCATTGACAACCTTCCAGCTTCATATAGTGGATCCATCAAACATAAAAAAATTGGTGACCTCTATCACCTTAGCCCCATCATACAATATTTAATATCCTTGAATGGAAACAATGATATCTAAGACCTACATAGATTACCTATGGAACATATATGGGTCTCCTACCTTACATTGGTTGCTCTATTTTTTTTCTTGGTATGTGCACCTCTATGCTCTTCTATCCTATTGTAAAGGAAACTAAACTTTCCTTAAACTTAGTCTAAGGCTAATTAAATAAATGTCACATAAGCATGGATAAATGGAGATGAAATAAAGTAGAGCTACATGTTTGACAAATTGAATATTTAAATGTTAAGGATGGAAATTAAATGATTTAGATAAGGCTAGTTAGTTCTAAAGATGATCTTGATAAATTTCTAATGTGTGTTTTAATCTTGATGATCCAATGCTATAAATTTGGTTCTTTCATGATACATTTTCCTAATTGAATTTACATGTTTAGGTCACTTTTGTAGGAATATATCTATCCTAGGATGCATGGATTTGATCCTATCGATTTATGCTTTCACTATATGGTTTGTTAGAATTCATAATTGATAAATTCCGTAGTACCCAATAATCAGCTACATGCAAATACCTACCACGTACAAGAGAAAAACCTACAAACAAGAGAGTGAATGAATAATTGGAGATAATTGCAAGAACAATCAAAATTGAATTAACTTGCCAGAATTAATTAATTACAATGAGATCAATCCTTTAATAAAGGAGATCAAAACCCTAAATTTCTCTCATTTTGGTCCACCATCTCCACTGTTGAAGAATCACTCTCTTTCTTCAAGAGAGTGTGTTGAGGTGAAGTCAGGTCGCTTGATTTACAATGAAGGATATGTCATCCTTATAAAGAAATCTAATTCTAAAGATAGAACCCTAAAAAGAAATTAGTAATTAATAATTAATTAATTATTAATATACCTAAGGGTTCTAATTAATTAAAAAATAGGTTTTCAGGACCCAAAACCTTTACATCATAGATAGAGAAAAAGCACCAGGAAGAACAGAACAAAAGAGCCTACAGACAAAAAGACTGGCCAAAAGATCAGCGAATAGAAAGAACAGCTTAACAAAAAAATAACAAAGAAATAGGGAATGCGCTACACAATGATTTTCTTTAGCAGATCCTCTGCCTTTGTCACCAACTCGTCATAGGTGGCCCCGACAACTTTTAGGTCTTCTAGATCCTTGTTCGATTTCTTTTCCTTCCTCTTGCCTCTGGTGCGGGTTTTGGGACCTTGAGCTTCCCCTGTTCCTTCAGCTTCCAGTTCTAAGTCCTAGATTTCCTTTTCATCATCCATCTTGTTGATGAGGGTGTGGGTGTTGTTGGCCGAGATCTTCAAAATACTTAGGCTCTGTTCAGCGATGTTCTTCAGGCACACCTCAATTTTATCAACTTTGGTGACAGTGTCCGACAGGGTTTTTTCGCTATTGTCCGCAAGGCTTTTTCTGTCTAGCATCTCATTTTCAATCTTCTCAAACCTGGGGTTGAAAGCATCTCTGATGTCTTCAGCTTTGGCAATGGTGTTTTTTCAGGTCCTCAATATAGTCAGCCATTGTATTTCCCTCCCCAATATTAATGGTTTCCAGAATCAAGACTCTATTAGAGAGCTTCTTGTATTCATCCACAACTTTCTTGTAACCATTAATGAGCCACTCCATAGTTTCCATGAAACCATGCAAACCCTCGGGAAGAGGGCCAGATGAGGGAGCATCTTTTCCAGGAGTAACCTGTTCTTCTTTGGGGATGTGGAGGGTGGAAATTGTGTCGGTAGCCCTGAGAGTCTCTTCCATAGTCTCCTTTTCCAGGCTATGCTCAACTTCCAGGGTCCTTTCTTGCTTGTCATCTTCCGGTTCCTTGCCAATCTCCTCTTTTTTCTTGTGCTTTTTCCGGGTCTAGGTATGGATTTTTGTTTTCTTCTTCAGCAGCCCTTTAGGGTTCTCCTTCTCAGAATCATCTGAATCCTCCCCTTCTAAAGAGATGCTAATCAGGGGTTTGCTTTGAGGCTTTTTTCCCTTGGATGAAGAGGGTCTTGTTTTTCTGTATATCCTCTTCTTCCCGCTTTCATACTCTGAGTCATCAAAACTGTCCTCTGTATCAGATGAAGAGTCACTATTGGATTCCTCCTCCTCAGAAAAGGCAGAATCAGACATCTCTTCCTCAGAATCCACAGAGGGTTGCATACGAGCAATTTGAGTGTCCTTTAAATGGTCATAAATTAGGACCATTAGACCTTGGTGCATAGCAGTATCACCCAGAGGATTCTCTTTGTAAGCCTTAAGGGATGCATTCATCGTACAAAGCAGGAAATAAGGGAAATTAACCTTATCATTATGCCTAAAGTGATTTAACATAACAAAGTGATACCCATAAACGTTCGTAAACCTAACATCTAGAGTGATATATCGCATTAAAAAAAAAAGAATCTCGCGCCAGGGTTTGGCAAAAGCCCTAGGCAGGTAGTAGGTTTTGCTCAACTTTACCAATCATTTTTTCTCTTTCTCAGTTACCGGGTACCTTTCAATAGCTTCCCTGCTGACCTTCCTATCTCTGTAGAAGTTGCAACCTTCCCTGGTGAGGCCCGTAGCTTGAGCAATTAAATCTTCATCGATTTCAACCATTTGATCACCCATTTTTAACACGCCCTTCTTCCAGTTCTTACAGAAAAGACTGGTTACCATACCATCTCGGTCATGGAGTCTCTCCATGAAGTTCGAGAGACCACCTTGCTGTAGAATACCCCAAACCTCTTCCTTCTATTTCCATTCTTTACAACTACTTGGTTCATATTGCCTCCTATTTTCGCCCATGTTGTCGCTACTCACGGGCCAAATTTTGAAACTTACAAAGCTGATTAAACTGAGAGCTTTGTAGAGATATAAAAATTACCCAGAAAGCATGAGAGTTTATGGCATTGATGTTATAATGAGTGATTTTCTCATTATTAAAATAACTTGAAGTACTCACATCAGTACTTTTCATAATTATCCTATCCATCAAGAGTCTTTGGAGTGCTTCTATATCGCTCATTACTAATGAGTTGTCTGACATCTTTGGGGAGTCTGCTTTCACCCGTCCACGTGGTAATTGCCTCACTTTTAACCGCTGCATTGGCAGCCTAGTCAGCAGAGTCGTTGGCCTCCCGGTAGATGTGGGAGATATGGCATTTTTTAAAGGTGCTAATAATGTCAATAGCAGATGTGATTATGTTGTGAATCGACCAAGAAGGTTTTGAAGTCCCATTGAGGCACTTTATTATATTATTTGAATCCCCTTCTATCCATAGATAGGGGCATTTCCATTTTTTGGCTAGGATGATGCCTAGATAGGGGCATTTCTATTTTTTGGCTAGGATGATGCCTTGAAGAGCTGCCATTGCTTTAGCTTTATGATTGGTTTGGGTTCCAATAGGGATAGCAACCATTTCCTTGCAAATTCCTCTATGATCTCTAAGAATAGCTCCACAACCTGAAGGACCTGGGTTACCTTTGGCAGCACCATCAAAATTAACTTTGAGCCAACCTTGAGGAGGGGTTTGCCACTTAGCTTCAAGCCTTTTATCTTGGTTGAGATTAGGACCATTAGTGATCTTCATATTCCATACCCTTAAGATATTTAAATCCAGTGGATTGTTCAAGTAACAAGGACCCTCAATGATCCCTATATTTTCCTGAATAGACCATTGAATTTTTTGAAATATAATATCTTGATTGAGGGAGACATCCCTAAAGATTCGGTTATTTCTTTCTTTCCATAGACCCCACAAGATGTGAGGAAGAGAAAGCTACCACAAACATCTCAAAAAAGGGTTAGCCCATTGAATATTCTAGGAGGAGAACATATCTCTAATGTTATTAGGAAACACCCAAGTGATACTGAAGCTCTTGAGGAAGCTTTCCCAAATAGAGGCTGAGAAGGAACAGTGGAGAGCAAGATGGTCCACAGACTCTTCCTCTTGAAGGCACAACACACATCTATTAGGGAGGGCAAAACCTCTGCCTTTGAGGTTGTCAAGGGTCAGGATCTTATTTTGGAGGATAGTCCAGAAGAAAAAATTGATTTTGGGGGTAAGACCCTTAATCCAGGCTTTAGACCAAAAAGGGTTAATAGGAAGCGGGGGGGAAGGACACAATACATAGAAGACATAGATAAAGTTCCTTTGGAATCATGTTTCCAAATAAGGGAGTCCTCTTCATTATTCAGCCATACCGCAGACAGATGGATCTTGAGCTTAGAAAGGCTAGGGTGGATACTTTCAATGTTCTTCCATTCATTACCATCCTAGTACTCAGCAACTAAGGAGCCAAAAGATCTAATATAGGAGGGAGCATGGGGGACCCATTCGTTGAAGTCCATTAGAGGTTTATCAAAAAGCCAGGGATCCTCCCAGAATTTTACTTTCCTACCATTTCCAAGTTTCCATACCACTCCTTTAGCTATACTTTCTTTACATTTAGAGGCATGATTCCAAATGTGGGATCCATTAATACTGAGATCCAAATTGAGAAAAGAGGAGAGAGAGGAGGACAGAAGAGAGTACTTACTTCGCCAAATTTTGCACCATTCAGAATCAGAATGAAACATTCTCTAGACTTGTTTGGACAGGAGAGCTTCATTTAAAGTATGAATCCTCTTGAGGCCCAGACCTCCTTTGGCTTTTGGCCTACAGACCTGGTCCCAAGCCACCAAGGACATTCTTTGCTTTTCCTCAACCCCAGACCATAGGAATCTTCTTTGAATTTTCTCAATTGCTTCAACATACTTAACTGGAATTCTGAAAAGACTAAGAGCATAAATTGGAGTACTTTGAAGAGTAGCCTTAAGGAGTTGGAGCTTGCCAGCTTGACTTAAGAGGGCCCCTTTCCAACCAGCAAGTTTTTTATGAAATTTGTCCACTAGAGAACTCTAGAAGGGATCAGGAGGGGAAATTCCCATGGGGAGACCAAGGTAGGTGGCAGGAAGGTTAGCAGTCCTACACTCCAAGATTCTGCTAATCCTTCGTTGTCTTCTCTCTAGAGTATTAATGAAAAAGACTTCACTTTTAGCCCAGTTGATAAGCTAACCCGAAGCAGAGGCAAATTTACACAGGGTGCTCTTCAAAACTTTAGCTTCTGAAATACTTGATTCCCCCATAATAATAGTGTCATCAACAAACTGCTGGTGGGAGCAGATAAGGTCAGCAGAGGATGGTTGGAGGCCCTTAAAGGAGCCTTGCAACACCATTTTTTCCATGGTCCTTCCAAAGCATTCAGCCATAATAATGCAGAGGATGGAGGAGATAGGATCTTCTTGCCTAAGACCTCTAGAAGCTTGGAAAAAAGTAGAAGGAGAACCATTGACAAGAATAGCAAAAGTAGCAGAGGTGGTAAGTTGGGCGAAAAGGTCGACAACTCTAGAGGAGAACCCAAAAGAAGTGAGGATTTCTGAAGTAAAGACCAGTCAACCCTGTCATAGGCTTTGGAGAGATCTAGCTTTAGGATGAGACCCTACTTCTTTTCTCTAACAAGAGAGTGAATGTTCTCATGAACCTTAATAATGGAATCAAGAATTTATCTTCCAGGAACAAACCCATTTTACTGGTGTTTAATTAATGCAGGAAGTGTTGGCATTTTTTATGTTTATGTTGTGATTGTCATTGATGGACACACACTTGTATTGAGATCCCCTTTATATGTATGAGCTTGTGCTCAACCGGTATTTGTTGCAACCGGTATGGTGTATACTAGTCTCTAGACTAGTGATTTTGTAGAATGTGTTTCCTGGTCTGAAGCGGCATGTCAAGCCCAAGCGGTTCATAGATCACAAGTGGTACGAGGGAGAAAAGAAACACAACACATTCTTAGCTATCTTCATTTTTGTCAAACTGGCAACCGGTATTTTGTATGAACCGGTAATACTCTGTGATGAGTTACCAACCGGCATTTTGTGATGAGTTACCAATCCACCAATTGTTTGACGGTGCCGACACATTGACGGTGCTTTTTGTGTTGTGTTACTGAGTATGTCTAGATTCATTGAACCTAGGAAATTGTAATGTAATCCTATTGGACTGACATGAAATTAGATTCCTTTAAAAGGACATCATGTCTAGGGTTTTAAGTTGTTGCTGAAAGGGTTAATGTTGAGCTAGGGGTTTGAGGTGGAAGTTGAGTTGTTGTGAGAATGATCTTATCTGAGAAGATCAATTTGTAACTATGAGAGAAAGAGAGAAGACTGAAGTAATGCTGGAATGCATTAGCTATGAGCAATAATGGATCTAACCAAGCAGTTTGCGCGATTAGATAGATCAAACACTTGTTGATTACTCACATCTTTGACAAGTCTGTAGCCCTTAACTGGGTAGGCCTCAAAGCCTTTGTAAAATCCTCTAACAAGGTGGTTCACACATGTGAATCTAAAATCCTCTAACAAGGTAGTCTTTAATCGGACTTATCTCCTAACAGAGATTGAGATTCCTAACAGGATCTGTTCTGGTGAAGAACATTGTAAGATCTTAACCGGTATGGTTTCTATTCTGCGGATAGTAACTTGTGAGTTCCATCTCACCGTGGTTTTTCCCAGTTGGGTTTCCACGTCAAAAATCTTGTGTTATGGTTGTATTTCTTTTGTGGGTGAATGCTTTATTCACATTTTGGTTTGCATGTGTGGTAACCGGTTTGACTGTTAAACTACTTTATTGGTTTATCTTTAGACTATGTAAGTGTTTTAGTGCAGAAGTTTTTGGCATACTAATTGACCCCCCCCCCCCCTCTTAGTATTCATCAGGAAGGATAGCCAGAATTCTAGAGGTAAGGACCTTCGAGATAATCTTGTAAAAAGAATTGCAGAGGCTAATAGGTCTGAATTTGTCCAAAGAATTAGCACCTTGAATCTTGGGGATGAGAGCAATAAAATTTCCATTGATTTCATTCAAGAGTTTTCTAGCCCCAAAAAATTCCTTAACCCCATTGGAAACATCAATTCCAACAGTCTCACAAAAATATTGAAAAAAGAACATTGGGAAGTTGTCTGGGCCAAGCGCTTTGTTTCCATCAAAGGAGAAAATAGCATTTTTAATTTCTAAGTTAGAGGTATTGGAGGAGAGGGAGGCATTCTTTTGAGCATCAATGAGACAAGGAATGTTCTGAAGAAAAGACGATTGGGCTTCAACATCCAAACTATGATCCCTCTTGAGGAGGTCCGAGAAATACCTCTTAGCTTCATTCCTTATTTCATCCTCCTTGACTAGCTCCCCATTCTCCACAACTAGCTTGTTCACCCTATTAACTGCTTTATGCTCGATAGTCGACATATGAAAGAATCTTGTATTCCTATCTCCTTCCTTAAGCCAGATGCATCTCAATCTCTGCTTCCAGAACGTTTCCTCTTTGGCAATAATATCATGGTATTTTTTGAGAGTCTTGTTTTCATCAGCAATAGACACAGTACTAAAACCATCCTTCTGGATCTGATCTTGTATTTCTTTAAGGTCTTCTTGAATTTTACTCTTAACCTCAAATATATTTCCAAAACTGGTTTTGTTCCAGAGTTGTATATTGTCCTTCACACTTTTGAGTTTCTTGACAACTTTAAACATAGCTGTTCCCTCAACTTGGACGCTCCACCATTTCTGAATATTTCTTCTGATTTCGAGATGGAGTGTCCACATTTTTCCAAATCTGAAGGGAAAGTTTCTCTTTCTATTGATTGAGTCAGCAATGAAGGTGATAGGGAAATGATCAAATCCAACCCGTATGTGGGCTAACAAAGAACAGAAATACTGACTATACCAGTTATCAGAGATGAGAGTCCTATCAAGTCGCACTTGGATAAGGTCATTACCAGTTCTTCTGTTAGTCCATGTGTAATTACAACCCTATATTTCCAAGTCATTGAGAGCCTGAGAATTAATAAAATCCATAAGGGCCATCCTACTTTCCAATTGAGGAGGACTACCTCCAAATTTTTCCTCCTCTCTCAAAGGAGTATTGAAGTCCCCCATAACCATCCAACTAAGATTTTTGAAGTTGTCCCTAGCCTGAATGATTTTTTTCCAAAAAGAGTTTCTAGCCTTTAAGGTATTAGGAGCATAAATGTTGGTAAGAACCCATGAAGTACCATCTTTTAAATGCTCAAATTTAATACAAGAGAAATTACTGTCCTAAATTATGACCTGACCTTTAACAATATTAAGGTTCCAGATGGTAGCAATGCCTCCTGAAGCGCCTTCGGAACTGCCACCACTAACATTACCATTTTTGAAGAACTTCAAAGATTCAACTTTTTCTCTACTCATTTTGGTTTCTTGAATTAGAAAAATATCAGGATTACTATCTCTTATCATATTCCTAATAATATCATGTTTATGGGGATTATTGAGTCCCCTAATATTCCAAGAGATTATCTTCATAGCTACTTACCAATTCCCAGCTCCTTGAGAGTCTTTTGGGTTCCATCTGCAATGTTCTTGCTAGCCTCCTTGTCTCTGACTTTGTGGTTAGAGGGCCGTCCTGGGGAAGAGGAAATATACCCCACATCAACTTGAGCTATTCTGCTAGATTTCCTTAGTATAGAAGTTGAGGGAGTAGATCCTTTCTTATTCTTGTATTTTGGTTGCTTCCATTTAGTTTCTATCACAAGAGCCGCTTCCATGTTGTTGAGAATTTTGGATATTTCTTCTTCATTGCCCCGGTTAGGAGTTCTGGAATCAGTTGAAACATTGTTCACTGTTCTTGAGCTTTGTTCTGAGTCTGAGAGGTTCATACCCAAAATTGCACATTTTTGGGCTTCTTGAATTTCAAAACTTGGAATGGCTAGAGAAGAATTAGTCCTTTCTTCTTGGGGGTTAGGGATCTCTCCTTCCTCAGGTTGGTAATCTTTTTTTTCCAGATCCTTGCCTTCATAAGTGTCAACAACCACTTCAACTATCTCATTTGAAGGATCATTTTGATCTTTCATTTCCTTTTTTTGAGTTCTACCCATGGGGCAGACTTTGGTTGGTTCATTTCTCACTACTTCCTGGGTTGAGGGACTAGAGATAGAATTTGAGGTGACTTCCTTCTTTTCCCCCAAAGGATTAAAGGGATTGGAATTTTCTTCCTTATTCTCTGGATTTTTAACTTGCCACACCATTTTTTGTGGCACCTTTTGGTTTTCCATCTGGGGTTTAGGCTGCTTAGGTTCCACCTTTGGCTTGTTTGGGCAGGATTTTGCCCAATGACCTGCTTTTTAACAGTGGAAGCATGCAAAAGGGATAGATTCATATTCGATGTGTTGCTTCCAAGTTCCCAACTTTGAAACTAGATCTATCTGTTCCGGCATATCTGCTTCAGGGGCTGCTCTTACACAGAATCTTGCATGAGTTGGTCTTCTTTTTGAAGCAGTGACTGGGTCTATTGAAAGCAACTTGCCAAAGGAGCTTGCTATTCTAGAGAAAATACTTTCTGCCCAATATTCAAGAGGCAATCCTGGTAGCTTTATCCAGACTGGAACTTGCGCCAGGAGAGAATCGTTCATGTTTAGGTTCGGATGCCATTTTCTAAGGACCAAAGCTGTCTTTCCTACCATCCAGGGGCTCCCGCACAGAATCTTAACCTTATCTTCTTCACATGAAAATGAAAAAGATAGAAGGCCTTTAGGTAAAGCCGATACTTCAACATTTTCCTTGAGGACCCATTTTCACTTGACAAAAGCCCTTACAACTTCAATATTAGAACGCGAACCCATAAATTTCCCTACGAAGGAGTTCGACATACTATTGATATTATGGTCCAGAATCTGGTCAGGGATAGAGATAGCGAACTTACCACCAGAAGGGTTAGAAATATTCTTAACAGGAGGTAGGGAGGATTTACCAGTAGGTCTAGTTCCAAAAAGGGATAACCATTTCTTTTTTTCCCTTCCGCTGTCAATGGAGTCATCACGTGGAATGGGCCCCCCATTGGACCCATCCCTTAGAAGCCCAGATGAACCCGTTGTCTCCTTTGGCAGAGTACCATCAGACTGTAAATCAACAACAGCCTCCGGGATGTCCGGAGGCTTATCCTCCTTATCGCCTATGGGACCAGTAGCTTTGATCTGGCCGCTCCCACCATTGGAACCAGGGTTCCCGCCTTGCTGAGAATTTGAAATTTGAGTTCACCCATTACCGCCAGCTGCTCCCGCTTCTGCCATTGAGTTTGATTTGTTTTAATCCCTCATATATGTTAACATAGATATGTTCATATATATTTTGATTATATACCTAAGGGTTGAATGCATGAAATAAAATAATTATTAAATGCCTAAAAAAGATTCCTAAATTTAGCTTAAGTGAAAAAAGAAAAGGTGACTTAATTAATTAATCAATGTGATTAAATTAATTAGGTAAATAAAACCTTTACTCTAACATGGTTCACCTCAAAGATTGCTCCTTTCTAAATATTAAGGACAAGAAGTGTTCCTAAACACTTTAGTAGATACAACTGACCATAAAAATCTTCAAATAGGTGGATAGTTTAGAGTGAATACTTATAATACAATTATTGTTATCTATACCAATTGAACTATTCGTAGGACTTTCCTCCTTAATATGAATGAAATTTCATAATATGTGTAGATTCAAGGATAATGAAATGATAACAAATCAATCCATTAAAATACAAATAGATAACAAATAAATATTACAGACATGCATTTTGTCAACAATACTCATATGAGTGATCAATCCTATACCCATAATATTGTCTCAAGATTTAAAAAAGAAGAAGTGATAGTTATGTATAGAATGAATTTTTAGATATGAATGGTGCAATAAGTGCCAAATAGATGAGAAGATGCGTAAAAAAATATAATTTGTAGTTAGATATGTAATAATGCCCATGGATGTGAATGCATGAAGGTTTTGAGAATAAGCTTCACTTTGTAGAAGATTGCAACTTTTATCGATCCATGATTCTAAATAAATTTTGAACATACATTGTTATTACTACGACTTCTATTATGCCTTCTAGTTTTGATATGCCTTTTACTACCTCTATTTTGCATTAATTTGATTATAAATTTAACCAAAATAGCAAGGGTATGAATTTATAGGAAAAATTTATCACCTTTAGTTATCTCTTGTAAAAAAAAAATCCAATACAAAATTCTTCTAAAAGGCTAGGTGTTAAAAGTAGTAAACAAACTACAAAAATATAGAAATCTACCTTGGTCGATGGAAATTTTAAATCTATCTTTAAAAAATATAGAGATGTGATGTTTATATGGATCAATCTAAATCTAGTTATTGTATGTGATGGGTTAGAATTAATGATATCCCTTCTTATGTTGAAAGGTTGAATAAGAGAAAAAATAACCCTCCTTGTAGTTAATCCTCTTCCTTCTTTGTAATCTACTTTGATGAATTTGTTAATCTAGAATGTGAGGTCCTATGAAAATAAATATTTGGTTAAGTCATTTTGTAAACCTAGACATAAAATTTATTGTTTGTTTCTTTAAGAGGCTAAATCTTTTAGGTGTTATTCGTAAGACATTTTAAAATGATTTGACTCAAGCAGATTCTTTTTTCACCCAAATATATTAAAGGGAGGGGATGCTTCTTTTCATGCCAATTCTTATATGGATAAAAATATTGTTGAACATGAATATGTTCATTGTAGAATTGTGTGGATAGAAATTATTATTGATGGCAATATTTCTTTGATATTTAATTTATAAATTTTGTTATCACCAAATGAAATATGATTATATCTAGCACTCAGACATGGAAATGAGAACCCTCCACACATGTTTGTCCATTGAACTCGTTTGAGCTCTATCGATCCAATCTTCTATCTTTCTAATTTATGTACTACAAAATTATATATTTATTGACATCTTTGTCTTTATTTTTTATAATACATAACTGTCATTGTAAATTGTACACCTTTAATTGGGGTATCCAATTTCATGCTCTTTTAGAACTCATTTTAGTATGTCTCATTCTACTATGCACTAGAGGAACTTCACATACACTTAATTAATTTTAATTCAAGAATATGAGTCCTCTCTTAATTTGAATCTCATCGCAGTCTTATTTGAGCCCTTATTTTAGGTAATCCCTTTATATTTCATCACTTTAATTGGTTTTGAGTCGCTACCTTATTTCAAATTCCAAAATAACATATCCCCCACTTAATTATTATATTTTTTCACGTAACTTATAGTTTTGGAATAAAGATCCTATAATCTCATGACCCTAAAAATTTGCACCTATTTTGTTGAGATATAGGTGCTCAGGATAGAATTGTCCAAGACATAGGTGCTTAGGGAGGCATTGTCCAACACATTTTGGCTATAATTTTAGGAGGACAAAGAGTTGGTCTTTTCATTTCCAAAACTATCCCCAATAAGAAAAAAATGATATTCTAAGTCTACCATTTATCAATTCAAAGTTACAGTTTCATATATAAGAAAAATATTTTCCTCATTTGTGAGATAAATCTAGCATCAATTGAAGATGTAATATTGTGACATCATCATGAAGTGAAAGCTTAGCTTTATGTGAAGTTTTAGACATACAATTCAAGGAAAAAGAAACAAATATCACATCTTCATTCAAGTTCATTTACCATGATGGAAGCTTTCAAAGATGTTGAGGGATGATAGGGAATCACCTACTGATGATTGGCTTGTATCTCTCCATAAGGGGTTGGGTGTGATTTCATATTGTTATCATATTTCTACAATTAATCTTTATATCTATGTATTATCATTTCAAGTTATGTGGTTCATGCATTCTTAATTTAGTTTACAATCTACATTTAATCATATCATTTAGGATTTTGCTCTTACATATTTGAGTAGGACTCTAGTTTACATTTATGTTTTTTAGCTCATGTAGAAATCTTAGATACTAAAATAAATGGTTGACTAAGGAAAACCCCTATATAGCCATAATCCTACAATTTTTTTGTCTTGCAGATGCAACTACAAGTTCTTCACAGAGATGGAAAGACCAAAAAGCATTCAAAACACAAAAATGGGTCACCACTCCAAAGTTCAACATAAAATGCTTGGATTTAAGGGCCTCTGTGATGTCCTTGTCCTAGACAACTTGGGCATATGGGATGTCTTTGTTCTAGAAAAGTGCATTTTGGGTGACCTTTTCCTTCTAGTTCAGGCATAAACTTGCCAGATTCCCAATGGAATGTCTCTAGATTCTAAGTCTAGATCTGTGTGTAGAACTTCATCAAAAAGACAAGGGCATTTTGGGTGACCTTGTCCATCCAATTTTAGTTTAGTTTTTAGGCATAGGTACACCTCTAAATCCTTGTTCCTTTTTTTTACGTATTTTGAAATTTGTATTTACATATCAAATAGTTTTAGTAATTCAATTGTTCATATGTACATGTTTAGATTCTAATCACTTTGCATTTTAAATATATCAAGCCAACTTTCAAAGAAATAAATGAATAGAAACCCTAATATTTTTCTTGACTCTCTTTGACAAGAGTTAGTCAAGCATATATCCTCCTTTTGTGTTTTCGTATTTCAATTTTTAATTGAAAGAGGTTGTTGGTCTTAGTCTTTCTCATCTCCCTCTTTCATCCCTAAATGTTTTGCAAGGTATAATTTCATTTAACATACTCATGGTGCCAAGCATGTCATTCCTATAACCTACTCCTCAACTAACCCACCACTGATAAAAATTCAAATACAATAGATCTTCCAACAAGCTCAAACAAACTTTCAAAGGGGCTTATCTACAACCCTCTTTAATCTAATACATGAAAAAATGCAAGATTGTATATGGTTAATAATAACACTAAGTGAGATTATGATTCAATAAGTTATGACATTGATTGCATGAAAAAATGATGTAGATTTGACCCTTCTCCAAAGAAGAATTTGGAAGTCAAATGGAGAGAAAACCATGATGTTAATTGAAAAGGCTTGCTTGATCCTCTTCATGAATAGCTATAATATTGAGAGTTTATTGATGCTTAGGCTACTTATTAATGAATGGATGCACTTAAAGATTTTTAATGGGGTGAATAGGAAGATATACAATCACGTGGGTAACGAATTAAGGATTAATCACTTGAATTCTCCTTATCTTGAACATAATGGTGATGTGAGATGTGGTCACAATTTGCAGGGCCATTGGCATTTGGTGGATGGTTTTCAAAGCTCAAATAATCTATTGCATTCTAATGCAACAAGATATTATTTTCTTGTTAAGACCTATGTTTGCTTAGAGATGAACTCATGAAACTACTTCATAATTAATCACTTTTGTTAGAAAACTCTAGCTCTCTCAATTCTAAATCTATCTATATGAATACTTTAGTGCACACTATTAAATAGTCATTTATATATTTGTACTTTTGATATATTCTATGTTCATATGAAGAAAATGGAAACCCTAAATATTGCTTATAATTTTTTTGGATGTTTGAAGTAGAGGGCATTGTTAGAAATGGTAGATAAATGAGCGCCACTCTTTGCACTTTTTCGAAGTTCCACTTTACTTCCCTGACAAATAAGTGTTTTATTGAGGGATGTAATCAATTGAAATAGTGTACTTTAAAAGATTAGTGATTTCATCAATACTGATTTTTGTAATTATAAGTCATGTTTGGGATGTTGTTGTCTTTCTTTGGACCTTTTCATGATGCCTGTTTTTAATTTGTAGTCAATATTATCAGTTTGGTAATGTAGATTTCACAATATCTAGTCAGATATTGTTGAGCCCAAGCTCAACCACTTTGTTTGCTATATTATTTTTCAGGGCTTGTTTGTGGATCTCATCTTTGCCACATGTCCATACAAGACCCCTATTGTATTATGTAGGCAACCAAAGTTGTTAAAACATCTCTTCTAGTTCTATCACCATGCCCAACATATTTGGATTTAGATTCTTTCTTTTTTCCTTCTTCCACCTAAAGCCTTTCTCCTAGCATATAGCTCTTTTGGGAGATTAGCCTCATATCCATTTCAAGTATACCCAAATTTGACAAATTATGAGTTTGGAAATTTTAGTTTTGAATAAATAATTATAGTTTGATTTTTTTTTTGTTATTATTAACAAAAAAATTGAAGGTCTAAATACAAGTTTATATGGAGTAGAAAAATTAATTAAAATAGAAACAACACAATTATGGTTAAGTTATCGAATACAAATCAATATTTTTTCAAGAAACATATTTTTACAATGCTAGATGTAGTCTTAGACAACTACATACCTATAATATTGGTGTGTCATGAGAGGTGGGATTGGGAAGACCTTTATTGCACATTTCAATTTTTTTTCAAGAAACATATTTTTAAAGTACTCAGGCTAAGGAGAAGTGGGATAAGCCTAGGATCAATCAACCCAACCTAGAGTTCCACACAAATAGAGAAACTTATAACTTTGGAGATGCCAATAATTGAGAAATTGCAACAAAACTAGACAAGTATAATAATGAAATTAAGATTAGATTAGATGTAGTGGAAAAGGACAAGAGAGTGAATAGACCATAAATTAGGAGAGACATCCAAAACAAGATTTAAGGAATTTGTAGGAGCCCCACAAATCTTGGAAGGGTTTTCCATAAGAATGGGGTACTCGAAGTGTGCCCCAAATTGAGACAACTCCCTTGAGTTAGAATTTGAGCTCTTAGGGTAAATGGTAATGTTATGGCTATAGGTGTTCCACAACTTAGTAGGTGAGGTTAGATTGTAGATAGCACAAAGAAAACAAAAAAGACAAATTTTCAATGGAAAAAATATCTACACTAGAAGGGGATACACTCATAGTCAATATAATAAAACCATGGGTGATCTCCCACTTGAAAAATAATATCGCTAGGTAGATCATTTGACAATTTAGTATCCATTGAGATGTGTATAAAGGAGTGTGATTATAGTTCAAATAAACTATAATGGAACTCACAAAATACCTAGAGCATTGCTAAATGTATCAAAATTAGAGTTGTGCCAAAACTAAAAATAAAGATAAGGAAATTTGACCCAATTTAAGATAATATCGATAGACTTGGTTAAAGGGTTAAAAGAAGGATGAAAAGGCCAAATGAAAAGAGAATTCTAGTCCCACATTCAAAATATTTCATCCAACATAACATTACCATCTTTATAATATTTAATATCACCTTAAAAAACCCCATAGCACACGTGTAAATCTCCATCCTTTCCTCTAATATAGGTATCTAATACTAAAATTATAGATGCAATTCTAGAAGAACATGGCTTATAAGTAGCTAAATCTATAAAACAAACATTTATTGGTGAAGATCCCTCACTTTTCATCACAAATTACCACAAAAGTGTCCAAGGTACAATGGATATGTGATAGTTTTTTTTGAAGACTGGGTATGAGGAAAATGGAGGAGGACATTTCACATGACTGTAGTATAGGAACTATGGGAAGTGGGATACACGTTTTGTGTAGGAAAGGTTATCATGATTTGGTGTTATCACCGGAAAGCATAGGCTTGGTGCCACTAAGAAAGACATCAACATTAGAGTAGACTACATAAGTTTCCCCAATAAAACCCCTTATAAATATTTCATACAAACCTTCAAATCAATCACAATATCCTTCAAAATGGTTGATGTGTCAAGGAAAAAGAATAAATTGCTATTGATAGGATCATAGGAGATATACCCAACATTGAAGGCCATAGGGAATTGTGGGTGATGCTACAATAGTGTGTCCCACTTCTAAGACATCTTGATTTTTATCTAAAATCACAATTTTTTTATAAAATTTAAACATTTAAGCAATGAGGAATTTTGTCTAAAGGGTTTTAATTGAATATTATTATATAAAACCCTCTAAGATCAAACACCCTTGGATAGAAACTTGCTAGTCTTAAACCATATCCATAATTGAGTCTCCTCTACTCGTATCAACAAAAGTCCATTGTTTCCTTATCCTTTAGGTGATCAAGTGAAGTCATTTAGAAATTATATTTTTCGTGTGTGTATCCATTATTATAAGCTTTTCAAAAAGGATAATTTTCAAAATATTTAATTTTATCATTATATTCATTTCTTATTCCTTGTGAATATAGGTTTTTTTATTGAATACCAAGGTCTTTATTTCACACACATAGAAAAAATAGGAAAATAGAGAAAAAATTCTCAAACTTTTTTATGTGCTAGGTATTGATGTTTTTATTTCAACAAATATACAATAAATTAAGGTAGATTCATAAATAAAAAATCTATTTGTTATCAAAGTAACCTATATCTAAATTATAGTTAATATCATTTCAAAAAGCTATAAAAAAATTATGAAAAAAAAAATACAAAAATGTTGTGGAATAAATATTGGTGTTACAAATCTATGTTTAAATTTTTTTAAATTTATTCTTTCTATAAATAAATTTATTGCTAACTATAAAAAATAAATTATAAAAAATTATGTGAACAAATTCATAACATATATATACACAATTTTGAAATAGAACAAATGGGAGAGCGGAGGGTCTAGGGTTTCAATGAAAGGAGATGATCCTGAGGAAAAGGGAAATCCTGATGCAAATGATAGGAGTTTTGTGGGATGGGGTGTCCATCTTGCTTGTTTGCTTTCCCTATGGGGTAAGGAGGATGGTATCTTCTAGAATGGTATTTTCTAGAAGGAGGATCCGACTGGTGGCTTGGCTACTCCCAAAGGCTTCTCTGGGGCTCTCTCGAGTTGTGTTGGACTAGCCTTGTCTTGTTTCATACTAGGATGACAGGTCCTTGCATGCTCGACTGATCTATTTGTTGCTGCCTCCATGGGTCGTACTGCTATTGTGATGCAGAGCCTTGTGTAAACTTTTTCATCTCACTCAAATGACTTGGCACAAATACACCTCAGCCAACCAATATTAGGTTCCTCAACCCTTCACACCTTGCACTTACAAACCTTCACCAAATCACTCAAATGGGGTTTTCAACTTCAATGTCTTTACCAAATATGAATTAGGGGTTCAACACACCCTGACACAAGATTACACATACCCAAGTTGACTAGTTCAATCCCCAATACACAAAACAACACTTAACTAGTTTATTCCTACTAGCCCTTCAAATTGGGTATTTGCACATTAACTCAAAACTTTCCCAAACTACTTGGAAAAAAAAACACACTTTCGGATACCCATTTGCAATTTTCACAACATACTTAAATTTCAGATATGGTTGTTTTGGACCAATACCCAATTTCAATACCCTGTCCTACTAGTACTAGGCCAAATTAGCCCTTTTTCCAAAGGAACACCCTTTGGATCACAACTCCAAAATTTCACACCCAAAAAAATTTCTTAGGAAATGTTTCAAACCAAAGTATTTTAAAGGTTTTAGGTGGTGTCATGCCCATTTACCTATTCAAAAACAAAACCCTCACTTTTAGGAACCCAAACCTAGGGCTTTCCCAATCTCTCACTTCCGATCACTTCTAGACCCAACCAAAGGATCCAACGCCATTAAAATGATTTGTGTAGAAATAATCCATCATAAAATGTTTCCCTCATTCAATGAAAACTCCCAGACTAATACATGGCACCGGTTATGCTCTTTGTCAACTTGTGACTCATCACCCCTAAGGTATCCTCCTTATGCATTTATGATCTCTCTTGCATTCTCAAAGTTAGAAACACTTATTTACAATGTATAAGACCAATTCCACAAGCCACAGTGCTTACATAAAGTAGAATGGGTCATATTCACAAAATGACTCTCAAAACCCCTCTTAAACTGTCAACTACAACAGTTTATAGAACCATAAAAAATAAATTGATCAAATTTGAATAAAACTATATGCCACCAATTGGAAAAGGAAGGTAAGTCAATGTATATTAATAAAAAATCAGAAGATAATGTCAATCAATGCCTCTTGGTACGGGAAACAGTCCAAACTCATACTGGTAGCATTAGAATTCACAGGAAATTTTCAGAACTTCAATGTTGTTATTGCCTTTTATCTTCAAATCACAAATCTTCCACATTTTATTCAAGGGAATGGGACATATTTATACCCCTAAAACCTATAAAACTAACTCAACCACATTTTAAACTCCATTTAAGCATTGGAGACATAAAACTACCCTTTACAAAGAAAAGTTGCCCATGACAATATTTGTCAAAAATGACAACTTTCAACATTTTTCTAAAGCATGACCTTAAACATATTGAAATAGGCCCAAATAGACATGAAAGGACCTTTGGAAGCAAATTTTACATTATTACATCAATTTGTCCCATTTTGGCTCGTTTGCACAATATTGGCCAAATCAGGACCTTCCTAGGACCATCTAGACAACTTGATTACATGAATGGTCAAATGACCTTATTACAATGCTATTAGTCTCATTAGACCTTATTTGACACAAGAAACCATATAGAACTCAAAATTTTCATATTTGATCCCATATAGGTCATTGGACTCAGGAGGTACACTTGGTTCACTTGGTGCTCGTGCACCATATTTGGGATGGACGGTTTCAATTTTTGGAGGCTCTTTTGTTGGGGTCTTTTCTTTGGTTGCATGCATGAGGTTTCTTTCCTCTCCTTTCTGTTTAGGTTTTGGCTAGTGCTGACTGGAGATCTCTTCAGCTTTGGAGAGGGCTTTGTTTCTATTTTGAAGGCTATTTTTGTGTTTACTTTTGCCTTTGTCGGGTTTGTGGTGGCTTCTTGTTCCACTTATGGCAGAGTGGTGGGGAACTTATGGTGGAGGCCAGTTTTGGTTCTGTGTTTTCGGTGTTGTGTTGTGTGGACATTGCCAACCCCCTGGTGTTTGGCTCTTCCATGTTGGCTGGAAGATGCAATATTTTTGAGAGGGGTTTCCTTTGATGGGTGAGAAAAGGATGAGATGCATTTTTCCCTCTTCTTCCTACAGCATTTTGATGCGGGAGGTTGAGGTGGTTAAGTGCCCTGGTTTCTGCCCAGTTGTTGACCTCTATTTGATGGTTGGTTGTATGGTTCTTGGCCCTCGTTTCTGCAGGGGTTCAGTTGTGGTTGAGTATTCTGTTGACAAATTTAGTCCATGGTGTGGGAAAACTTGCTTGTGGTTATCCTCTTTGTATAAGGGGTGGTGGGGCTTTGCCTCCTCTCCTTACTGGGTGCCTTCATGGAGTAGATTTATGGATAGTGAAGGGTTGGTTTGTGGGGGTACTGGGTTGCTCTTGTGGTGCCTCCCTTTGTTGTCTACTAGATGCTTTTTTTTTGGTAGTATGGTTATTTTGTAGAGAGATTCAAGAATTTTTTGGTGTGGGCTCAATCCCATGGGGGTTGTGCATGTTGTTGTGGCTCCTATGTTTTGTGAGGAGGGTTTTCTATTTGATGGCTTATGGTATGGTTGGAGCTTTGGTGGCTCTAGTGTTTATGTTTGCATTTTTAAAGGGCCCTTTTTGGTCTTGATATGATTTTGGTTAAGGTTTGATTTTTTCAAGGGCTTTTCTAACCCTTTCTCTCTCTATTGGGCTTGTGATGCTCCTGGATGGGTTCCTTCTAGCATGACTTCTATAGAGGTTATTGTTGCCCCTATTGAGTGGGGTCTCAGTTGGCTACTCAGTTGAGGGAATGGCACACTCCGATCTTGTGAATCTCTTTCTTGTTCCTTATTGAGGTAGGGACATCTCCAATTGATATGGGGAACTTCTTTTTGAAGGAGGTTAGTTGGTTCTTTTTGTAGTATTGTCTTAATGGGTGTTTCCAGAATGTTGGTTTGGGGTCTATTCAGTCCTTCCCTATGATGATCTTCTTCTATTTAGTTCCTATTGAGGTGGAATCCTCTTCTACTAAGGTGGAGAGATGTGTTTCTGGTGAGGGGGTGATTTATAGTGCGGGTCTCTAGGCTCAAAGTTACTGACCGGATCCTAGTTTGTCAAGGAAGGTTAGGGGAACCTTGGAAAAATTGCCCCCTTATTGCACCTGGTTGGTTGAGGTTCAGATGTAGGGTGGTCTAGTATCCATCTTTTCTTTGGTTGAAGGTTTTGGGTCCTTTGAAAATGCATGAAGGTTTTGGGTCCCTTTGAAAACCCATGAATGTTTTGGGTCCTTTGAAATTCTTTGTTGGGAAGTTATTCTGCTTGATTTGGCTGCATTTCTTACTTCTTTTCTCTATATTTGGGTTAGGGCCCTCTCCTTGCTTTCCTTAATAAAAAACATAGATATACACACACACAAAATTTCATATATAACTAGTTTCTATAGGTGTCAAAAAGTAAAAAAACTGGCCAAAGATGCTGATTTCAATGTCTAGCTTTGACCAAAAAGTTGAATATATTATTATGTGGTGACCTTGGCAAGAAGAGTTTGTTGGAATCCATGGATAAGATTCAAGAATAGGAGTGGAGTAATTCAAATTGCAAAGCTTCTTATTGTTTTTATAATTAAGATGCAAACTATTTTATTAGAAAATTAATTTAAACAACATCACAAAGAACTTGATTAATCATTATCTTCTATTTTTTTTTCTTATGTTTGAAAATAGATTATCACAATATAAATATAACCTACATTTTTATTTAAGAATGCATATTATAGGGCTTTGTACAGTCATCATATTTTAATTCTATAAAAGTATTTCATTAAGGTTTTATTATATCAATATGAAAAAAGAGTTATTGTGAACTCTACTAATGTGATAGTGCTCGTATGATTAAAAATCAAAATAATTGATCTAATATGTCAAAAAATATTTTTTTATTATATTTTATTTATATTAATAATATATTATTCATTATTATAATATATATTAATAATGTAATGAATATATTTATATTTATATTTTTGATTAAGAGAAAATCAAGTTTTGAGGGGAACTCAAAGACCTCATTTTTTGTAGAAAACCAAAACCCACTAGCCTAATGTTGCAACAAGATTAAAAAATGTCAACTAGTAGCTAACCCACAAACGACCACAATAAACAAAAGTATTAAAGAACAAGATGTGAAAAGAAGGTTGAAGCCAACAAACCAAATTACCTAGACAGTCATGAGAAAAGGGCTTTTTCCAAGCTCCCTTAATTTTAAAAATGGGTTTTTAAAAGGCTCCCATATCCTTCACTTATAGTAACATAAAGATAATACATAATAAGATAACTAGAAAAACCTGTACCTACCAAACAACCAAGAGGATAAAGAGGAATAGAGGGTTTTTAAAAGCTCCCCAAACCTTAATATTGGGTTTTAAAATGGCTCCCAAAAGAATCCTATAGTAATCACTAGAAGCCACCAAATAGAAAGTCCTCACTTCTCCTTCAAATCCCCACTCCACCTAAATAGAAGAGGTACCTAACTTAATAGGAATAATGGAGGAAGAAATTACCAAGATGAAGAGCCATGCATGATCCAAACCTGTATCCAACTAACCAAAGACAATATAAGCCTTCACACAGAAGCTTCTAACCTCTCCAACAAGGCAAATCTCTACCTCCATAGGGGATGCAATGACCTCAATAGAAACCATAAAAGAGGAGGAAATGAGAAGAAAGAGCCAAACCCTATCCTTATCCACAAGAATATTCCCTACCTCAATAGGAGAAGACTCCACCTCCATAAGATCCACACATAAATGGACCAAGGGAGGAGAAACATAATCCTACTTGAGAAAGAGAACCCGAAACTACTGGGCTCCAACAAGTCTAAACACAATCCCAAAACTAGAAGTATTGCTTAGCCAAAAATGGGGAGGACAAGCAACCAGAATGTGGTCTTGAAAATTAGTAGCAAAAAATTGACTAGAAAAGGGCTTGAGAGGATGAACAAAGGATAAGCATAAGCTCCACAAAATGAATGGGAGTCAAGCCCCATAAGTGATAGAGAATGCCTCAATGACACTAGATAGGGACCATTCCTAATCAAAATCTCCCAACTCTAGAGTGGTCAAACAAACCACAAAGAAATAGGAAAGCATCTGTAGCAAAAAACCCAGCATGGCATAGCAACTACCACTGCAACCAAAACCCATAACCACCACACTCCTGGAAAGCATAGAGTAGTCATCAATGACCTTTAAAAAGACAAAAGGAGCATAAACCACCGTACTCTGGATGAACATAAAGCAGTCACCAACAAGAACAACAAATCCCAAGAGGTAGATCGAAAACAAGCCCCATAGGCCTTGGCCACGAAGAATGTAAAAGACATGACTCCAAACACAGTAGAAGCACTAACATATACAGAAACCATTGCACCTCC
This sequence comes from Cryptomeria japonica, assembly GCF_030272615.1. Taxonomy (NCBI): domain Eukaryota; kingdom Viridiplantae; phylum Streptophyta; class Pinopsida; order Cupressales; family Cupressaceae; genus Cryptomeria; species Cryptomeria japonica. Next base: position 632,112,527 of record NC_081413.1, read on the forward strand.
CCTACCACAAAAATCCCAACTTTTGACCACAACACAATCATTCCAACACAAACCAAAGAACTCGTTCAAAAAATAGGGGAACTCATCGATCAAAAGCCATCAACTCACACATAAAAAATAGAAGTAAGACATGACATAACCATAATAGCTACAACACCATGATCAAGAAATAGGATGCTTGGATCCACAAGGTAAACAACAAAGGCCAAAGAGAAAGAACCCCAAACTAAACAAAGAACCTAACAATGAACCAACAAAGGGAAAATCTCAACACCCACACTACAGATGGTAATTTTTTTGTCCAACCTCATCATCAAAAACCTCATCCTCCTTTTCTCCATCCACTACAACTTCTCTACCCAAAAGACTACATCAGCCTCCCGCTCCCACCCTCATTTCAGAAACTCTAGATAATAGGGATATTTTATTTAATCTAAAAATTAATATAATTAATATTTTATTTAAATTATTGTTATTACATTATAATTTATATAATAATGACATATAAATATAATTATGCTTCTAAACATCAATGAAATATCATGTTATGATTGTTTAAATTTTTTTTTAAATATGATAAAAATATGAAGAATATATATATATATATATATATATATATATATATATATATATATATATATATATATATATATTTAAAATAAAAAGATGTTTATACAAAATAAATAAGATAAAGAATTAAAAAAATTTAAAATTTTTAAAAATAAAACAAGTGTTGCATTGCAAAGTAGTTCCTGCCATATTGAACATGACACTTTTGTTGGGATATAAACTTATACACATAGATTTGAGTGTTTCTATGTTTCACTTTAAACTATTTACTTAAGCATAACACTTCAAAAATAATTTCTTAGTATAGCTATGCTTTTAATATTTTTGGACCATCATACTTTAATCTAGATTCATCATTATTTTCTTGGCAGACCTGTATTGTACTGAAAGGCCTAGTCACATTTAGATTGGCTCTTATTATTTATCAAATTTCATTGATAGGAAAATTAAGGCTTTGGGGTCAGCTTTCATTTCTATGCATGGTCATGTTTCCTTAGTATCATTTTTTTCATGGTTGGTGGCTTACTTATTAACTGGTCCATGTTTGCTTGGTGGATTCATGTTTACCAAGCCACAATAATGTTTGTGCATTGCACAAGTATTTAGTAGATCCATGGCTAGCATATTTATTTGATCTAATAGTATTTTTCCTCAGACTTTTCGAAAAACCATTTGGACTTGCTCACTTCTGCTTGGAGAACTGCAAAATTAAAAAAAAATATATTCTATTTTTCCTAAAAAAATCTTAGATTTGTTGTTGGATAGGACAATTCACACGCATTCTGAGCTCAAGAGCCATCACCAAAAATGTGTTGTGGCAATTTGTAGTTGATATGACTAGCACCATCACCTAGTGGGATGCGCATTGTCTCACTCGGGAATTCCAAACCTTCGACCGCTATTTTGCAAAGGCCAATAAGAGCCTAACAAATTTTTGACTTTTTAAGTTCCAAACACATTTTAATTTTATTGCTTCAAAAGAAAATTAGCAAGAGGAAATGAAAGTTTTTGATTGGCTGAAAAAAATGTTTTAATCATTGTTTATGGTCAGCCCCTCTGCTATAGTTTTAAATAGGAACTAATAATATAAACTATAATACTATAATTTCATATAAGAACTAATAATATAAATATAACTATCTTAAATACACATAATTTTTAATAAATCTTATTATTATTTTAATATCTTTTTAGTGAAAAGTTAATCATAATTTTACCTACTTTGAGCTCTCTACACACTCTTTGGCTCTCTTAAAAAATATAACATATGAAGCTTGAGATAATAGTCCATGTAGTCATTATTCTGTGTATGAATGATAATGTATTTTTAATGGAGGCTAAAGCATGTGGTATACAATAGAAAGATATGTGATTTTTTAAAGGGTTGGAATGGATAGTCTTCAAGAAAATGAAGATTAAAAAAATAAAAGTTACAAATCCAAAACATATTTTTTTTTGGGTTGGCTCCAAATTATCCTCTGGAACCCTATGCTACTTTCTCACAGTTTATTTCTAAATCTCACACTAGTGTAGGTGTATATAATGTGAAATAATTATTATATTTAATGATATATATATATATATATATATATATATATATATATATATATATATATATATATATATATATATATATATATATATATATATTTATTTATTATTATTAAAGTTGTGAAATATAACCTCACAGAACCCAGTGAACATCTGTATGCAAATAACATGTCACAATAATGGAAGATTCACACAAAAGACAAAGATTGCTTTGAAAACTTATAGCAAAAGAATGCAATAATAATAATCGGATTGGTTGAGGATTACAAAGGGATCAATCCTTATAAAAGGAGATCAAAACCTAAAAATATAAACCCTAAAAGCAATTAATAATTAATAATGAACTAATTATGAATATTCCTAAGTTTAGCTTCCTAAATTTAGCTTAAGTGAAAGAGAAAAGGTGACTTAATTATTAAATCAATGTGATTTAATTAATTAAGTAAACTAATATCTTTACTCTAACACCCCCCCTTAAGATGAAGTTAGGGAGAAGCTAAAAAACAACTAAGGACTAGATGCATGAAAGCCAAAATGGGTCCCAGCAACAAGCCCTGATGAGGTACCCAAGCACAATGAAATCTTTGTAAAATGGAGAAAAGGGAGAAAACCCTGTAGGAACAAAACTCCTCTCTAAGAAGAGATGAAAGATCAAGTGAAGGACTAAGAAGCCTCCAAACAAGAATTTTCCAAAAGATAGGAACAAAAGACAAGCATGAAGAATCACTGAAGCATGAAGAAGCTGCAAACTTTGTCGTAGATTGACTGCTAAGATGCTACAGTAAGAACCTCCTCTGAAACAAAATATAATTAGGATCAAGAAGACATGAATTTGTATGAGTTCCCTTAATGACACTACTCGAATCCGAATCAAATGGAAAACGCAAGCAAAACATATGGAATCTGAAGATACAAATGGAACTAGTACCAACAGTCTAAAGAATTGATCAAATGAAAAATGGAAGGTCGCCTCCAAAAAAGGAATGCAAGAGTGTCCATATGGTAAGTGTTCTATCTCGCTGAAATGCATGGGTAAACAACTGCTACATCTGCCTAGTACATAGCAACAAATACTAGATACATAGCTCAATCCAACGTGAAACCAAGGAAGCATTAGCACCAATAGTAGAACCCCCCCCCCCCCCCCAATGCTGACAAGGGAGAGGTATGATAGGTACATTGAATCTAAAAGCCATAATGTAGTGCATGAAGAAGAACCAAGAACATCTAACCATGCAGACATGAAAGTACAAGCAAATACAAAGGGTGTGCAAACTAAGGCACACACACATGAGAAAGGTATGAAGGAAAACAAAGGAAAACATCAAACCCCCATGGTACTTTATATCATAGTGCGAGTACAATAAGGCACAAAACTAATGTGCAAGATCCCATAATAAATGTGCAATACAGAGGCACTTTATCTCACTCTGATTATAAAATCATAAGTTATTACAATGAAAGCTCAGAATGTTAAAAATAGACATAATACTGGAAATACATGAAGAACAACCAAAAACAAGTCATCCCACGGAAACGAGAAGTTTCCATGACGTCATATGTCCAAGTAATTCACTAGTGTGAAAACACAAAAAACTAAATAAAATGTACTTGGAGTAAAATCTAGAAAAAAGTGCATGGATGGCTGTGAAGAGCTCTCAAACATCATCCCAACACTATTGGAATTGTAAAAATTGGAGAAACAGGTGAAGAGTTATGAGCTCGGGACTGAAAACAACACCTTCGACTTCAAATGGCTATAGAATATACTAAGAGAAAATCCAGGTGATGAAACCCACAAATTTGGAAAGTAGACAAAACCAACTTTCCAATGATATCTCATTTGCCAAAAAATAATATTGTATGCCTAAGTTATGACCAAAACCAAAAAACCCCTCTTTTAGGGCACAAAGAGGGTCACAGGGGCCATGCAAGCCATCTGTACCATTGACGTCAGCATGATGTCATTCTACATCAACGCTGATGCAATGTACTTTTTTCTGCAAAGGGTTGACATTTTTTTAATTAAAAAAAATCTTTTAACAACATGTAACAACTTGATTTTTTAAAATTATTTTTTAACAAAAAAATTTAAAAACCCAGCAATCAAATTTCTTTTTTTTTTACCAGTCAGTTGATTTTTTTTTAAAATATTTCTGATGTAGGTACAGATACGGCCACACAAACTTTTCTCAAAAAACATGCCAATAAAAAATCATGTCCCAGATGCCTCTGTCACCGAAAATAGGTAAATTATATATCAAAATTCATGGAATCGGCCTTCAGAAGCCAACCGTGATGTAATTTTTTGCCCAAATTGCTCCAAAAAATAGATGATCCCCTGGATCACAAAAAAAATTGAATTTTCCAACCCTCACAGATCTGGCCTCGTGAATCAAAAATTGACAAACAAAAGGTCAATCTTGACTATTTCCCACGTGCTGGATTCAATGGTGAGGTTAAAATTAACCCAAATTGTATAGAAGACCTACTCTGGTAGAATCTCCCAATCAGAAGAACAGGAAAGCCTCGGGTCTGAAGCTCTGATACCATGTTAAAGTTGTGAAATACAACCTCAAAGAACCCAGTGAACACCTGTATGCAAATAACGTGTCACAACAATCAAAGATCCACACAAAACACAAAGATTGCTTTGAAAACCTAGAGCAAAAGAATGCAATAATAATAATCAGATTGGTTAAAGATTACAAAGGGATCAATCCTTATAGAAGGAGATCAAAACATAAAAACATAAACCCTAAAAGCAATTAATAGTTAATAATGAATTAATTATTAATGTTCCTAAGTTTAGCTTCCTAAATTTAGCTTAGTGAAATAGAGAAAAGGTGATTTAATTAATTAAGTAAACTAATACCTTTACTCGAACAATTATTATAATATGTAATATAATTTTATTAATGATATAAAATAAGTATAATATTAGTTTTGTTAAAATGTAATATTACTATTATTTTTAATAGATAAAGTGACTTATTTTGTTTTATATTAATATTTTCATATGCGACGTGGATTTAAAGTTTACATATCATTTTCAATAATAAATATTTATTTAAAAAATTATATGTTAGAATTTTTTTATATGCATAAGTATTATTTTATTTTTTATATTATCTATTTATTTTTTTTGAAATAGCTATATTTATTTATGATGGAATGTTTTATTTACTAAAAAGTTATTTTAAGTGATTAAAATTACTATGAAGTAAATAAAAATTACTTTTCAAATAATGTAAATAAGAAATTAATGATCTGATGAGATTGTTCTTTATGTTAATGATTTGTCTTGGTCTCAAATTATGGATTACGAAGGTATTCCGTTTTTCCATAAGTGTTTTTCTTGCTGGTCACTTGGATTTAGCTTGTTCCCATAGTTCTCATAATCTATCTTCAACTTGATGGAAAAATGCTTTTCCTAATGATCTTATGGTGTACATCTTGAGGATTCAATCACTATTTCTAAATTTGAAGCGATCCTTGTCCATTCTTGAGATTCCCCCACCTAGACCTGGTGTGTCTCCTCTTACTCTATTAGAAAATAATATTGAGTCTAAAATTTGTGTTTCTCCTACTATTATAGAAGCTAATGTTCATAGTAAGGTTGTCTCTTCTTCTCTACCTTGTTTATAGTTGGTGTTGTTGTATAAAATGGGCATTCTTAGTGGGATTCTTTACCCTATTCCCTTAAGCTTTCACATCTAGATGAATTTACTTGAATAGTTGTACAAAGGATGAAGAAATTTTTTCATAAGTTAAATTCTCTCTCATAAGCCAAGTATTGGGATGTGAAGTTGCATGATTCTAGTTTAAGCTCTATTTGGACTTGGATGCGAAGTTGCATGGTTTTAGTTTAAGCTCTAGTTGGATTTGATTAGTTGTTTTCTTCAATTTGTGTCTTTGTTGATGTTCTATTATATTTCCTTGTTATTTCAACTTTACTTAGTTCCTTTTGCTAACTAGTTGGTGCTAATTTGTTGTAGTTTTTGGTTGTAGCTTTGGTCTACTCTTATTTGTAATGCACGTTGAGGGACCTTCCTCCACTTATCATAATTTAAAACCAAAAACCATTATTAAATGGTTTGTAAATTAAAATTGAAACAAAGCTTTATAAATAAAATAAGATATTTTATTATAGTTTTTAGATAGATACATTTAAAATATCTATATTACTTACTTAACATGTTAATTGGTTTATTACCTTTAAACAATGTAAATTTTAAATTAGAAAAACCCATAGTTTGGGCCTTGTTGTTAGAAAACACATCTTTTTTTTTATTTGATAATTAAACTACTAGTTAGGGCTAGTCCTCATCATTGATTAAGCAAAAAACATATTACATTCTTGTTTGATTCCTTCCTTTGCATGACTGGAGGAGCCCATAGGCTCAATGAGTTTCTAAGATGTAGCTCTAGATTACAAAATTGCCCATAGGCCCATTATATGTTCATAGTGCTAAAATGCCATATATTCTCTTGCAAACACTTCTTCTGAAAAAACTTTCTACTATCTATACGTCATTCTGGCTATTCCTTCTATTATACTACTTCTACTAACTATGTTTTCTAAAATATTTTTTTGTAACAAAACAAGCATTTGTTAAGTTCTCTCACCTCCTTTCCAGTTTTCCTTTTTTCCAAACTCCATCCATTCCGCTACCTTCTGGCCGTTTTCTTCACTTTGAATGTCCAGGCTCTCCTTGTTCTTCCATTCCTCGTTGTCTTCCTCTTTTGAGCCACTCTCGTCAGTCTATGCCTCCAAACATTCATGTTCCATGAAGTTTGCTATCCACATGGGGTCTTGATTGATTGCCACATTAGTCCAATTTAGGAGAAAGTTTAAACATCTCACTACCCTATCTTTGTTGTCCTATGACTCCATTTCATCATCCAACAGGATTATTTGTAGTTTCTGCACTTCTTAAAGCCTTACAACCTACTAAGTGAGTTTAGGATCTCTCTCACATGTAGGCATTTACAAGTAGATTATTCTAGTGTTTCTTTTAAGATCCCAACAAAATAGGATTTGAATTTTGTTAGTATTTGAGAACACTTACTTTTTAATTGATGGATAAGTAAGACTAATTGTATTGAATTTTTTAATGTTTATAGATTTACTATCTATTAGAATCTAGACAAAGGAAAAATCTAACAATTCTTCACTCATCTATAATTAACAAATAATTGTATAGCAATAGCTTTATAAAACCTTCCAACTAATACCTCATAACCACCTAACAATTAACAAAAAATTACAAAACAACTAATCTTTATTTTATAGAATAACCTATGTTAAGCAATATTAGAAATACCTATATTAAGTGTTATTTTCCAATACCCGTATCAAACTTTATGGTTGCCCCTCCAATTGAAAGATCCTTTAGATGTAATCTTTATGATGTCATATGTAAAACTAACTGTTAAAATTATCTTCTTTCTGTTATATTATCCTTTCAGAGATCACCTTTCTATTATATGTTCTTTTAAGAGGTCACCTTTCTCTTATATTCTCTTTTCAGTGATCACCGTAATAATAAGTAAGGGAATTATAATTACAATGCAGTGAAGGGTACCGTAGTTTGAATTTCTTTCCTTTTTTCTTTTCTACACTTTGACAGTTTTATTATTAAAATTGTAAATGAATACTATAAAATAAAATTCTTTATAAATTATAATTTATATTCAATCTTAGTTAATATTATTAAAAAATAAATAAATTTATTTATTTTCATTTTTTCAAAAAAAAATTATTTATAAATTATAATAGATATTTAGTAAAAAATAATTTAATTGTTTTAAACATTTTTATAATTAATAATCATTAAAAATAAAAAAATTTAATTGTAAAAATATATTGTTGTGAGTAGATCTAGTTTTTGCAATTTTAGACTTTATATTACAACTTTTATTAATATATATAATTTAATAATATTTATTATAAAATATAAATTAATTTAGAATATTTTTAAAAATTGAATTTCCTAAGTTTTAGATTAATTTAAAATAAAGTTAATTATTTTTTAATAATATTAATTAGAATTTAATATTAAATACTCTTACCAAATATAAATTATAATTTACAAATCAGTTTATAAAAAAATAAAAAATGAAAGAAAATTGTTATTTTTATAATATTAATTTACAAAGTTAATAATAAAACGTTTAAGTGTAAATAAACAAAAAGAAAGATCAAACTTGTTTTAAATATTAAAAAAACTAAAATATTTTTCACATATAGTTTTATGCGTTGAATGGAGAAATCCCTTCCTTGTTATACCTTTAGCACGTTGGATAAGAAAACACGGAGAACCCAAAAAACGGTGCAGTCAACTTAACGGAAATGAGAACGGCAACGATGATTTCGGAAACGGAAACGGAGGGCCCCTAATATTACAAACCCGTTTCCATTAGAAATGGAGATAACTGCAAACGGAAGTCAAAAACTACCCACCGCATTTAAGTTTTCTATTTTTCATTCAATATATTTAATAAGTGCGTTGAGGTGTGAGTCCGCTTGATGATAGAAAAATATCACTTCAAAATAAAATATGAAAACTTTACATTAGATATTTAGTAATTTTTATAATAATATTTAAGTTGTAGATATTTATTAATTTTTATAATAATATTTAAGTTGTTTTTATTTTATTTTATTATTTATTAATTTTTTTGAATTGTGAGTAATTTTATTCTTTAAAATTTAATAATTTTAATATAATTTTTTTATTTTATTTTTTATATCTATAATGTTTATATCATCTGGTAGCAATTTTTGGTGATACAAATAAAATAATTAATAATTAATTTATTTTTTGTTAATATTTTTTCTCATTCATATATATACATACATATATATAATATTTTTTTTTTAATCAATCTTTTCTGGTTATAATATTAGAAACCTCAAATATATATAATAAATTTAAAGATTAAAATATTTAGAATTTTTTACTATGGTACAATTGTTTGTTTGAAAATATTATATATATATATATATATATATATATATATATATATATATATATATATATATATATAGGTTAATTTTAGTATTCCCTGGTATATTATAGTACTAGTATATATATTGTAGGAAATGTATATAAAAAAAAATTCAATTGTAAATAAACTTTTATCTAACCTTAGCTATAGTTGTAAATTTTATGTCACTTCAAAACACCAATCCGGATGTTGTATGTATGTGTTGCATTAGAAGACCAATTCAGATGTTGTATGTATGTGTTGCATTAGAAGACCAATCCAGATGTTGTATGTATGTGTTGCATTAGAAGGTCAAGTTCTTTGTATAAGGATAGATAAAATGATGCAACAAATAGTAGTTTTATATTTATAATCTATTGTATGGTTAAGGAATTTAAGCTAATTATTTTATGCATCTGACATGTGTGAGTATAAATGAAAAACATTAAAATTATAGTGGTTGAAATTTTAAGTGCTTCAATTTGTTAAAGTATAAAAGAATAAACATAGAAAATACCTGTAATTATTAAAGAATAAGAGGTTTAGATTATTTCTCATATTGATTCCAAAGTTATTTGGATAGTATATGTAATAGGATATGTTTAGTTAGCATACTACATTGATAGGTATAAATTTAAATAATAATAATAAATTTGAAGTATTCAATGTAATTATTTAAGGGAGAAGTTAGAAAATAAGGTTTTAGTATCTTAGTTGTTATTGAAGATAAAATAATAAATATAGAAAATATATAATTATATCATTTAGAGAATAGACATGTGTAAAAGTTAAATAAGGGGAAGTCTATATATAATTTTCAAAATTAAATTATTTTATAAAATTTTGTTGTCATATGTTTCTACAATGCTAAAAAAATAAAATAAATATTCAATCTCAACATTTTATAAGATAATGATAAGTTAATAATATTTGACATTTAAAAATGTCATTTTGGATTAACACAAATTAATAGTTGTATTTGGCAAAAATTTTAAAATAAATGAAAAAAAATTAATACTATTGTTAATTAATTATTTATTGACTTAATAAGCATTATTTATGGCTAGATTTTAGAATACAAAAAATAAAACTATTTTTAATTAATTATATGGAAGCATATGATTCAATATCATCATTTTATAAGATATTGGGTTTAGTTAATAATATCTAACATTTAAAAATATCATTTTGAATGAGAAGTTATTATAATATAGCATTTAAAAATGTCATTTTGGATGAACACAAATTGATAGTTGTATTTAGCAAAATTTTAGAAATAAATAAAAAATAATAATATACATCCCTCTCCCTCTCCCTCATTATAAATTTACCTATCTATATGTATCCCCCATCTCTTCTCTCTTTTCCTTCGCTACCCATCTTTCTCTATCTCCTCTCTCTTCTCTCCATCCTCTACCTATATCTCTCCCTTTCTCTCCTTCCCTCTCTTTATACCCTTTCTATCTCTCCCCATCTCTCCCTCCCTATCCCCTATCTAGCTCTCATCCCCCCTATCTCTCTCTCTCTCCCCCCCCCCCTCCCTCTTTATCTCTTTCTCTATCTTCATCTCTACCCCTACCTTCATCTCACCTTCTTTCTCGATCCATCTCTCTCCCTCTCTCTCCATCTCCCTCTTCCTAAACCTCTTCACATTTATTTTTAATTTATCGCACTACTTCTATATTATTATCTCTCAATATCTTTCTACCTCTATGTCTCTTCCTCTCTCTACCTGTGTATATCATCTCTTACCTCTATCTTTATCTTTTAATCCATTGCTCTCTCTCTCTCTCTCTCTATATATATATATATATATATATATATATATATTTATCTCTTCTATCTCTATCTATCCCTCTCTCCTCTCTCTTTATCTATCCCTCTTACCTCCATATGCCTATTCTTCTCCATATTCATATCCATCTTGTTAATTATGGGTAGCTTGGACAGTTGTTCGTCCTTACCTCGAAATAACAGCATTAGTTATGGGTAGTTTTGGACAGTTGTTCGTCCTGACCTAGAATTAGAAAATGGTTGTTTTCGTCAAACAAGTATTGTTAGGATAAAAACAATTGTTATTTAATAGTGGCTCTTTTTAGGTGACACCTCATAGCCAAAATTAGTTATTGGTTATTGAGTTGTCTTAATCTCAGCCGTTGGTTTGAATTAATCTTAGCCATTGGTTTTCCAACAGAGTAGTATAAAAAGGGGTCATGGGTCATTTGGAAAATAAGAAGTCTTGAGAAGAACTTGCAGTGATAGCAAATAGTCTTGCAGTGTTAGCAAGAGGCGCAGTGATAGCGTTGATATAGCAGTGGAGGATATCAGTAGGAGATATTAGGAATTTGTCGGAGTTCTGCCAGTAAGAGGCAAGGAATTCTTTTGTAATTCTTATATTGTTGAAGATTAATATATTTTCCATCTGTAGAACTGGTTTTCCCTTAGGGGTTTTTCCAGGGACGATTGAATATATTTTCCATCTGTAGAACTGGTTTTCCCTTAGGGGTTTTTCCAGGGACGATTGTCCAAAAATATTGTGTCCTTGTGTTGCTTATTTCTTTCCGTATTTTTAGTGAAGTTGCAGTTGTGTTATTTTTTGATATTCAGCTGTAAATTTATTTTCAGCAGTTAAATAATTTTTATAAGATAGGAGATTAATAATCAATGACTGCAATAGAATTTCTACACATCTCGATCTCTTCCTCTCTATCTTTATCTTCTAACTCTATATCCTTACTCCTTTATCTTTCTCTCACTCTTCCTCCTCTATCTCTCTCTTTATATCCTTATATCTCCCTCTCTCCTTCTCTCCTTATTGCAAACAAAACATAAGCATATTGGTAATGGAGCTTGATTATCTTCCTAGTTTAAAGGTTTTGTTTGATTGTATTTGTCCATTTAAGTGGATAAATTGTTAATCTTTGTTGAATAAACAATATCATTGACTAAATGATTTGCTAATTGATCTCATGTGTTGAACAAATGTATGAAAAAAAATCAATTTTTTTGTAATTATTGGATTGGTTTTAGTTTATCATCACATATAAATTATTGGATTGGTTTTAATTTATCATCGCATGATAAATTAATCACAAGACATTGTAGATTGATTGAGAGTTGCTTTGCTGTCATTTATATATAAAATTACTTTATTCAATTCAAAACAAAAATAGGAAATACATAAAATGTCCTCTTAAATCACATTTGCTATGATTTGACTTGTGGCCCCACGCGCCCATTGTAGCCTTCATGCCAACACATTTGCTATGATTTGATTTGTGGCCCCACGCGCCCATTATAGCCTTCATGCGCGTTCCATAAATTGTTCCACGCATTCCTGTCCTTCCAACGCTGCTAAATCACATCTGTATATTCTGGGTTTCTAAATATTCTTCCTTACTAATCCTTTTTTCCAGCCTCTTTAAAAATCTCCACCTTTTCCCCCCTCCAGATTTGCAGATCCAATCCTACCCACAGCAGCCATTTAGCAGAAGCCCCAAAGAATGCCAGGTCACCAACATCAAAATTAATCAAAAAGCATGCCATTCCAGTAACCTGCTCTTTAGTCAGCTCACCAGTAATCAAAAGGCCAATACAGAAGATCTTCCAACAAGTTCAAACAGCCTTTCACAATGGCTTATCTACAGCCCTCATTGACTCTCCAAGGAGAAACACAAGCGCACATATACCTAGCCCTACCACTAAGTGGGATGACAATTCAGGGAATCATGAGGTTGATTGGATGAGGGGGCTGTGTAGATCTGACCCTTCTCCAAAGCAGAGCTTGGCAGCCAAATGGAGAGAATACCATGGTGCTAACGATTGGAGAGGCATGCTTGATCCTCTTGATGAAAACCTAAGAAGAGAAATTGTTAAATATGGAGAGTTTGCTCAGGCAACTTATGATGCTTTTGTCTATAATCCGAATTCCACCTCCTATGCTAACTGTGTCACTAATGATCTCCATTCATTTTTTGATACAGTGGGGCTTAAGAAAACTGGCTACAAGGTCACCAAATATCTTTATGCAACCCCTACCGTCCAAATGCCAGATTGGCTTGAAGAAATACTACCACAATCATTGAAACCCAGCAGGCAATCATCAAACTGGATGGGATTTGTTGCTGTTAGTGATGATATGAAAGAAATCAAAAGATTGGGCCGAAGAGATATAGTCATTGCATGGAGAGGCACCATGATTCCTTCTGAATGGCCTGAAAATCTTAAGACAGATCTGAAATCGTTAAATCTCATGCCATCACAAGCTGCTTCAAATAGCTCTTCTGGTTTATCCCGTGGAGGTCTTCATTCATAGGTTGAAAATGGATTTCTAAGCCTCTATACCAACTCTTCCAAGGCTGATGATAATGATAGTACAAATACAAGAAAAATAACTAGCAGTGCATCTGAGCAAGTTATGAAAGAGGTCCAAAGATTGGTGGAGTTATACAAGGGTGAGGAATTGAGTATTACTATTACAGGCCACAGCCTAGGAGCCTCCTTGGGACTCTTGAGTCCTTACCAAATTGGAGAAACATTATTAGCATCCAATAATTTAGGTGCTAAACATAATATACCTGTGACAGTATTTTCTTTTGTAGGGCCCAAAGTTGGAAACCTTGATTTTAAAGAGAGAATGGAGGAGATAGGTGTGAAAACTTTGAGAATAGTGAATACCCATGATGTGATACCTAAACTTCCTGGCATCGTTTTGAATGAATGGATGCACAGAAAGCTTTTTAATGGAGTGAAAGGGGAGATATACAGTCATGTGGGTAATGAGTTGAGGATTAGTCACTTGAATTCTCCTTATCTTAAACACAATGTTGATATGAGTTGCAGCCATAATTTGGAGGCCCATTTGCATTTGGTGGAAGGTTTTTGGAGCTCGGTTGTTCCATTCCGTTCTAATGCGAAAAGGGATTATTCACTTGTTAATAAGACCTGTAATTTGCTTAGAGATGAACTCAGGGTGCCCCCAAATTGGCTGGTTTTGTCAGAGAATTCCACTCCTACTCTCAGTCCGAAATCCAGCTATATGAACAGTCTATCTCTTAGTTAAAATCTATCTCTTAATCCAAATACATGTACAGAATGGATGTTATAAGTCTTGTAAACTGTAACGATGTGCATACAATTTAAAAAAGAGAATTAGTTGTACCATGGGTACATCTGTATAGTTATACCAATTGCTGGCACAGTTTTCAGTCTCTATTTGTTTTTACTGCACACTACTTCACCCAACAACTTTTTTTAATTTTGTGGATATTTTATGGCCAGCGCATTATGGAAAAAATATAAAAAATTATACGGACGGTTTGCATGCAATCCGAGCTCTGTGGATTGAATCTGCACCTTACGCGTTTGGAAATGAAGGAGCACCATTCATAACGCACTTTCTTACAAGTACACTATTCCATGTGCTCAAATAAGTGCTTTTATATTGAATTGCAAGCGACGGTAGAGTGCACTCCGAGTTCTCTTGATTAAATTATAATTGTTAATTGTTATTTCTTCCTTAGGTGGTTGGTGGATATTTGACGACACGTTGCTTACATGTAACTCATTCCATCTAATTAGGTCTGAGTTTTGTCTGTATGTGAGATTTTCCTCTTTGCTGTGTATAATTTATTTGGTTTGATAGGGCTAAGCCATTTTTTAATGCATATTTCTATTTTTCCAAGGGGAGATAAGATTCTTTTATTGAGATGGCGCTGTAGCGAAGCTTGATTCCCGTGGTTGTCTCCTGTTTTGGCGTGGGGTGGTGTTTTCTGTTGCGCAGGGTGCGTGGGTGCAGATTGGTGTGGTAGATTGACTGTTTTTCTTGCTGCGGTTTGACTTTGGTGCGTGGTTTGGAGGTTTTGTGAGGGGTCTTCTGGTAGATTCTCTTAGTTGTTCTGGGTTCATCTTATATGTGCATGTTTTTGCAGCTGATTTTGAGTTTGCTTTTTTCTCCTAGGCGCTTCGCATAGCCTGCGTAGAGGCTCTTCTTTGAAGTAGAATCTTCCTTTCAGAGATGCAATGATAGGGGAAATCTCTTCTCCAAATCTCTTCTCCAATCATGGATGAAAATTTATTATTGAATTGAATAGCACTATAACTCGAAAAATTTCTTCACAAAATGGAGGTTTTTTGGTATTTAAAGGTGAATAGATGTTTTCAAAGGAGTATACACAAGCCCGTACTTGTAATTCAACCTGACCTTGTGGAGGAGGATATCAATTATTTGACTAATCATGTCTTGATTTGCAATTTTTTGGGGATTTGGTTTTTGAAATCGTGGGCTTATTTCACATCGAATCTCAAGGGCAAAATGGTGGTGATGTTAGTTACTAAGAGTTTTTTTTTTTTTTGTAATTTTTTCATGCATATTAGATAGAAATAATCCTTTGGGGGGGAGGGCTTATTTCTATCCACGCGTTTATTCTGGCTTCAAAACGACAGTACGGATTGACTAACACACGTGTTAGTCGTGCGTTTTACACCGTTGATTTTGCAATAAACTGCTGCAATTAACTAACATGTCGCTAACACGCTGTACGAAAGGTTCGTTTTGGAGTTAGAATAGTCGTGGCCTATTTCTATAATCAAGTTGAGTTTGTCATTAAGTTGTAAAATGTTGGGTTCAACCCTACAGAGGAGCTTCCTTCAAGGGTTCCAGTTTGGGTGTGACTTCCATGGTTTCCATTAGAATTTTAGAGAAACAACATTTTTCACTTAGTTGCACTGTTTCTTAGGGAACCTGTGGGTCTATCGCAAGAAAATATGAACAAAAGAAAAATCACTTATGCCCATGTTTTTATTGAAATCTATCTAAGTAATTCTTTATTAGATTCTATAAAAAATCAATTGGGATCCACCTCTTGGATCTAGTAGATTGATTGTGAAACTCTTCCATTTTGTTGTTGGATCAATTATGAATATGACCATTTGTAAGAAATGTGTCTGAAATCTTAATCTACAGCGACTTCAAGTAATGGGTTGTCTCATCCATCACCTAACTAGGATAAAGTGAAAACACCTATAGTGGAAAATAAGGAGGGATTTATCTTGGTTGGGGCTTAGAATAAGGAAAGAGAGCAAAATAAAACTCTAAAGAATATGCAAATGAATGAGGTTCTATATGGGTTTGATGCACTAAAAGATTTAGATCTATTTGAAGAGGTTCTTGTGGAATACCTCTTACTCAAGAATCTATGAGAATGGAACAAATTGCTAGGAAGAAGTGTTGGAGATTGTTGGAGTTTTCTTATAGCATGAGCTTGTATGGTTGCCATTGATGTCAAACCTAGTTATCTGGATGTATGTTGTTTGAGATATGCTTTTGGTTGTTGCAGAATTATGTTTTATGTTGCAGTTAATATTTTTAGTGTTGTTTGTGTCATCCTATATTCAGGATGGTCTGAAATGCTTTTGGTGCCCTCGAGATATGTTGCATTTAGTGGATCATATTCTTTTGGTCCAAATATGTGTTGAAATGTTAATTTGGGTCTCATCATGGTGTATGTAGATCCACATGGAGTATTTTGCATCAAAAAAGGTTATGTGGCTAACTAGTAATTATGTCTACACTTTGTGTTTTGTAATGCCTTTAGAGTATGTGTTAATATGTGCAGTTTGTTGGATCAATCATGGAAGGATGTATTGTAATATGTTTTGGTTCCCTCCTTATTCTAGAGTGGACCGATTTAAGTATTTTAGGTTCAGGTGGCTTCTTTTGTATAATATTTCTTATTCTACCTTGATCGACCCTCAATTAGGATTTAAATTTTGTATCTCATATTTAAGATGTGCAGATAGATGAATTGAGTATGGATGAGAAGTGAATTGTGTGAGAAGTGTGTGTGAATGATTTGCAAGTAGTTTTGAGTTTATGGTGATGCAAAAGTTAGTTTGAGAAGAGCTTTGAAGGTGATATATTCTACAAGATAGTGTTTTATGAGAGTAAAGATTATTAGAGATGTTTGCCGTGATATTGGTTTCTTGATCCAATTGTTCATGGATAATTTCATGTTCAGGAGAATCCTTCTCAATTTCAATTCAACCATTTCATTCTTTGTTGGTTGACAATGAGTCATTCGACAATAGTTTGTATCTTGTCATGAAGAAGTGATTTTCAACTATGCAAGTCCTCTATGTATCTTGCCTAAGGTTGTGTGCTTTAGTTCTGTAAGTCCTTTAGGTGTTGGTGCTCCTTGGAAGTAAGCCTAAAATATTATAAACATTGTTATTCATATTGTGAGCTAGATTTTCATTGTGGTTTTTCCTTGTTTGTTTTTTTCACTTAAATCTGGTGTTCATGTGCTCATGTGTTGATGGTTGATGCTTATGTGTTTATAGTTATTCTTCTATTGCTAAGAAAGTTAATGTTTTTTTATTAATAATCGAATTTGAAGTTCCAGAATAATTCAATCGCCCCCCAACCATATCAACCCTATTAGGTGTTCAACAAGAAGGATGACATTCTTCTAGTTGGCTCATAGGATGGAGGCTTATACACTCAAATAGACACAAATATTTACTTATTGCCTTCCAATGAGTTGGAGACGAGTGGGTGCAAAGAGGTGAAATATTGCACAGGTTTGGCTAGTTCGGTGACTAATTTAGAGTCTAAGGATGCTCAAGATGTTGGTGAAATTAAGGGAACCTCGCTTGCATTGGTATTATAGAAAAATAATCTAACAAGGGGTGATCCCAAGAAGTCTCCTAAGGTGGATAGGAAGAAATTTTTTTAAAAAAAGTTTAATTAAATTGGTGAGACATTGGTTGAGCTTGGTTAAGTGAAAACCATTGATTCCCATTTCTCTGCATCTCAAAAAAGATAGTTCTCTCATGGGATTTAAGGGGTACGAATAACATCCCTAGACAAAAGGCTATTCGAGATTTAATCTTCTTTAATCCTTCAAATATCATCTTTATCTAGGAGAATAAGATGTATATGGAAGTTATATTGAGTTTGGGTTCTAGAATTTGGGCTAGAGGCCAATGTTAGTGCTTTGAGGCTCAAGGCAATTCAAGTGGCATTGTTTATCTATAGAATCCAAGCAAAGTTGTTTCAATTTGGTTTATTTCTAACAGATATTCTATGTCTATAGTTGCCTCAAGTTTGGAACTAGGTTAAGTTAATCTCCTCACCAATGTCTATGTTTCGACTCATCTATCCAGAAAGTGCTTGCTCCAGTTTCAGATCAAGTTGGCTAGGTCCCTTGCTCCATTTCTTCCTTCGATTATCACAAGAGTTTCCAACCTTGTTTCTAGTATGGAGGAAAAGAGAGGAGGTGTTGTTAGGCTTAATAATTCTTCAAGGCTCTTGAAGGATAATATTGATCTTTTGAACTTGGTGGACATAAAGACATCTAATGAAATTTTTACTTGGAATAATAGGAGATGAGATTTCGATGCTATCTATGAGAGGTTAGATAGGTTCTTTGTGTCTAATTTTGGGTTTGGAGATAGTTGGACCACCAGCTCAAATATTTTTGAATGGAAAGGCTTACTTCATTAGTTAATATAACGTATAACTACTTTCTTTAGAACCTCTAAATATCCCTCTTTTCGTTTCCAACTTAATGTGGCTTCAAAACTCTTCTTTATAGGAGTTTATATCAAAATGGTGGTGCAAAGGGAATCCTATGTTTGATATAACAATGTACACATTTGTCATAAATGTTCAATATGTTAAACACAATCTAAAAAATGGAATGGACAATGCTAAGGTAATGTGTTTATGGCTAAAGTGGCTACCCAAACTTCTTAGATGACACTACTTGTTAGATCTGGGATCACAGTTTAATAGAGACATCCTTCATATTAGAAACAATAGCTATGAAATAGGTAGAGGAATGAGAGTTGCATGAAGGAATATTCTAGAAGTAGAAGTCCTGTATTGACTAGTTATAGGAAGGAGATAAAAATACTACTTTTTCCATAATTTTGTTAAGGATAGGAGGCAAGGGAATCTCATTACCTCTCTTAGGTCCTCTAAAAGGAATCAACACTCTTCTTAGAGGGTGGGGTTAGTGCAGAATCATGGGGGGCCAAAAAGTGGCGATGTGAAAAAATTGCCTTTTCCACTCACCTAAAAACGCAAAAAACTGTGTTGACCTTTTGCTTGGCCTGGGTGTCAGTACACCTTGGCATGGTAAACACCTGGGCAAATCGGATATCCGATAATATCGGATGTCTGATTTTTATAGGTAATTTTAAATTAAAAAATAAATTATATATTATATAATATAATATAATAATATATTATATATTACACATTATATAATATATAATATATTATTATATATTATATAATACATAATATATAATATATTGTTATTTTAAAATAATTTAACTATAAAAATAAAAAATCTGATAAAATCGGATATTCGATTTCTTTGAGACAATAAAAGAGGACCGTGACAGCCCGTGGATTATTTTTTACCCATGGGTTGTGCGAATTCAAACAAATATGATATCCGATTTTGTGACCCAAATTTTCTAACAAATCCAATAAAAGGTAGGATTTTTATTGTTTTTCATCATTTTCATTCAAAATTTTGCATTTTTTAATTTTTTTTTGTTTTTTCATTCAAATATGTTTTTTTCATGAAAACTGGGTTTTTTTAAATCAAATACAAAATTGTTCAAATGTATTGACTAAATTCAATTGTTTACATTCAATTAGGTTTAAAATGGGGGATAACAGTGAACACATTGATCAACCACAACCACAACAACCAAACCCTCCTGCACAAAACCCTCCTTTGCGAAACCCCCCCTTAATTCAGGATTTAATTGCACACAATTTGAACCAATTGAGGGGGATTGTAGATGTCTATCATAGGATCCATGTCCTAAACCCAATGTTTGATCCCATCATGTCCATCATAAAGAGTATAGAAACTATCACTGAGGAGCACAATGCCGCTCTTTTGTGGCAATATTGTATGAGGGAAAAATATGCAGATGGCTTGTCCTATAAGGAGATCAAGGATCTTGAGATATCCAAAGCCGATATCGTCGCATTGTTTATGAATCCCCACATTGGTCAACTCGTAGACCCCCCAAAACCAAAACTTTCTATTAAATGGTGCAAAAATGATGATATTGTGAAAACAATTTGGATCGTTGGTGGATGGATTTTGATAAACCACCCAACAACAATCTTGATGTCCATTTCTACTTCATCAAAAAATTGTATGCCGAGTTTGTTTTAGGAAAACATGTGAACTACTTTGACATCCAACCTTTCTAGGGTGTGGGTGTAGGTATGCCCCAAGATAGACCTGGGGCAGTCAGAGTAGTCCAGGGATCATATGTCCCCCCTCCTCCTGTTGATCCCCCACCTCTAGTGCAGCATCCAGATATCATCTGTGAGGCGGCGTCACAGACCATATTGGATATTCACTCTTTGAGTAGCCTTTTGGTTTCTTAGGTTAGGGCAGTAGCTTAGCCTTCCTTTGATGGTAGTGGTGCATCCGGTGGTGCTAAATTTCCTCCTCATCTCCACACATTTGCGTGCCTCATAGTTGTGTCATGTGTGCGCATCTATGCTTGGGTCCAATTGGACAACTTGTTGATCCTCCTATGCACACTGCAGATTATGAGGTGCATGAGATGCATGATGCACCAGATGTTATGATAGTGACTAGAGAATATGCTGGAGAGTCCTCACATGCTAGAGGCGAGGAGACACCTTCATCATACATTGATGATGTAGTGGTAAGATTTGTATTTTCACAGTACATTCTATATTTTAAATGAATAATTATAATCTAGATAATATTAAGTACTAATATTTATTTACATGGTCTATTTAACAATTGATGAAAGAGGAGGAGTTGACACAGATCCAAGAGGGCACCTTGACAACCATTTCATTTGGCCTTGATATCTCTACGGTACATATATTATTGCACCTAGTCATTTGTATGTTATTGTACATACATGCTCATCATTTATATTGGCATTAATTAGATTATGTAGTAACTTGCATGTATATCTTATTTTACTCTTGTAGGGCACAAGTAGCATGAGTGCGGGGTTGTGCAATTTGGGATCTGGTAGTGCAGCTAGAGACAAGGGAAAGGTAATTGATTACAAGTATGATTGAATGAATAGCTTAAATAACTTATAATGACTATACACATCTAGACATAGATTGATAGTTTCACATACTTGTTGTGTATATGTACAGAAAATTTTTTGCTTCATATCCTTGTTGACTACACCCACTATACCTAAAGATGAGGAAGAAGAAGAAGAAGAGATGCCTCGGGTACATGTGTCTATTTTATTTTATGTTTAGTAGATATAATTCATTATTATCAGTGACAATTATATGCTAATTTGTATCAATTTCATGGTTGTGAACATATTTGGGTTGTTTATGAAAATATTGAAAACATATATCCTCTACCAAAGACATACATCAAGAGTCCTCCAAAGCCGAAGAGAAAATGTGGAGATGAGGTAAACAAGAATAGCTCAATTATATTTTATTTTTATGTTAAATTGTTGAATGTGAGCTATATAATATTGTAGACACTCAAAATTGTCATGTCTAATTAAATAAATATATTATTTATTTAATTATCTAAGCCTAATTCTTCTATTAATTAAATAAATCTTTATTTATTTAATTAATTCATTTATCCTCTTCTAGCCTTATTTCTCATTTAAATAAATACATTTATTTATTTAAATTATCCCTTTCCTAAATTAAATAAATATTTTATTTATTTAATTGATCCCACTTCTTCTATTAATTAAATAAATCTTTATTTATTTAATCAAATTCATTAGCTTTTTCTACCCATGACACATGTCATTCATCTCTTAATTCATACGCTACCTACCTCTTTCATTATTTTGGTATTTCTTTTACCTACCCTCTAATCCTAGCCGACCTCTCTTTTTACACCTCTCAATCTTAACCCTCCATTTCATATTGTGTCTTCTATTTAAGGAGATGCCTTCTTCATTATCAAGCCCTAATCATTCTATGCACCCTAATGACACATACTAATGATCTTTTATGTAATTGACTACACTACGATCCTACTTGCAACCACATTCCGTTCTTTGTTGAGCTCTTGTGCATATAAAAATCTGAGAGCAAATATATCAAGCAAGATCAATGGAGATAGGAAGAATGGAGATCAAAACCCTATTGGACATGTGATGGTATAATCTTTGTGATTTTGAGTTATTTGCATTGTCTTAGGTTATCTTCATATGTTATGGTGGATCTTTGTTCATTGTTAGGCTAGGGTTTAGTGGTTGGATTCATTTTAGCCTTTCAATATTGTTATTATTGTTATCCATTTTCACCATAAACATTTTGGCACGTGCGGTGGGACTCTTGTCCCTTTGCATTTAACATTTTTGTTGCAGATTTTGCATTTTTGAAGTTGCAGATCGGATAGTTTTCGACAACATTTTAGGTTTTTCCGCGTCTGCAAGTGTTCGGATCGCGTTTTTGTGTTTCAGAAGCGTCTGCGATATCGAGAATCGCGTCTGTGTTTCTGCCAATTTTTATTTTTTTTGCAGGTTTCTGGAATCGCGTCTGAGAATTTTAACCGCGTCTGTGATGGATCTTATCGCGTCTGCACTCGGAAGTCGCGTCTGTGACCTCTGATCGCGTCTGTGAACTACAGAACCGCGTCTGTGTCGTACAGACGTGTCTGCGTCTGGTATAAAGGCGTCTGTGCATTCTGTTTTGCAATTTTTTAATTTTTCTTTGATTCGGGTTTTCGGATTTTGTACTTAGGGTTTCAGATCTAGTTTGTTTTCGGCTAACTCTTGCAGGTCTAGCTAACCTGGTTTGTGTAGCTTGCTTTGGAGGCAAATACGTTTTTGTTGAAGGCCCCTTTTGACAAAGTCTTTTGGGTTTTAAAATTTACCTAACTTGTGTGCTTGCAGGAAGGGGTTATCATTTGAAACAACCCAAACTACTAACAATTTTGTTGCAGGGCCTTAGCTAGGGTTTTATAATTTTGTTGTGTGCCTTGTTTTCATAGCTTAGCAAACACTTCCATTGGTGCACTAAAATTGAATCATTGTCTTTTGTGTCTTGAGCAATAGGCTCTTTTTGTTTATTCTTTAGAGGGCCTGTCTTCCCATGTGGTCATTAGGATTACTAGTGAGAAGAGAACGACCCAAGTGGTAGCGAGGAAAACCCACCTCATCCAAACCACTATAATCAAATGTATTCATGGTGAAAACTATGGATAACGTGTGCTGATTAGTTCATACCGACACTATGTCTCCCCATAAACCCGTTTGATCAAATTTATTTGATCATTTGTAGGGCGTAACCCCTACCGGCTGGGAGCCTTCTATATTTACAGAGCTGAAAGTGCCGCATGTATCGCCACATGAGCGGATGCCCTTACTAGCACCTCTTTGTTTTAGATGCCCAAATCCTTCTAGTTGTTGAGGCAGGAGGTCGAACCTCTGGTAGCGGCCCACACACATACGGTTCTTAGTAGAGATACAAAGTTCGCCATGGGGACTGATGCTTGGCTGACCCAAGAAGTGAGTGCCGAGGGTGGAGCCAGTGAGGTCAAGCATCTAAGTATCCGCTCTGAATAGCGTAGCCTCGGGGGTAAAACCCTATGTGGGATCAACAACTATTGTCTTGGCCAGCCCTAAGATTTGTGCTTGTCTTATGCTAAACACTCAAACATTCAAGACAAAACAGCAAAACATTGTGTCTTTTGTGTCTTCAAGTGTATGCAAAAAACTTTTTACATCAAACAACACACTTTTGGAGTCTAAACAGTTTGCACACATTGAGTCATCAACATTGTGTCCTCTTGTCACGAAAAACAGTCAAAAAATCAGATTTGGTCACAACAAAACAATTTCACAGATAGGAAAAATTGCACTAAGGTTACAGAAACGCGTCTGTGTCTGTTCAAACCGTGTCTGCATCGGATAAGTGCGTTTGTGAAGTACAGAATAGCGTCTATGTTTTTATCAGCGTCTGTGTCAAACAGAGAGGCGTCTGTGTCAGATAATCGCGTCTGTGAAGTATACAGAGGCGTCTGTGTCAGGATTTGAAAACTTTAACAGTCAAGCAAACAAAGAAAATCAGTTTCGGCATACTTGAGCTTCTTAGGTTGTCTCTTCAGGTTTCATCTAGCATTCAGCCTGTTCTAAGGTTTCACACAGTCCATCATTGCTTCACACCTCATTTTACATTCACAATTGTCTAAACTTGAGTCAAAAGGTCACTTGCTTGTCCTCATCATACTTTTTCAACACACTACATACAACAACACTTTGCTAAGTGGTCCCTCATCAAGGTTTCTTACCTTTGGGTCTCATTTGGTCTTACTTAGAGTCAAGGTCAGCTTAACTCATCAAGAGAAACTATCCTCTCTTTGGAAGTCACACCTACTCTACTACTTACATACTTGGTCTTACACTTTGGATATTGCAAGTACACCTCAAGATTCACTTACACTTCATACAACTCTTGGTCTTCCATACTCTCGTCATTTTTCATCTAGTCTCTCACATCTTGGTCAACACCTAGTTCATGGTTGAAACCCGCCTTCAAAAATCTAGGAGAATAGCTAAAGAAGCTCAAGAGTCCGCAAACATGAGTTCTTATGAGTATGACAATGATCTATTCTACCATCCTGAGCACACTACATTACCAGACATAAATGTTTATAGACATAATCCAAATGTGGAAAGCGCAAATACTATAAACAACAATGCTACACACAATGACACAGTGGACAACTCTTCAATACTATCAGCAGACATACAAGAATCCATAATGGACCCTCAATTCAATAGATTGGTTGAAGAGATAATGAGGAGAGATCGTCAATACTTTTTAAACATGATGGCACAAAGTGGAGCTAAAATACCGCATGATTTTGACTTATGTCAACTTATGGAAAGTCGACCCTCACAACAAACTCAACCTAACATGGATCAAAGGAGACCAAATAGTGGAGGAAATAGAGGACCGAATAATATGATGCCTGAGTCACCATCAGCTTTGCTTCAAAAGCCAGCAATCCCACATACACAAGCTCAAACATATGATACTTACACTCAAGGACCATCATGGAGGCCTTATGCTCAATCACATGCTCAAGGTATGAATCAATCAAAACAAGTGGATACTCAAGGACATCCTCAAAATTTTGACACAAGGAGACCTCATGTCAAAATTGGGGGCAACATAATGGAAAATGAAAGGCCTATTGAATATGGTTTATACACACAAAATAGATATGGGGTCCCTCAACAAGAAGTTATGCCAAATGCTCCATACATGTCGCAACAATATAGACCTCCATATGGACATGTCTACGATCAGTATCATCCATACATGCAACAAGCTCCTCCTCAAATGGGCATTTCAAACATGGGGTATGCTACAAGAAATCCATCTCCTCCCAAGAATAATTTGGAGCAACAAATTAGAGATCTACAAAAGAAAATGGAGGACATGAGTACACCAAAACCTACATACACTATGAGAGATATATGTCCTTATCCCTTTGATAAGAGCATTCCAATGCCTCCATTTCCTCCACACTTTGTAATGCCAAAATTTGACAAATATAGAGGGAGAGGAGACCCCAAGGCACACATAAGACAATTCTTCACAGCTTGCATTGAGGTAGCGGCAGAAGAAACATACTTGATGAGGTTATTCCCACAGAGCTTAGGTGATCAAGCTATGGAATGGTTTTCTCAATTACCTCCTGGTATTAAGTCATGGGGCGACTTAGTAGAGGCATTCATTCAACATTTCTCCTACAACATTGAAACAGATGTCTCAGTTACTACCTTGTGCAATACTAAACAAAAGGAAGGAGAATCTTTCGCAACATTTTTACAGAGATGGAAAAACTTAGCTAGCAGATGCTCTTGTGAAATCCCGCAGAAACAAATGGTAGAGATGTTCACACAAAACGTTAATAAGGCTATTGGCTATGATCTCAGAAAAGCTTGTTTGTCTACATTCAAGGATGTCATTGAAAAGGGGCTAGCAACAGAAAGAGTCTTAATTGAACAAGGAGTTATTAAACTATTCAAAGAAAACAAAGAGGACTTTAAGGGAAAGGACAAACCAAAATTTTGGAACAAGAACAAGAACACAGTTAATGATGGTGTGGTTGATGCCAATACAGTGAGACCAAAGTTCGTCTTTTCTGGATCAAGTTCTACCAACAATCAAGTGAACAATCAAACAACTTCTAAACCACGAAGGAAGTACACTCCATTGGGAGAACCACTTGAATCAGTATTCAAAAAGCTTGTAGCAAACAAAGTGATTACAGTTCCAGACTTTCCTCCTTATGAACCAAAGGTAAAACCAAATTGGTGGAATGATGATGAGTATTGTGAGTTTCATAAGAGCAAGGGTCACAAGACAAGTAATTGCCATCGATTGAAAAACATTGTGCAAGATCTCATTGACAGAGGAGATATAGAGATTGAGGGACATTCATCTAATCAAGAGCATGAGATGTTTAAGGAACCATTCCCAAAACATGACAAAGGAAAAGGCAAAGTCACAGATGATCAAGCCAATTATACTAGAGCACCTTACAATTATGATTCTACTATCAATCACATCTCAATGGACAATCATATCTCTACCATTACTATCAAAAACAAAAATCCTGAGAATCCTTCTCAGAAACCCAAAATTGTCCTAAAAGGTGTGGGATCTTCGTCCGAATCTACCTCTGAATGTCATGTTACAACCCGTCGAGGTAAGATCACGTTGCCAGGTGCCTCCACTAAGAATACTAATCTTTCATCAATCAAGCCTGAGTACGACCTTGTAGAACAACTAGGGAAGACACCTGCACTTATCTCTATTCATGAGCTCTTACGTATATCTCCTGCACATAAAGCTATCCTTGACAAAATCTTGAGAGATACTGCCGTCCCTACTGATCTGAACGTGGACCAATTTCAAGCCATGGTGGGATACCTTTCCATTCCACACTCCCTCACATTTACAGAAGCCGATGACGCCTCCATAAGTCAGCCACATAATGCACCTCTACATGTTGAAGCCTTCATACATAAACATCGAATAAAGCGAGTCCTGATAGATGGAGGAGCAGGTCTTAATATTTGTACATTGAGCACCATCAGACAATTGGGATATTCTAACAAGGCTGTGAATTCTACAAACCAAATCACCATCAAGGCTTATGATGATGAAGAGCGCTCGTCCAAGGGCACAGTCACCTTACCACTAAGAATAGGGCCAGTCACAAAGGATGTGGTTTGTCAAGTCCTAGATCTTGATCTCACATACAACATATTGCTAGGACGTCCGTGGATTCATGAAATGAGGGCAGTCCCATCAACATACCATCAATGCATAAAGTTCCCTCACAATGGAGTTGAAGTGACCGTCAATGGTGATCCAAATCCATTCATATATTGTAATAACTTGAGATCACATACTGAGACTATCATTCCCAGCAATCGGGAGGCTACTCCTTCGTCAGCATATATTGATTCTGAGTCATTAAAGCCCTCGACATCCAAACAAGGTGAACTTAGAGCCAAGTTTCAAGACAAAGGCATGGGAGAATACACTTTGAATCAAACAATGTTTTTACGACAAGTCATGACCTCTCCCAAGGAATATGGGAGGCCACATCCTAACAAGCAAATCTCCATCATGATGCTCAAATGGGATCCTACTACCTTTCAAAAATGGGGTGAACTAGAAGAAGAAAACTTATATAAAATGCTCTATAAGGACGTTGAAGAGGACACACATGATCAGATTATTATACCCTGTGAGAACTATGGCAAAGGCTTCAAAATTTTGCAAAGATTCAGGTATGATGGAAAAAGCCCTCTCGGACTACGCAAAGAAGGTGTCATGGAGCCCTTACAACCTGAGCTAACTACAAGAAGGGAACGCTCCAAGGGGCTTGGTTTTCTAAATCCCAGACTACATAATAAAAGAACAAAAGAGGTATGGCGAATCAAAGTTGCCGAAGTTCAACAAGAGGATTATCCTTCCATAGATTCTAATGAGTGGGAGTGGGGTTCAGACAAATCCTCCAGTGACTATGAGCTCACTGAAACATTCAAAGAGCCAGATGAACCCACAGAGGAGGAGGAATTCTACAAAAAGTTCAGAGTTGGTCAAGAACCAACCCATAAGGATCCCGCACAAGCTTTGTTTCAAGGTCCTAGGTCAAAATCACATAGGATGAGGACACCTGTCCTAGAAGGCTCTACTAGTGATGACAATTTGGATTCGCTCACGATCGAAACTGATGAGGAGAGTGCCATCGATGACCTCAACGATTGCCTTGACATACCTGAATATAACCACATCTTCACTATTAGTCCAGCAAACTCTGAAAGCACTAAAGACCTTCCCCTTGTTCATCCTCAACTCATTGACTGGGATCATGAAGGACCAGCACAATTTGATACATTTCAAAATGACGAAGCTATTATCGACTACCTTGGCATTCGAGATGATCTTCCCCCTGGAGACCACAAAGCAGGATACGCCATAGAGCTCAACAACATAGCATACTTTGGTGAGGGTGTCGCGCCTTCTAGTCGCAAAAATGTGAAAATAAAAACAAAACAAGGGTCTTATGGCGAAAACCACACTGTGGCGCTATTTGACTCCAAAAAAGTAAAGAGAAAGGACGTATCTGAGGATGAAAACCTCTCTGAGGCGCCCGAAGATGGAAGGCTCGACATTCTCCCAGCATCATACGAGGAAAAATCATCTATGTTGGTAGAGGAGACTATAAAGACAAACATTGGTACAGTAGAGGTTCCACACAACATATTTTTGGCTCAATCATTGACAGAGGCCGAGAGAGCAAAATTCATGAGCTTCTTTAAGGGACAACAAATCAACTTCGCATGGTCTTACGCGGATATGCCTGGGCTAGACCCGGATTTGGTGATGCATCATTTGACAGTCAAACCGGGGGCAAAACCAGTAAAGCAGAAATTAAGGAAAATGCATCCACAAGTGGCATTGCTAGTCAAGGCAGAGCTAGAGAAATTACTGGATGTCGGATTCATACACCCAATTGATTATCCCGAATGGATTTCCAATCTAGTACCTGTCAGTAAACCGGATCGCAGCATCCGAATATGCACAGATTTCAGAGATATCAACAAGGCTTGTCCAAAGGATGATTTCCCATTACCAAACATTGACTTGATCGTTGATCTCACAGCAGGTCATGAAATGCTATCTTTAATGGACGAATTTTCTGGATATAATCAAATCAGGATTGCACCTGAAGATCAACATAAAACATCATTCACTTGTCCATGGGGAACCTTCTGTTGGAACGTCATGCCCTTTGGGCTGAAAATGCAGGTGCCACATATCAAAGAGCTATGACTACTATCTTTCATGATCTAATGCACATAACGGTGGAAGATTATGTTGACGACCTTTTGGTTAAATCAATAGACAGAAATACACACTTGGACATACTTTCAGTTGCTTTTGATCGTCTGGAAAAATACAAGGTGAGACTAAATCCAAAGAAATGTGTCTTTGGAGTAACCTCCGGGAAGCTCCTAGGATTCATTGTGTCTAAAAGAGGAATAGAAGCTGATCCAGCGAAGGTCAAGGCTATCTTGGACATGCCGCCACCCAAGAATATCAGTCAACTTCAATCTTTACAAGGGAGACTCCAGTCCATACGAAGATTCATAGCACAACTTGCAGATAAGTGTAATCCTTTCCAGCACCTGCTACATAAAAATATCAAGTTCAAATGGGATGAGAACTATCAACAGGCTTTTCAGACGCTCAAAGACTATCTTTTGAACCCACCAATCTTGATGCCACCCATTCCAGATCAACCATTGTTACTTTACATATCAGCTACTCCGACAGCACTGGGGGCACTCCTAGCATAGCAAATACCTGACGGCAAGGAAAAAGCAGTCTACTAGATCAGTCGCACATTGGTGGGATATGAGCTAAACTACACACCAATCGAGCGTGCATGTCTCGCTGTGGTCTTTGCTTCACAAAAATTATGACATTATATGCTCACTCACAAGACTAAGTTGATTGCCAGAATTGATCCACTAAAATATCTTCTCAACAAAGCTACACTTACTGGGCGGCTGGCCAAGTGGGTAATGATTTTGAGTGAATTCGACATTGAATACGTGGATAGAAAAGCTATAAAAGGACAAGTAATTGCAGATCAACTGGCAGATGCTCCCATGATAGATGATGTTCCTCTACAGTCAGAATTTCTAGATGAGTCCATTCTAACAATATCACCTGCAAAGCCATGGCAATTATATTTTGACGGCTCATATACACAGCACGGGGCAGGAGCGGGTATACTCTTTATAACTCCCCAAGGCGATTCTATACCAAAATCATACCGCTTATCATTTCCTTGCACCAACAATATAGCGGAATACGAGGCATTAACAACTGGGTTAAGAATTGCAGTTCAATGGAAGATCCAAGAACTTCATGTTTTTGGAGATTCTCAACTTGTCATCCGTCAAGCAATTGATGATTATCAAACAAAAGATGAAAAGATAATGCCTTACAAACAACTAGTAGATGATCTGAAACAGCACTTTGCAAAGATAGAGTTTGAGCAGATACCAAGATAACAGAATCGCGCTACTGATGCCATGGCTACAATTGCTTCGCTCATTGATCTACCGCAAAATGAGACCTGCTATGAGTTCCTGGTAGACAACCTGCTGCTTCCGTCATATGAGATCACCCCTACGGAAATGATATGTGTTGTTGGTCCTGAATCCCAGTTATATGGTTCCATATTCACATACCTTCGCGACAATATCTTACCTCCCGATCTATCGAACAATCAACGTCGTACTTTCATTCGCCAATCCTCTCGATACGTCATTTTAGTAGATATCCTATACCGACGAGGTCTAGATGACACCCTTCTTAGATGTTTAGAGAGTGACGAAGCTCAGATTGCGTTACGAGAAGTGCATGAAGGGATATGTGGCCCGCATACTAGTTGTCCTACCTTGGCCAAGAAACTCATCAGGACTGGATACTACTGGCCTACTATGGAAAAAGATGTATATCAATTTGTCAAGAAGTGTAAGCAATGTCAAATTCATGGGGACCTCATATATGCACCAGCACAAGAACTACAACCACTTGCATCTCCTTGGCCCTTTTGTCAGTGGGGACTCGATCTCATAGGCAAGATTCACCCTCCTTCTTCCAATGGACATAAATTCATTATTACAGCCACAGAGTATTTTACAAAGTGGATTGAAGCCGTGCCTCTCACACAAATTACTGGGAAACAAATCGCTACCTTCATCCTGAACTACATCATTTGCCGATATGGGATTCCTACTTCCATTATTACTGATAACGGGCGTCCTTTCAAAAATCAGGATGTTCATGAACTTTGTGACCGCTTCCATATCTCTCACCGTTTTTCCACACCATATTACCCCCAAGGTAATGGCCAAGCTGAGGCGTCTAATAAAACAATTCTCAAAATCCTTAAAAAGACAGTCGACGACGCTGGCCGTAACTAGCATATCCAACTCAATCCTGCACTTTGGGCCTACCGCACAAGTGTCCGCACACCTACAGGAGCTACACCCTACTCACTTGTCTACGGCACTGAAGCCATCTTGCCTATTGAGGTCGAGTTGCCTTCTCTACGGGTCTCCTTGAGAAACATAATTAATGAGGAAGATTACAGGGTCTCTCGCTTACAAGAACTAGAACTGCTGGAGGAACGAAGACATACTGCTTTTAACCATCTCAAGGCTTACCAACAACGAATGAGTCGCAGTTACAATCACAAGGTCAAACCTCACACATTCGAGGTAGGTGACTTAGTCCTCAGAGAGAACCCCAAGAATCAGCAAGACAGAGATAAAAAGGGCAAGTTCGAACCAAACTGGCTTGGTCCTTACATCATCACAGCGGTATATGGATCTGGGGCATATCAGCTCTCAACTACAGAAGGAGAATATTTGGAGGATCCTATCAACAGCATGCACCTTCGCAGGTTCTACACATAGCTTTTCAGAGTATCCTAATTCAAAAATACAAAAAAAAAGTAAAAAAATTCAAAAATACAAAAAAAAATTATAAAACAAAAAAATCGTTACTTGGTGAAAACCTGGCAAACAGGCGCCTTGTGACACAAAAAAATTGAAAAAATCAAAAAAGTAAAGAGAAATAATTTCGTCCAACGGTGAAAACCACTTCGGTGGTGCCCTGGGCAAGTACCATGGTGAAAACTGGGTCACCAGCGCCATGCGTAGAGACTTTGCTCCTCTCTCCTTTAGGATTCTCTTTCATCTTTCACTTTGCACACACTCACAACCTATTCATCCATAATAAACTTACCCATTCCCATCATGGATTGTTATTGATCTACCTAAGATTGGTTAGCCATCCATAACCCTCCCTTTTCACTCCCTTTCCATCCATAATAAATCGGATCCTCTCAGTGACTACGACCAATCCTACATCTAGTAATGGGTGTGGAACTAAGAACATCACATGTTTCGAGGAGTACAGTTTCTTCCAGCTTTCTTCAGTATATTCGCGCACAGTCCACAATAAAGCAACATCTGCATCGCCAGATCCGCAATAAAGTTTCATCTTCTCCACAATAAAGTATCAGTTTCATGGATTCAGTCAGTTTCAAATAAGACACAGCAGCAACAATGGGCTTCAACAAAATCAAATCTTTCAACAGACTCAGACAACATATGGTTCAGTGCTATCTATCCTTTTTGTGAAAGTAAACATTGTGACCATAATCAAACATGACTTATACAAGTGACAAGAGACACTAAACTTGAGGACTACAGTGGATGTTGGTGTCGAGTCTTGGTTTTCTTTTGATTTTATTTTTTTGGTGACATGTCTTTTAGCTTTTCCAGGATGTTTTTGACTAGAGATTCTATCTCCAGGATGTCTTTGACTAGAGATTCTATCTCCAGGATGTCTTTGACTAGAAAGGCGAGGATGGGGTATCGTCACCTATTTGTATTTGCTGTCTGTGGATTGTCTTTTAGTAATGCTATGACTTGTCCAAGGATATGAGGACACTGTGAGTCTAGTATGAACTGGGGCATTCCTTGTTTGTGACTGTCTTATCTCCATGCAAACAGGTACAATGACTTTTTGGGTCGAACATATGCCTCGATTGTCATAACCTACTTGCCATAATAAAGCTCAATGATGATAACGCACAAGAAGCTCTTTCACGTTCATATCTTCTGTCTTCCATCCCCCCTTTCTTGATTGACTTCCATCGTCTTTCTCGAGTCCGCGTAGCCTGCTATCATATGACTGAGTATAATGACACACCAAAAACATTTGCATTTCATATAGTTATACCTGCATCACCACATATAAGCATTTCATACGTACATATGGATATCACAATTGCATCACATCCTGCATACAACACATGTTAGTACATCTCACATTTTCATTATGTAAATAATCATTTGCATTATCATATTCATTTGCATTACATACATTCACATTTGCATCATGCATCACATATATTAAAAATAAAAAATAAAATAAAATAAAATATTGCATTGCATCATATAAGCATCCATATCATAAAACATGCATCACATAAGAACATCTCATCACATAAGGTACACATGCATATAGCTGCCGCAAAAAATGGATCATCTCATATATAATCAAAATGTGTCATGATACAATGATGTCAAAAGAATCATATGGCTACAAAATCACCTGCAGGTGTTTACAATACAAAAATGGTACATATACTGATACAAAGGGGAGCCCTCTATGGCTATGATGAACTCCCTCCCTCAGAGCCGCCTGGCCTCGATGGAGTCTGAGCTCTGGATGGTCCTACTCCAGGATCCCCCTGCCTATCTGGTGGTGGTGGAGGACCCATGACCCCACCGCTGGATGCCTGCCTCCTACGACTCCCTCCCGTAGCCGTCGCTGTGCGCGACGATCTATGGAAGCTCCTCGCCCGCTGATCCACTGGTACAACACCATAGTACAGATCCCTCCAGTAGGCGATCTCCTCTCCGGCTCGCAGCACATATGTGTAGCCTGCCCCTGCATCCTCTGCTGCCCGCCTCCCTGCCCTCAGAGCTGTCTCGACCTCAGTATATCTCTGGATGGCCTGGTCTCTCTCCCGCTCTGTGTCCCTAAGCCTGATCCTGAGGCGATCCCTCTCCCGCTCCAAATCCGCAATCTCATCTGCCTGGCCCTAGCAGATCTCTCTCAGCTCTAGCAGCTCATCCTCCTCAGGATCTCCACCCTCAGCCTCTGCTTGTGGCTCCTCCTCTGCAGGTGCCTGTACCTGTGCCTCCGCCTGCACCTGTCTAGGTGCCTGAATAGGTACCTGTCCCTGTGCCTGTCCCTTTCCCTGCACCTGTCTAGGTCCCTGTGCTCTAGGACCCTATGCTGCTGGTACATGTAGGGGCAATCCACCTCGACCCCTCACCACCTGAGCTGCTCTCTCCTGTCCTCCCTCCCTCCGAGGTGCTACTCGCCTCTCCCCCACCACTCCCCTCTACCTCCGTCGACCCCTACCTCCATCTCCTCCACCATCATCCTCATCATCCCCTCCCACCTCTCCCTCCAGCAGCTCTCCCGGATCTGTCAATCTCGGAAATGGATGCTCTGCCCAATATGCAGCGTACTCTGCATCCATCCCTGCATCCTCTACCTCCGGCCACATGTCCCATGGTAATGGCATCATCTCTACCAGCTGTGTCACGGCCTGATCATATGATAACAGTGGCCCGAACTGTACCTGATCTCTGACTGTACGGGCATACATGCCCGAGCCTCGTGGCATCCACTGAATCCTGCCGAACTGTCTGCATACCCTATCAACAAGCTGCCTCTCTAGAATATAGGGTGTCTGCCCAATCAGATACCTGCTCCTGAATGCATAGGGTAGCTCCAATGCGTC
Source organism: Cryptomeria japonica (assembly GCF_030272615.1). Classification (NCBI taxonomy): domain Eukaryota; kingdom Viridiplantae; phylum Streptophyta; class Pinopsida; order Cupressales; family Cupressaceae; genus Cryptomeria; species Cryptomeria japonica. Next base: position 632,147,602 of record NC_081413.1, read on the forward strand.
ATCATCCCACTCCTCGCACCCCAGGTACGGCCTCCAGATAACAATATCAATGTCATCTATGACGCGTCTCCAGTGCTCCAATCGACCAATCCGAGGCTGTGACGTAATCATATCGTACAAATGCACAAAGCTCCGTCCATGCCCTCTGCCTCTGAAGTGGATAGGTCGTGTGATCGGCAGGTTCTCATATGCCCACACCTGAAGGAGAGTCACTTCGCAACCCAAACCCACTGATCCGTGGTAAACAAACTGATGCAGCTCATAGTACAAATGGGCCAGGACACATGGCCCCCATGCATATCTGGTGTGCTCAGTCACCAGTGTCTCCAATGCCCCTCCCCAGCCAACTGCCAATCCTCGTGTAGCTCTGTCCGGACACAAGTACCCACTGATGACTCCTCCGATAACAGCTGGTAAAGCTAAACCTGTAACGGTCGTGGTATCCCATGCCACGTGACCTGCTCGCATCTCCAACCCGGGATCCTGGAATACCCGTCTCAGTGCCTCCCTGTCACCATCTCGATCATATGGAATCAACTCTCCATCGATCGGAATATGCAGAATCCTGTAGATGTCCTCAAGCGTCACTGTCATCTCATCCATAGGCAAATGGAACATGCAAGTCTCGGAGTGCCATCTCTCCGCCAGTGCAGTCAGCAAACCCATGTTTGCCCGAAACTCAGGCACATATAGCACATGTGTGAGACCCATCTCCTCAATAGAAATCATGTCCTGAATCGACAACTCTGGTCGCAACCTCTGAGTAGACGGGAATCTCTCCCATGACTCCAACATAGGCAGATACTCCTGCAGTCAACCAATCAATCATGTCAGTTATAGTGGCATTCACTGTTTATCACAAAATGCTACTTGCTATCTAAATGCATACGCTTACCTATCCTAGTGACACTCACTGTTCATCACAAAGTGTTGCTATCTATCCTAGTAGTGCTCCTTGTTCATCACAAAGTACTACGTGTGTGACATTCCCTGTTCATCACAAAGTGTTACTCACATTCGCACTCCCTGTTCATCACAAAGTGCTGCCTATCTTGGTACTCCCTGTTCGTCACAAAGTGCCTTGATCTATCCTAGTCTTCCTAGAGGACCTGCTTGAGTGTATCCTCTCAGCAGCTTATCCAATCGACAGCGTATGTTCATCACAGAACTGCCGATTTGACCTAAAAAGACTTAACCTATGCATTTTGACACACAAACGCGCTTTAAACTCATAAACGCGCTTATAGACTGCACAAACGCGCTTTCTGAACACAAACGTGCCTATACAATGCACAAACGCGACCAGGGAACACAGACGTCCCTGCATGACATAAACGCCCCTACAGGGCACAGACGCCTCTACATTTCACAAACGCGTCCGTATTCAGCACAAACGCGGTCCCAGGCATAGAAGCGCCTGGAACCGACACAGACGCGCCTGTCCGACACAGACGCGCCTGGCACTGACACAGACGCGATTGCGCGTTTTTGCACTTTTTAACTATCCTATTCCTAGCGCATTTATTGCTACCTAACATGCATTAATGACAAAACTTGAAATGCGTGAAAGTACGAGGAGATTTTGCGGTACTTACCGGCTCTCCTGCCTCTGCTGGTCGCTGGAATCGGCAAACATGGTCAAATCTATGAATGAAAGCCATCGCTGCTGACTGCTGCTGCTCTTTTCTCGCTCTGCACTGTGATATTCTAAGGGTGTGAATGACAATGAGGATGTCTTTTGCCCGTGGTCTATCTTATAGCCTAGCCTAACCCTCGTCCTCATTTCCCGAGTCAGTCTTTCTCATCCCGTGACTTTGTCACTCTATTCGGTCAGTCCATTCTAGCCTTTCTTTCTTATCGAGAGATTGTCTGCAATCTTTTCAGACATTTTCATCCAATCTCTCGAGGGGGCATCTCATTCCCATTCTGGGGCAACTCTGTATCAGTTCATCTTATCTTCTTTGAAACAATGCGACAAGCCGCATTGTCTCAAAGAGGGGCAAAATGTAGACACTCAAAATTTTCATGTCTAATTAAATAAATATATTATTTATTTAATTATCTAAGCCTAATTCTTCTATTAATTAAATAAATCTTTATTTATTTAATTAATTCATTTATCCTCTTCTAGCCTTATTTCTCATTTAAATAAATACATTTATTTATTTAAATTATCCCTTTCCTAAATTAAATAAATATTTTATTTATTTAATTGATCCCACTTCTTCTATTAATTAAATAAATCTTTATTTATTTAATCAAATTCATTAGCTTTTTCTACCCATGACACATGTCATTCATCTCTTAATTCATACGCTACCTACCTCTTTCATTATTTTGGTATTTCTTTTACCTACCCTCTAATCCTAGCCGACCTCTCTTTTTACACCTCTCAATCTTAACCCTCCATTTCATATTGTGTCTTCTATTTAAGGAGATGCCTTCTTCATTATCAAGCCCTAATCATTCTATGCACCCTAATGACACATGCTAATGATCTTTTATGTAATTGACTACACTACGATCCTACTTGAACCACATTCCGTTCTTTGTTGAGCTCTTGTGCATATAAAAATCTGAGAGCAAATATATCAAGCAAGATCAATGGAGATAGGAAGAATGGAGATCAAAACCCTATTGGACATGTGATGGTATAATCTTTGTGATTTTGAGTTATTTGCATTGTCTTAGGTTAGCTTCATATGTTATGGTGGATCTTTGTTCATTGTTAGGCTAGGGTTTAGTGGTTGGATTCATTTTAGCCTTTCCATATTGTTATTATTGTTATCCATTTTCACCATAAACAAATATAACTAATCTTAATCATGGTTTGTTTTTTCTTCTGCAGGATCCTTCAGAGCTAAGCAGTGCGATGATGAGGATCAATTTAGAGGATCCATCAATAGCTTAGGATGTTATAGATAGTTTTGAGATGCTTACATATCTAGTTGGCATGCATATTTTATATATAGACATACATTCACATATATAGACATATATTTTGTTTGAGTTGGCATTTATGCCATATTTGTGTATGGGCATACACTTGTAATCATTTGACATTGTCATATATATAGAAGTTGATATTTGATCAAATAAATTGTTTCTCATGTGTGCATGGTGTTATCATTTTAAACTTTAATCTTCAATCCAATAATTAACAATGTCTAATAATGGTTATTTAATGAACAATACAATTCATTTTATTTCATCGTAAGTGTTGTTTGTATAATCTTCAGATCATATATAATTCATTTCATCTAAATCGTAAGTGTTAAATTTGGTTGCCTTTGGCAACTTCACCAAATTTAATGACCTCCTTGCTCATCAGGCCTCCATGAGGTAAAATTTGGAAGACATATGTTTTGATGAATTCTCAATGTCAATAAGGTGAAATATAATCATTTTTATGTAATAAGGTCATCTAGACCAATATTTGTTATGTCTAGTCATAGGTTACTCATATTGGCAAAATTGCTCAAGATTGCTCAAAAGATGTAAAAAGTTGTCAATGGGGGATTCATGTGTTCAAATGATTCATCTCGATTTTTCAAGATTCCCTACAGTTTTATTGGGACAACATTTTTTCAGTTGGTGAAAAAATCGCCAGTTTCATTCAATCAAATATTGTCGTGTGGCCAATTTCTCATTCTTCTCATCATGATCATGAACTGTCGATTATGAAATGTTTAGTTAGGCATTCTTACCCTATGCATGCTCCTATTTCCCCCCCCCCCCACTCATTCGAACACTCGGGGTCATACCCTATTGGCGTCGTGCCTTGAGCACCCTAAGTGTCAAAATTGTCAAACTTTGACAGGCCCTAACTTAGAATCCATGACACCTATGAATGATTGGTTTGAACCTACGGGGACATGAGAGGGGTCCCTAAAAAATCCTATCTCGGGTTTTCAAGATTCCCTATGGTTTTATTAGGGTAGCATTTTTTCATTTGGTGAAAAAATCGTTAGTCTCATTCAATCAAATATTGTCGCATGGCCAATTGCCCATTTTGCTTGTCATGATCATGAACAGTCAGTTCCAACATGTCTAGTTAGGCATTCTTACCCTATGCATTCTCCTATTTTCACCCCCACTCTGTTGAACGCTCGGGGTCATACCCTACCAGCATCATCCCTTGAGCGCTAAGTGCTAAAAATTGTCAAACTTTGACAGACCCTAACATGGAATCTGTGGCACCTGCAAATGATCTGTTTGAACCTATGAGGCCAAGAGAGGGGTCCCTACAAAATCCTATCTCAGTTTTTCTATATTCCCTATGATTTTATTATGGTAGCATTTTTTCAGTTAGTGAAAAAATCGTCAGTCTCATTCAATCAAATGTTGTCACGTGGCCAATTTCTCATTTTACTTGTCGTGATCACAAACCATCGATTCTGACATGTCTAGTTATGAATTCTTACCTTATGCATGCTCCTGTTCCCCCACCCCCATGTGGTCGAACACTTGGGGTCATACCCTATCGACGTCGTCCCTTGAGTGCCCTAAGTGCTAAAAATTGTCAAACTTTGATAGGCCCTAACTTAGAATCCGTGGCACCTGTGAGTGATCTATTTGAACCTACGAGGCCATGAGAGAGGTCTGTACAAAAGCCTGTCTCGGTTTTTCAATATTCCCTACGGTTTTATTAAGGCAACATTTTTTTAGTTGGTGAAAAAATGTCAGTCTCTTTCAATCAAATCTTGTTGCGTGACCAATTTCTTATTTTGCTCGTCATGTTCACAAATCATCGGTTTCGACATGTCTAGTTAGGAATTCTTATGCTAGGCATGCTCCTAATCCCCCCCCCGACTTAGTCGAATGCTCGGGGTTATACCCTACCAACGTCATCCCTTGAGTGCCCTAAGTGCTAAAAATTGTTAAACTTTGACGAGACCTAACTCAAAATCCGTGGCACCTGTGAACAATTCGTTTGAACCTACAGGGCCACAAGAGGGGTCCCTACAAAAGCCTATCTTGATTTTTCAAGATTCCCTATGGTTTTATTAGGGCTGCATTTTTTCAGTTGATGAAAAAATTGCCAGTCTCATTCAATCAAATGTTGTCGCGTCGCCAATTTCTCATTTTTCTCATCGTGATCATGAACCATCGGTTCTAACATGTATAGTTAGGCATTCTTACCCTATGCATGCTCCTATTCCCCACCCCCCACTCGGTCGAACGCTTAGGGTCATACCCTACCAACATCATACCTTGAGCACCCTAAGTGCTAGAAATTGTCAAACTTTGACGGGCCCTAACTCAAAACCTATGGCACCTACAAATAATCCATTTGAACCTACATGGCCATGAGAGGGGTTCCTACAAAATACTATCTCATTTTTTCAAGATTCCCTATGGTTTTATTAGGGTAGCATTTTTCAATAGATGAAAAATCGTCAAACTCGTTCAATAAAAAAATATAGATAAACAAGCATTACACTATAGACACATAATGATCATAAATATTTCCATGTATTGTATACACATGATTACCATTACACTTTCATGTGACATCCATGAACGAATATGTAAACATGAGTTTTCAACATTATTAATACAACTACACCAATGCACTCATGTACAGATACATTGTATATCAACAATATAACTAAACTAGTTTGCTCATGGACATCATATATCATTGTAACAAAGTTATATCAATTCACATCCATATACAAATACAACATCCCACTTCATCTACACCGGACATCCTCATGTCCTAAGACAAAAGCTTACGTAGAGCAATGCCTGCATATAAATGAAGACCAAAATAAGCAACCTTTTTATGCAAAATGAATGTGCTACAAGAAACAAATTATAACACTTCATACAAATTATTTTGTCAAATTATAAATAGATCCTTTGAAATATTTTTAAGTTGTACAAGATTTTATAATTATGAAACTTACTAGTTTCTATACAAAGTCTACAAGCATAACTTTGAAGAAAGACGCATGTTGATTAAAGCCCTTCTCATTGCATTTCTCACTGCATTCTCTGCATGGTTGAAGATGATGGTAGATATTGTCATTTATGAATGGCAATACATTTACTTGACATAGTTTGTGAAAGTTTACAAAATTTAATCACATTGACAAAGTGAGGGACTTAGTGTTTGCACACAAAATTTAGTCTCATTAATGCACATAGAGCACACGGTGTTGTGTTTGGATGTAAATTTTTGTAGTTCTTGAAAAGAAAACTTAAAAAGTAGCTAAATATTGATAACCCCAAGGAATATGTACTATCACCAAGAGTAAAATAGTCAACGACGAATGATCTAGCATGAACTTGTATTTTTAAGAATTGTTAGTCTACACACAAAATGCATGCATGAACATAAAGGCTTTATGATAATCAATTCAACTGAAATGGATGATAATAAATGAAAATGTTGGATTATATACCGTAAAAATACGTCCCTTCAAATTATATCGAGTGAACCCACTATGTTGACGCAAAAATCATAATGCGATAGTGTTGTATATCGTCAAAAAGACCTGCACGAGCATAAAGGTTTTGTGATAATTATATCATCAAAAATTGTAATTCCCATCAAATGCATGATAATAAGCCATGTTGAAAAATACGTCCCTTCGAATTATATCGAGTGTACCCACTATGTGCATGCAAAAACCGTGTTGCAAAAAAAAATGTTCATCAATAGACCTGCATTTTGAACACATCCTTAATATACACATAACAAACTTGAACATTGTTTGAAATGAAATGCATGATAAAAAAATAAGACACCATTAAAGACCTACTACTCAAGTGTGTCTGAAGGGTCTTCTCTTTGCTTAAGAGTATCCAGTATTGCTTCATGATGACAAGTAATCACTGTCCATAGCTCTTTGGTCTTTGGTTTTGATTGATGCTTCAACAACTTGACATTTGTAGATATAATAAGGTGTCAATACATGAGAATGGTTTTGTGTCTCTCATAGTCTTCAAATGCAGATATGCCATTCTTTCTAATCATGTATGTTTGCAACCAAGTTCCCACAACAACTGAACCTTTAGGATATGTGAACCCATCATCATCTGTCACTAGTTGTGTTAGCTTCTATTTTTCCTATACATATTGTGCCAACCAATCTCTCTTCATTCCCTTGTGGTGCAACAACTGCAAAAACATGTTATGGCTATACAAGATCTAATAGACGATCATACTCAAGTGAAATTTCCATGTCATCATTTAACAAGGATATGTTTGAGATAAAGGAGTTAGATATTATGGAACCCACATTTCAACCCACTCACTTGACTCACACTCATCCCAATCACACCGAACACAACTCTGATAAAAACAAGACAATGCTCATGTCCAAATGGTCCATGTACTTGCATGTGAGCTGAGAAATGAATGCATCTTTGAAGAATCTTTAATTGTTTGACAATCCAATCTGTCTCCCACTATGCCCTCCTCAACCAACCACAAGAATCTGGTCACTGTTGAATCAAGAGTACCTCCATGTGACAATGCTTAACTACACCAATCAATAATAGAATGTGCATCAGAGAAATTTGGACCTAAAATCCTCAATTACTCCTTAACTAGAGCTCTCTTCAAACATGCACCTACTCCATCATGGTCCCCCTTCCCATGCCCTACCTCAAAAAAACACCAAATATGAGGTATACACCTCTCTACATGCATTCTACTTAATCAATAAAACATACGAGCATGAGATGTCAATTAATTGCAATATCTTTCTCATGCACTAAATCAAAAAAATGTTGTACATACTCGAAGGAGTGCAATTTATCATTACTCATACAAAAATGATACTCCCTGATTATCTTCCTCTCCTCTTCTGTACTATCAGGAAAATGTCTATATGTAATGTAAACAAAAATAGCAATCTGGATTGAATTTTAGTACTGAGACTGTACCTTATTTTGTGGTTGCAATGTATACTTCTCTACAAAATCAACCACCGATACAATAGTGCCAATCGGGAAAGAGTTCTTACACATCCTGAATTATTGATCCAACCACCGAGACCTATGGGTGTGCCTTGCATACTTGTAGAAAATATTTTCCTTAAAATCCAAAATAAAATCAGCAACACTCACTTCTCTTGAGACTAATTCGTATCTAGAACCTTCACCTCCACTCTTCAAAGTATATATCACTGTCTCATATCATTTTTTCTCAACATAATTCTTTCCAAACTCGTGTTCGCTGCCCTCATGAAAACATGAAACAAAGTTTGACAACCCACCACATTGTGAGCACTTCTCATTCAAACAATCATTTCTATAAAAATAGCAGCCATCATCTCTAGGGCATAAAAATAGATCTTGCAAGTCTCTTGATGATCTCGGAAAGAGCATTGCACCGCACTCCTACAACATCTTATTAGTATGCATCGTAGAATGAATATGGCATAAAATTTCATGGTACATTGAAATCTCCACATGGTACTTGCAACAACAAGTATTGCGAATCTTAAGAGGTACACAATAAAATGGCTTCAAAGATTCAAAGGCCCTCTGTGATATTTGCAAAGCTGGATGTACTACACAAAATTTTTTGTACAACATTGTTTGGCTTGATTCCAAGAAATGTTTGGGATGCGGTGTGCGGTCTTGGTTGCTGATTCTTAATTTCAAAACATCCTTTACATTGGGTGATACTCTAGAATTAGAGTGCCAAAATTGTTGAATTTCCTCCTTCACATTGTCAGTCAACTTTCTATCAACATGTGGAAGCCTCCCACCAAAAGCCCATGTATCATGTTGAAGTGGATCATCAAGTATTTGTCTTCATGCAAGTGCTCTATCCAAAGTTTACGGTTTATGTTTAAATCAACACAAGTTTGTCTCATTTGACGAGCCTTCCTCAATTGATGGCTTACTAAGGAGGTTGTAATCACTCTTTGAGAGGCTCTCTTATCTCTTTCCTTGGTATTCTTTCCAATAGAATTGAGAGCATTAAATAGATTTTTGACAATAATAAAATTTCTCTCCATCTTCTTGTTCATACAAATCTTCAGTTTGTTTAGTAATGGTCTCATCTTTATCATCTTTAGCAATTGAACAAAAAATTGGCATTGCTCGGTCAATGTCTTATTGCAAAAAATTTGGTTGAAAAGTTCTATAGCCCACAATCAAATAGTTCTTGTTGACCTCATGCCTTCAAGATTCACAATAATGTTCTCACAAATTTCAAGTAACCATTTTGGGGTTCTTGAAGGTCTTGGATTTGGAATTTGTCTCTCATCCATGAGAGGGTCTTCATTTATGAAATAATTAGGTGAACTACATATTGTTCACTTGGTTGAGCAATTCCACCTTCAATGTCAAATTTTTCCACATTTTCACCTTCAATGTTAAAACTTTCCACATGTTCACCTCCTATGTAAAAAATTTCTACATTTTCACCTCCAATGTCAAAAAATTTCATATTTACACCAAAATTATGGACACCTTCATTGTCAACTCCCAAATTTTCACTTTCTATTCTCACATCATGTTGAGCATTTTCATTATCACTTTCAACATTTTCAACATGTTCAACATTTTCACTTTCAAAATCTACAATTTCATTTTCAATAACCTATTCAACATTTTCAAATTCAATTTCCTCTTCACTTGAAGTAACATTAGCAATATTTAACATAAATTGTCTTCTCCTCCTATGACCTTCTCTATCTCTTTCTCTGTACACTTCAATTTGGTCATTTGAAAGATTTCTTTTGCATTTAGACTTCTGACAACTACTACTCCCCATTTACCTCCACAAAGATGCTCCTAAATGATTGACAATGTAAAATTTGACTTTAAGAATCTATCAAAAGCACAAATTTGTCTCAACCTATCTGAAAACCTCTGATTGTCGACAAAAAATAGAATGTGAAGAATGTGGGCCATAGGAATCCACAAAATGGCCCACATGGCTCTTTTTTATTTATAGAAATCAGATATTCGATTTATTGCGTAAATTTGGGGTCCCAAAAATAATTCTTATTTCCGCCTTTTTTTACTATTGCCACATTAATGGTAGTGGAAGAAATCGGATATCTGATTTGAGTACTCATACTTTAGAGAGAGAGATATTAGGGGAGGGGGATAAAGAGAGAGATTAGGGGATAAAGAGAGAGAGATTAGGGGGTGGAGAGAGAGAGAGAGAGAGAGAGAGAGAGAGAGAGAGAGAGAGAGAGAGAAATATTAGGGGAGAGGGGAGAGATAGATTAGGGGAGAGAGGGTAGGGGGAGGGGGAGAGATATTAGGGGAGAGGGAGGGAGAGAGATTAGGGGAAAGGGAGAGAGAGAGAAATATTAGGGGAGAGGGGAGAGATAGATTAGGGGAGAGAGGGCAGGGGGAGGGGGAGAGATATTAGGGGAGAGGGAGGGAGAGAGATTAGGGGAAAGGGAGAGAGAGAGAAATATTAGGGGAGAGTGAGAGAGAGAGAGAGATATTTGGGGAGAGGGAGAGAGAGAGAGACTAGGGGAGAGGGAGAGAGAGAGATTAGGGGAGAGGGGGAGAGGGGGAGAGAGTGGTGAGGGGGGAGGGAGAGAGTGGGGAGAGAGAGAGAGAGAGAGAGAGAGGGAGAGAGAGAGAGAGATTAGGGGAGAGGGGGAGAGAGAGAGATATTAGGGGAGAGGGAGAGAGAGAGAGACTAGGGGAGATGGAGTGAGAGATATTAGACGAGAGGGGGAGAGAGAGATTAAGGGAGAGGGGTCATATGGCCCCTTAGAACCCATAACGACCCAATATAGTGTCATAAGGGGTCATATTATGTCGTAAGGGGTCATATGGTGTCTTAAGGGGTTATATGACATAAAATGACCCCTTAGGACACAATATGACCCATAACGACATAATTGGGTGTTGTAAGGGGTCATATGTTGTCTTAAGAGGACATATGACCTAATATGACTTCGTAGGACACAATATTTCCCATAATGACATCATATAGTGTCGTAAAGGGTCATATTGTGTCCTAAGGGGTCATATGGTGTCTTAAGGGGTCATATGACAAAATATGGGCCCTTAGGACACAATATGACCCATAACAAAACAATTTGGTGTTGTAAGGGGTCATATGGTGTCCTAAGGGGTCATAGGACACAATATGACCCCTTAGGACACCATAGGACCCATAACGACCCAATCTGGTGTCATAAGGGGTCATATGTTATCCTTATGGGTCATATGGTATCCCATGACCCCTTAGGATATCATATGAACCCTAACAACACCATATGGTGTCATATGACCCATAATGACATTTTATAGTGTTGTAAAGGGTCATATTGTGTCCTAAGGGGTCATATGGTTTCTTAAGGGGTCATATGACACAATATGACCCCTTAGGACACAATATGACCCATAACAACACAATTTGGTGTCATAAGGGGTCATATCATGTCCTAAGGGGTCATAGAACATAATATGACCTCTTGGGACACCATAAGACCCATAACGACTCAATATGGTGTCATAAGGGGTCATATGTTGTCCTTAGGGGTCATATGGTATCCCATGACCCTTTAGGACACCATATGACCCCTAACAACACTATAAGGTGTCATAAGGGGTCATATGACCCATAACGACATTGTATAGTGTTGTAAAGGGTCATATTATGTCCTAAGGGGTTATATGGTGTCTTAAGGGGTCATATGACACAATATGACCCCTTAGGACACAATATGACACATAATGACACAATTTGGTGTTCTAAGGGGTCATATGGTGTCATAAGGGGTCATAGGACACAATATAACCCCTTAGGACACCATAGGATCCATAACGACCCAATATGGTATCATAAGGGGTCATATGTTGTCCTTAGGGGTCATATGGTATCCCATCACCCCTAACGATACCATATGATGTCCTAATGGGTCATAGTGTGTCATAAGGTGGCAAGATCAACCATTATTACAATATAAAAAAGTAGTGCCAATACTGCTTACAAAAAATTGACACCTAAGGGGTCATCTAGTGTCCTAAGCAGTTATAGGACATAATATGACCCCTTAGAACACAATATGACCCCTTCCCCCTCCCTCTCTCTATGTCTCTCTCTCCCCCTTTTCCCTCCCCCTCTCTCCCCCCTCCACCCTCTCCCTCCCTCTCTCTCTCTCTCTCTCTCTCTCTCTCTCTCTCTCTCTCTCCCTCTCCCCTAATCTCTCTATCTCTCCTTCTCCCCTAATCTCTTTGTCTCTTCCTCTCCCCTAATCTCTTTATCTCTCCCCCCCCTCTCTCTCTCTCTATCTCTCTATCTCTCCCTTCCCCTCCCCATCTCTTTCTCTCTCCTCCCTCCCTCCCTCCCTCTTTCTCTCTCTCCCCCTCTCTCCCCTCTCTCTCTCTCTCCCCTAATCTCTCTGTCTCTCCCTCTCCCTAATATCATATACTAATATATTTATAAATTAATTGTTCGAAACCAAGAACACTGAGAGGGGGGGGGGGTGAATCAGTGTTCTACCAGAATGGAAAATTTTAACCTTATGAATACAACAACTCAGAATCTGGTAAAAACAAAAGAATATAAAAATATGAAACAATGCAACCATAAAGATGAAAACCATAACACCGTAGATTTATACCTGGAATGCCTCAAAGAGGAAAAACCACGGTGGGATTGGAGACCCATAATATCTATCCACTGATTAGATGAATAAATATTACAATAAGAAAGCCTGCACATGTAGGAAGGCTAATAGCCTAGAACACATTTCTCATCATAATATTAGTCTCACTGACTACATAAACCATCAGACAACAATCCAAAATGAAGATTGAACTGCAAGTATAGCATCTCCCATTCCTAAGTACAGTTCTGGTTAAGCTCAATATCGAAGAACTAAATCCTCTTCTGCAAACCCAATTTGATCACCTATAATCGACCAAATCCTCTGCTCAATTAATATTAGATTATTTGCTCCTTACATATCCATATCCCTTACATCATAATCTACAATGAGATCTTACATCAAATTTATACAAATCCGGGACCTAAACAATTAGGCCAGCCACATAAAAGATAATACAATAAATTCATAACTTAAACCCATAATAAAATGATCAAACAAGCTGGATTAGACCGAAAATAATTTAAACCAATCCTTAAATCTCATCGATAACGCATTAGGAACATCCTCCAACACATTACAGATACTAGTCCTTAACCTAGATAAATCGGGACGCAATTTAGGTCCACACACGCTAAAGCAATGATCTCAATCAACCAAGTCTCGAACATGATCAACATCAGCATCCTGGATCTCCACTAGAAGCCACACCAACACCACTTATGCATATCATCAAAGATATTCATCAAAGATCTACTGGTGAAACCCTCACTGGAACAACAAACCAAGCTTACTAGCATATAGGATAGCATCCGATCACCATATCAAAACCAATTGATTGAACATAAATCTAAGTAGCACTAATAAACCAATTCCACATGCCAAACATACCAAAGCATATCGGATCATCATGATCTAATCTAACCAGAAACCAAACAACCTATCGGGACTAGAAGGATACCGGTAAATAGCCAAAGAAGCTAGCACAATCGATGTTGCTAGTGTTTCCAGTGTTGCTAGTGTTGCCATCAATGACAAAAAACAATGCAACACATAATCAATTCCTCCAAATTGCCAAATATCTCCCCCTTTGGCATTGATGGCAACACTAGATGTGAAAAACATCCAAGTGTGAAGAAATGACAAACAAGTCTCTCGCAATGGAAGACAACCAACAATCTCCCACAAAATGATATGACAATAAAATTCTAAACCAATTAACCATTCATAGACCTAAACCAAACTCCCCCAATGGGATACAACCAATCTACAATTCTGTTCCTTCAATAATCTCCCCCTTAGATTGATATCTATATTAAGTTCTGTATTACACATAAGTATCTCTCCCCTTAATGTATATAACTCCTGATAACTCAATGATGAATGAATAGTACCAAACCAGTACTGAGAGGGGGGGGTGAATTAGTACAGACAAAATACAGACCTAAACTGGCTCAGCAGCAATCACTCTAAATGATTGGCAAATAGTGACACCAGTAAAACTCAGAACAACTAAAACGATCATAAACCGGTTACTCACTGAGCTTTCCACTCAACTCAGAACTACACTACCATTTCACCTTGATGTATGAACAAGTAATCTATCATCATATCTTTACAATAGCTAGTTCAACATGTTTTATTGACATGCATAAAACACAGAACCATCATATGCTTAACAGGTAATAACTAAGCATCACAAAATAAAAGCAAAACACATGACACACATATTTTTCACATGGAAACCCAACTGGGAAAAACCATGGTGGGGATGAATAGCCACAAGCTTGTTGTTGAACTCTTTGGAAGTCTGCTTTGTTAGAAGCCTTGTCCAGTTAAAGACATTATAAAATGTTCTGCTAGGAACCAAACCTGTTAGAGATCACCTGGTTAAGGGATGGCTACAATACCCGGTTAAGGGTTAAACCCTGTTAAGGGTACCTTGTTAGAGGATTTCAAGAACTCAATAGCTAAAGGATTTCCAGAGCTCTCTAGCTTTCTAGATCTCAATAACTTTGAGTTACCCTGTTAAGGGATTTACAACAAGCCTATTAAGGCTGCCCTGTTAGGGGATTTTCCAACTGTTGAGGTAGAGATCAACAGGTATTACAATGATCTGGTAACAACACTCAATGCCAATGTAGATCTGCTTAAGCTCCTCTTCACCTTCTGCACTTACACTCTGCAAGTATCACTTCTGTCTTCTTGTCTGGCAAGGATCTCGTATCCCTTCTCTTGGATACTCACACACAACTTTTGCCAACAACCTCTGAAAGAATCACAACATCAACCTTATAGGACAACAAATAGGTCGATAGCATAAACCCTAAACCCTAGACCTGTTAGGTTAAGGAATTCAAATAGTTCAATCCTGATCATTGATCATACTGTATTAAATGCAACAGATCTTGAATAAATCTCAAGACATTCTCCATCGTTCATTATCCACCGATTTCATGGCGGTTGATAATCCATCATGCGTTTTCACTGTTTACAAACTTCGCACATTCCCGAGGTAGATAGGGCTAGTCTTCTTCATGCAAGATCCTTCACACGCGCGAGGCTGACATGGCAACATGATCTGTTCTATGTTATACTGCTTACTCATTACACAAAGATCACTGGTTGAGCCATACAGGCTTGAAGCAGTACAACCGGAAAGCCTAAAGTTGAGACTACCAACCGGTAGTCATACAACGCTTCCATGTGCCGGTTCCCATAACCATATGCCAGTTCATCTTGAATGAGCACACCACTTCACTTTGGCACAAATGCTGGTTCACAGTGTTATACTAGTTCTTACATATGTTGGTTCATACCTCTTCAACATATTGACATCAATGACAACATACAATGTCATTATGTCCACATACCAGTTCACATAATGCCAACAATCTCCCCCTTTGGCATTGATTGCAATATACAAAGATATCTCTCCGCTTCACATTTTCTCCCCCAATTTCTGCAGATATCTTCTCTGCTTGAAATCTTCTCCCCCTTTGACAACAATGACAAAGTGGAGGCACAAGCTTCTCAGTTCCATTATACTGCTCCCCCTGAGGAGTAGCATCCTTCAACACATCAATCCTGAAGAAAGATTTGAATATGCAATACATGACTGATGTAGAGAATATACCTTTAGTTCACCTCTTGAAGGGGCAGTACCCCTAATTCACCTCTTAAGTGTGTAAATGTAGTCTTTGGAAGAGGCTTGGTGAAAGGTCAATGCAAGAAGATGAGTCCACTTTTTGGCCAAAAAGTGGAAGTGTTTTCCCTGATTTTCAGATTTTGTCTCATTTGAGCTTAAATTTTGAAACACTTAGAGATTGAATCTTGGAAAAAGTTAGTAATATAAAAGATAGCCCTCTGAGTGTACTTTCCAAATATATAATTTATTTTAATACCCACATAATAAAAAATAACTTTTTGAATGGAGTTATGAAAACTATGTTTTAAAAATGCCTGTTTCAGGACCATACCATGCATGTGTACGACCCACACTTTTTGACACAATTAAAATTATTTTCTCAAACCGTTTTGGAAAATGGTTTGTAACACACTGAAGATTGATGAGCATATTTTTCTGTATTTTTTTTTCTAATATTTTTTTTTTAATTAATTTTTTAATGGCTGTAATTATCTTTTTAAAAATTTGACATGTACGACTCACATAATTTGATGTAAACTTTAACATTTTTTTTTTTTAAAAATACAAAAGAATTTTGTGTAGATTGATGACATATAATTTTTTTTCCAAAATTCTTTAAAATAAAAAAGTTATTAAATTAACAAAATTAGTTAATATTTCAAATTTATGGACCTGATTTAGTATAAATTAAATGAAAAATAGTTAAAATAATCAATTTTTAAATAAATTTACATATTTAGAATCTAAACAGTATAATCTAAAATATATTTTAATTTCGTATAAAAATTCTCTGATTAGAGGCGCGTAAACTACTTCTGAAGTTCATATTTGTGCTTTCATTCATGGAGATTTGAATTTGTAGGTCCATGTCTCAGGTGTGGCCATCCCAGGCCTATCCCGGGCCTAATCCTGAGCCAAGTAGCGCGTTGTGGAATCAACTTCCACAAAAAGGGCCCCTATTTTCAAACAAGGGCGGCTTGTGGAAAAAAAAGGAAAAATGCCATTTAGAAACGGGGGCCCGCTTTTAAACAAAATGGGGGCCCATTTCTAAAAACGGGCTCCCGTTTCTAAAAAATGGGCCCCCATTTTGTTTAAAAGCGGGCCCTCATTTTAGAACAAAATGGGGGCCCATTTTTTTGCTTCGAACCCCAATTACTTTTCGGCTCGGGAGCCCGAAGCATAAACGGGCCCCCGTTTTTTGAAAATGGGCCCCCATTTATAAGAGCGTGTTTTCCAATGCACGGACTTCCGCAAATTTGTGACTCATTACCTTGCACTTGCCCTGAATATGTCTGCTAACTGCTCCTTACTGGACACATGCTCCAGTGCAATCTCTTTGTTCTGAACCTTTTCCCTTAAGAAATGATACTTAAGCTCAAAGTGCTTGGTTCTAGAATGTAAAACTGTATTCTTTGAAATATTGATAGCACTTGTATTATCACAGAATATACTTACCGGTTCAGGTACAGGGATTTTGAAGCCTTTCAGTACATGATTCATCCAAATTGTCTGAGTACAGTTCATGAAAGCTGCAACATACTTCGCTTCCGCTGTAGACTGAGAGATACAACTCTGCTTTTTACTCATCAATGAGACCAGTCTACCACCAAGAAAGAATGCACTAGTGGTTGTGCTCTTCTGGTCATCTACATTACTAGCCCAATCAGCATCTGTGAACACTTTCAAGTTGAAGTCCTTGCTATATGGATACCACAATCCATAGTCAACAGTTCCCTTTAGATACCTAAGAATCCGCTTGACTGCAACCAAGTGGGATTCTCTTGGACCTTTCTAGAACCTTGCAGTAATGCCAATTGCATGTGCAATATCCGGTCTGCTATGTATTACATAATGCAACTTACCCATCATTGATCGGTATTCCTTCTCATCAACCAATGCAGAGTCATCCTCTTTGGATAGTCTACAACAGGTCACCATCAGTGTACCAACTGGTTTGCTATCTTCCATGCCAAAGGTCTTCAACACCTCTTTGACATATTTGGACTGAGTGATAAAGATTCCATCCTTCATCTATTAAATCTGTAGTCCAATGAAGAACTTAATCTCCCCTATGAGTGACATCTCAAACTCTTCCTTCATCTCATCAGCAAACTCATGACTCATCTTGTCATCACCACCAAAGATAATGTCATCAACAAATACTTCACGATCAGGATCTGATCTCCTTCAGACTTCAAGTAGATATTGCTATCTTCACTTGTTCTCTCAAATCCAATCTTCACAAGATGGGAATGTAGGCACTCATACCATGCCCTAGGTGCTTGCTTTAGACCATATAAGGCTTTATGTAGCTTACATACCATGTCACTGTCTTCAGATAGGGAAAACCCATCTGGTTGCTCAATATACACCTCCTCTTCAAGTACACCATTTAGGAATGCAGATTTTACATCCATTTGATATACTTTGAAGCCTTTAAAAGCTGCATATGTAAGAAGCATACGAACTCCTTCCAATCTGGCTATAGGAGCAAAGGTTTCTCCATAGCCTTCTCCTTCTTCTTAAGCATATCCTTTGCACACCAATCTGGCTTTATTCCTAATCATTGTGCCATCCTCATTCAGCTTGTTTCTAAACACCCATTTGGTGCCAATGATATTTTTATGCTCTAGTTTGGGTACCAAGGACCATGTACCATTTTTCTCTATCTGGTCAAGTTCCTCTTCCATTGCCTTGATCCAGTCTTCATCTTTATGAGCCTCTTTGAATGATTTAGGCTCAAATTCAAAGATCATACATGAGTTTTCTCTGATCTTTCTTCTTGTAAGGATTCCTGCATCCTTATCTCCTATGATATGCTTAGGATCATGATTCAGCTTGACATACTGAGGAATGGTCTTGACTGGTTCTTCTTTCTTTTCCTCTTCATCCTCATCTTCATCAGTATCAACATTCACCGGTTCAGGAACACTATTACTGGTACTTGGTTGACCAACAACTGGTTCCCAAAAGGTTGTAACCAGTTCATTTACAGCTTGCTCACTGCCGGTTTCCTCAATTTTCTCAGAGGATTCATCAACTATTACATTGATACTTTCCATAATTCTCTGAGTCCTATTTTGTTGTAACACTTGAGAGCTTTACTCTTGGTGGAATATCCTAGGAATATTCCCTCATTGCATTTAGCTTCAAATTTGCCCTGATGTTCACTCCTCTTGATGTAATATTTGCTACCAAATACCCTAAAGTAGCTAACCACAGGTGTCTTACCGGTCCAATACTCATAAAGAGTTTTGTCCTTACCTTTCTTGATGAGTACCCAGTTCATTGTGTAGACTGCAGTGCTCACCGCTTCTCTCCAAAAGGTGTGAGCTACCTTTCCTTGAATCAACATGGTTCTAGCTATTTCAACCATAGTCTAGTTATTCCTCTTTGCTAGGCCATTCTACTATGGAGTCCGGGGGGTAGACAAGTGCCTCTTGATGCCAAATTCTTCACAATACTTGTTGAATTCACTGGAAGTGAATTCCCCTCCTTGATCAGTTCTGAGACACTTGATCCTTTTACCGCTTTCCTTCTCCACTAATGCTCTGAAAGCTTTGAACTTCACAAAGGCTTTAGTCTTGTCTTTCAAGAATTTGACCCACATCATTCTTGAGTAATCATCAATGAGAATCATGAAGTACCTATCACCCTGCACACTTCTAGTTTTCATAGGACCACACAAATCAGTATGCACAAGATCAAGCAAGTTGTCAACAGTGAAAGATTTACCTTTAAAGGTTGAGGAAGACATTTTCCCCAATTGACACTCTCTGCACAAGGTATTATCTGGTTTGCTTAGCACTGGCAACCCTCTAACTACTTTGATCTTACTAGCCTTCACAATGTTATCAAAGTTTACATGGCAGAGTCTCCTATGTCATATCCAGCTATCATCAAACTTAGCCATAAGACATGTACTTATATTTGCATTCAAATGAAATAGGTTACCTTTGGTCTGCATGTCGGTGGCCACCAATTCACCATCTTTTCCTTTGATTCTGCAAACTCCATTCTTGAATTCCAGAGTGAGGCCACTGTCATTCAACTGGGCAACACTCAGAAGGTTGTGTCTAAGACCATCAACCTAGTACACATTGTTAGCACTGCTCTTTCCATTCAGAGAGATGGACCCTCTGCCTTTGACCATGCATAGTGCATCATTGCCAAAGTGAACCACACCTCCATCATACTCCTCCAAGGATAGAAACTTGCTCCGATCACTAGTCATATGGTGAGAACAACCACTGTCAATGATCCACTCATTGGAATTATCAAACCAGGAGACAAGAGCCTTCTTGTCTGACACATCTTCTTTGATGGAAACAAACACAATATCTTCATTTTCTTCATCCTCTGATTCTTCATCCATGACACCTTCATCAACTTCCACAAAATAGTTTCTCTAGTTTCCTCCTTTGAATTTCCTGAACCTTTCTGGTTTGTCCTTGTTATCGCCATTAGGACAGTTTATAGCAATATGTCCTATCCGGTTACAAGAAAAGCATTTTAAAGGTAGCTTACCTTTGTATTTACAAATTCCTTTAGGAAGCTTCTTGGCAAGGAGAGCTTCAAATGCCATCATAATCTCCTCATCATCCATTTCTCCGCTCTATCTAGGTTCACCACTAGTGCTAGCTTCTTTTCCTTTTCTAGATGGTATAGCAGAGGCTTTAAAAGTTGATTCAGTATTTTGAACACTGCCATCAAAACTATTTAGCTCATAGGTTGTCAACTTGGCTATGATGGAGCCCAAGGATACCTTAGTCTTGTCTATTAATCTCAGCTCCTGAATAGCAGCAACCCTTATTGCATAGACCGACAATAGGGATCTCAGGACTTTGCTTACCACAGTGGAATCTTCTATTTTACCACCCGCACTCTTGATTTCTCTAACAACTATTTTGATTCTTATTCCATATTGTTGAATGGTCTCACCTTCAACCATCCACATATCTTCAAACTTCCCTCTCAGACTTTCTTCCTTAGCCTGTTTTACATGTTCATCACCACCATATATATTTTCAAGAGCATCCCATACCTCTTTGGGATTTACCTTGTCCTGAACATCAATAAGCTCAATGCCAGATAGACTACTAATAAGGGCTTCCATGACTTGCCCATTTTCTTGTATCTCTCTCTTTTGGTCATTAGTGAGAGTACCGATAGGGACAACATAGACATTCTCAACATAACTCCAGTGTTGAGCACCCATGCTTCTGATGAATATCTTTATCCTATCTTTCCATATACCAAAATTTTCCCTATTAAACTTTGGACCTTCCCTCTTCATCATTTGACTAGGATCTTTACCTCAAGTGGTTAAGCTTACAACACAGAGGACCTAGAGTGCTATGATACCAATTGATAACTCAATGATGAACGAATAGTACCAAATCGGTACTAAGAGGGGGGGAGTGTGAATCAGTACAAACAAAATACAGACCTAAATCGGTTCAGCAACAATCACTCCAAATGACTGGCAAACAGTGACACCAGTTTGAAACAGAGTGCAACCGATAAAACTCAGAACAACTAAAACAATCATGAACCGGTTACTCACTGAGCTTTCCACTCAACTTAGAACTACACTACCATTTCACCCTTATGTATGAATAGGTAATCTATCATCATATCTTCACAACAACTAGTTCAACATGTTTTATTGATAGGCATAAAACACAGAACCATCATATGCTTAACAGGTAATAACAATGCATCACACATGACACACATATTTTTCACATGGAAACCCAACTGGGAAAAACCACGGTGGGGATGAATACCCATAAGCTTGTTGTTGAACTCTTTGGAAGTCCGCTCTGTTAGAAGCCTTGTTCGGTTAAAGACATTACAAAAGGTTATGCTAGGAACTGATCCTATTAGATATCACCTGGTTAAGGGATGGCTACAATACCCAGTTAAGGGTACCTTATTAGAGGATTTCAAGAACTCAATAGCTAAAGAATTTCTAGAGCTCTCTAGGTTTCCAGATCTCAATAACTTTGAGTTACCCTGTTAAGGGATTTACAACAAGCTGGTTAAGGCTACCCTGTTAGGGGATTTTCCAACTATTGAGGTGGTTAGAGATCAACAGGTATTACAATGATCTGGTAACAACACTCAATGCCAATGCATATCTGCTTAAGCTCCTCTTCACCTTCTGCACTTACACTCTGCAGGTATCACTTCTCTCTTCTGGTCTGGCAAGGATCTCATATCCCTTCTCTTGGATACTCACACACAAATTTTCCCAACAACCTCTGAAAGAATCACATCATCAACCTTATAGGACAACAAATAGGTTGGTAGCATAAACCCTAAACCCTAGACTTGTTAGGTTAAGGAATTCAAACAGTTCAATCCTGATCATTGATCATACTATATTAAATGCAATAGATCTTGAATAAATCTCAAGACATTCTCCATCGTTCATTATCCACTGATTTCATGGCGACTGATAATCCATCACGCGTTTTCACCATTTACAAACTTCGCACATTCCTGAGGTAGATAGGGATAGTCTTCTTCATGCAAGATCCTTCACGTGTGCAAGGCTAACATGGCAACACGATCTGCTCTTTGTTATATTGCTTACTTATTACACAAAGATCATCAGTTGATCCATACAGGCTTGAAGCACTTCAACTGGAAACCCTGAAGTTGAGACTACCAACCGGTAGTCATACAATGCTTCCATGTGTCGGTTCCCATAACCATATGCTGGTTCATCTTGAACAAGCACACCACTTCACTTTGGCACAAATGTCGGTTCACAGTGTTATACCGGTTCTCACATATGGCGGTTCATACCTCTTCAACATATTGATATCAATGACAACATACAATGTCATTATGTCCACATACCAGTTCACATAATGCCAACAACTCCTTACGTTTTTCACATCAATATCTCTCCCCCTTTGACATCAATGCCAAAAATCTAACATAAATATCAAAGCAAAAACATAAACCACTGAATAACCAAACTAACTACTCCCCCAGAGCAATAGCATCCCCACATCAATGTTATTCATTCCAGATTGAATTATATCTCTATAATGCATACTAGACTGATACCAAATAACATCACTCAGGTTTCTACTAGAGGGGTAGAAAACCTCAACCTGTCTCACAAATGCTCAAATGATTCCTCAAACCAATCTAACTTCATTTTCTTCTACCTATTCCTTCAGAAAGTTATACTTGATAGAAATACTGGATGACAATAGCAGTAGAGTTATTACAGTGAATAAATACCGACACATTACAATTCAACTCAATGTCCTTCAACATATTCTTCAACCATAGAACCTATGTATAGTTAGTAGTAGCAACAACATACTTAGCTTCAGCAGTAGATAAAGAATTACATGACTATTTTTATTGATCCATAAACCAGGTTTCTTTTCAAGAAAGAAAGTTTCACTGGATGAACCTATCCGGTAACCTATATCTCAAGCCCAATTCGTATCTGATCATGCTCAGAGTGTGAAGTCATCATAAAGAAAAAACCATACCAGATAATCCTTGAAAACATCTAAAAATCCTAGCTACCAGAGCAAGGATTCAACATAATCAATTGCTTCCTTCTGAGAATATCCACTGCAAACCAATCAAACCAAGTTCTAATAACATCCAAGACCATGTGTCCTTATCTAACTAATTCAATTCATCTTCGATAGCTTTCATCCAACATTCATACTTACATGCTTCAATAACTGATCCCGATACAACTAAAGAAATTAAGCATACCTCATCAGCTACCAACCTTCTTCTTGTCCAATTATCTGATCTCCTGAATGATTCGGCCTTATATACCTAGGAGTCTTCTGACTCTCTGTTCCTCTTCCCTGATCTTCAGTTATTGATGAATTTTTTGATTCTACCGGAGTAACTAGTTCAACATTTTGTTCTGGTAAAGGTGTAACTGGTTTAGTTAAGACCGTTTCCACTTCTGGTTCCTTCTCATAAGCTATGATTTGACCTCTATACCGCTCATCCACCTTGACATTAGCGCTTTTGACAATTCTCTGCAATCCCTTGTTATAACATCTATATGCTTTGCTTCATTAGAATCACCAAGACATATTCCGGCATCACATTCATTATACAATCTTCTATCCTATGACCATACTTCTTACAATTTGAACACTGACCAAGAACTGCATTATGATTATGATTTTCTCTATTTCTACAATTTCTTGCCATATGACCAAATTTATTACAAACAAAGCATCTACCATTAAATTTATGTGAATTGGGTCGCCTTACCAGTGACCTCTGATTCTGATCAACCTTCTAATCTTCATGCATACCATATGTATGATCTTCATTAGCAGTACTAGAGGTTTCTCCATGCTCAAACCCAAGACCACTAGTGTCTTTGGTGTCCCTCTGATCCTTTAATAATTCATCAAGCTTAGGAGAACTAACCTTGAACTTATCTTTGTACTCATTTGCAACATCCAGATCTCCTCTTAGGAATGTTACCATTCTTTCCAATTCATTCTCATTGTCCTGTGATTGCACCAATTTAGTTCTCAACACATCATTCTCATGAACCAACCTAATGCATTCCTCAAATCTTTCTTTCAAAGATATAGCAAAATTTTCTTCCTTCTTCTTTCAGTCTTCAATCTCCTTTGACGTCCTCATAGTTAGGGCTTGCATTTCATTCCTCATGACCATATTCTCTTGACTTAGCTTCTGACATTGTTCCATAAGGGCATCCTTCTCTTCATCATCCTGATTTTGTAAAAGTTCCTTCCTCCTAGCTTGGGCAATTGACAACCTCTCCCGTAGAGTAAAAAAGAATTCCTTCGTAGATCTCAACTCATCTTGCAACTTCATGTTCCTCAATCTTTCAACATCATAGTCTTCAAGAGCTACTTGAAGTTCCTTCCTTAAACTTATCTCCATACATTCCAGATACATGATATTCCTCAAGCTATTAGACTTCCTATGAGGAACCAGGATCTGATACCAATTGTTGGAAACCAAGAACACTGACAGAGGGGGGGGGGGGTGAATCAGTGTTCTACCAGAATGGATAATTTTAACTTTATTAATACAACAACTTAGAAACCGGTAAACATTAAAGCATATAACATTAACAAACAATGTAACCACAAAGATGAACACCATAACACCATAGATTTATATGTGGAAAACCTCAAAGAGGAAAAACCATGATGCAATTGGAGACCCACAATATCTATCCACTGATCAAATGAATAAATATTACAATAAGGGGCCTGCACATGCAGGAAGGCCAACAACCTAGAGCACATTGCTAATCAAAAAAGGAGTCTCACTAACTACCTAAAGCATCAGACAACAATCCATAATGAAGATTGAACTACAGGTATAACAACTCCTATGCTTGAGTATAGTTCCAGTTAAGCTCAATACTAAAGGACTAAATCCTCTTTCGCAAACTGAATTTGATCACCTATGATCAACCAAATCCTTTGTGTTGGGAAATGGTGTTGTACACCTTGCATAATAATGGTTTATTATTGCATTATTTTATTATTGTGTGAGGTGGACAAAGAATTAAATTGTAATATCATTGTATTGTTGCACCTAGGAGCACCTAGATGGACGTGCAACATGTAGAGATTATTTTGGATATTCTTGTAACCACTTGATGAGTTGTATTGACACATTGGTATTGTTATTTTATATTGGGGAATGTAATTGTGATAAAGTACCCAATATTAAATGTGGGTCATGGGTAGTTAAGGAAAACATTAAAAGGTTGGTAAGGAAAATATTATTTTATTGTCACATGGTTTTGGGCACATGTTTTTGATGTAATACCACTTAGTGGTTTTGTGGTTGCTTGTTTCTATAAAAGCACCACAAGGGTAGTTGTTTGGGATATGAAGCCAGGTTAGCATTTGTGAAGAAGGAAGCATGGCATGGGATGTGTGGATTCATGCTTGATCACATGGAGTGCTTGGTTATGGCTGGGTTTTGAAGGCTTTCCATAGTTGTATTGTAATGGACGCATTGCTGATAATACATGGTGGATGATGCTTTTGGAGGCTGGGTTTTTCCCTCATGAGGGTTTTCCCAGGGTATATCTTGTGTCACATTTTGTGAGTATGTTGTCTATTCTTTTCATATGGATCTTATGTGTTGATTTGGTTAAAATCTGAATTTGGGTTATGTGGAAATTGTCATAAAGTTGGCTGCGAATTTCCTTACAAGTGGTATCAGAGCTATATGGTTTTAATGGTGTTTATAACCCTATGTGGAATCCATGAATGCATGAAGGAATGAAAAGACAAGACAAGATGTATGATTTTGCAGGTTGTTATTGCAGATCTATGTTGTTTGGATTTGCTGTTGTGATGGGTTGTTTGCAGATTTAGGGTTGGAAGAGTTTTGGTCAATCCAGGGCATCATTGAAAAATGCTTCGAATGAGGGTTTTGGGGGTGAGATTTCATAGAAGACCCCGTGGCACAAAATGGACCTCATGGATGGATTCAGGTTGGCCGAGAGACGAATTTTGATATATAATTTGCCCTATTTCGGTGAAGTTGGCTCAGGTTCAAAATTTTTTTAGACGGTACGGCCGTACCGCCTGCATATTCTATCGAAATATTTTTACCCTGCAAAATATTTTTATTTCGAATTGTGCTTTTGAAAAATTAAAAAAAAAAAAAAAAATTTTAAGTGGTGGGGGGTCCGTAGACTCCCCCTCCCACTGTCTGCCGACAACACTGGCAGCTGTACCAGTGACGGTACCACTGTCGGTACCGTTGACGGTGCCAGCAGTGGTACCGGCCACTGTACTGCCGGTACCGTGGGGCCCCTGCGGGTAACCCCCGTGGGGTTATAAACCCACGTAAACCTTTTCAAACAATTAAAAAAAAAAAAAATCCGCCCAATTTTAAATTCGGATT
Source organism: Cryptomeria japonica (assembly GCF_030272615.1). Classification (NCBI taxonomy): domain Eukaryota; kingdom Viridiplantae; phylum Streptophyta; class Pinopsida; order Cupressales; family Cupressaceae; genus Cryptomeria; species Cryptomeria japonica. The sequence continues at coordinate 632,174,221 of NC_081413.1, forward strand.
TTTGAAATTCGAATTTTAATAAAGTCTTTTAAAACTATATTTGCCATGTGATTTTTATTGTATATGTCATGAAATTTTATTATGCCATGCATTTATTTTTCGAAGGGGTTTGGCCAAGGGCCGACCCGGAGGAGTTTTTGAAATGGATTTTTGGCATATTGGGAAGAAATTGTAAAAAATTATTTTTATGGCATATTGTTGAAACTTTTGGAGTCCAGACTTGCATTTATAGCTGAATTGGCTGTTTTTCTTCAACTGAGCATAACTCGGGCATATGATGTCAGTTTTTGGACTTCTTATAGTCATTGGAAAGGTGGTTGAATGAACTTCATGTTTTTATCATTAGTTTTTCCAGATTTTGCTGTTTGGACAGTGAAATGTCAGCTGGAAGTGATAGGTACCTTTATGGCTTTGAGAGGTCATAACTCGAGCATACGGAGTCATATTTTGGACTTCAAATAGTCGATGGAAAGCTCTTGGAGAGCACTACAGTTTGACTCAGGTTTGGGGCAGTTTTGGAATGATTTATATGCTGATATTTTGACTTGAGTTGATTATGGGTTCTTTTGACTATGGTGACATGATGAGTTTATGGCATACTACATATTGGAGATTTGGATTTGATGTCATTGTATACTCGATGTTGTATCTTGATTACTCTTATGGTGACATGGATATCAATTTTGGTTTGAGTATGTATGTTGCATTGATTGGTCTACAAGTTGTGCAATTTTGTGAGCTGTCTTTACTTACAGGATTTCACCTATGACTTGGATATGGGTTGTCTATGCCCATAGATCCTTCATTGTTTATGCATATTCAGATTTGGTGGCTTGTTTTAGTCATTGGTTTTTTGATTTGTTATCATGTTGAGGAGGAGAGATGTTGTTACCAGGTACAGTCATGATGAAGGACCTACATGGTTGACTATGTGATGCTGACAGGTTGGACACATTGAGAGTTAGATGCTTGTTTTCATGGAGATGACCATGATGCCATGGTTGTTCCTTGTGTTTAGGGACATTGGTATGACATGGTTAAATTTGCAGGTGCTTTAATTGATGATCTTTTGATTTGGATTCCTGATTGATATGGCAGTTTATCTTCTTGTTTGAGGATCATGGTTTATTTGGATTTTAGGGAGCTCATGATGTGCACTTTGAGTTCTTTGATTGTTAGTTGTTCTTGGTTGATTCTCATGGTTAGAGGATGGATTAATCATATTGTCATGGATAGCTTGATTACACTTTCAGTGGGAGCTTTTGACAGTGGTGATGTGGCGGTGTAGGATTTGATCCTGATTGTTTGTTGGTGGTTTTGTATCTTCTTGAGATGGAGTTCATGGTTTACTTAATGTTATTTACTTTTCAGTTGTATGTGTGTAGACCTGGATGATCTTCATTTAGGAGATGGTTATCACGATGCTTTGGAGAGCTTGATACCACAGTTTAGTGGGAGCTTGTGGCAGTGATGTGTATTCACCATTGGATGGTGGATGATCTTCTTAGTGTGCAGATGTTTGGAGGATGCCTTAGATCCTGTTGCTGCAGAAGGGTCTTTCACATTTGCTGGTTCACTAGTAGGAGATGGTGATCTTCATGACATTTGAGGATGTTTGCATCTTGAGGGCTCAAGGAGTCCTTGGTTGAGATGTGGTTTTATGCTTTCATTTGACATGTTGTCCTTTTCTTGATTGGATGGTTGATATTATGTCATGGTGCACTCTTGATACTAGTTTAGAGTTTTGGCATGATATGGTTATTTTTATATGTTCATATGGAGCATGTTATCTCTTTGGTTGAGATGGATTAGATCATGTTGTCATGTTATGTTCCTGATTCTGCGGTTGGAGCTTTGACATTGATCTTGATAGTTCTCTTTGTATTGGGTACATGATCATTTGCTTGATTACTTCATGGTAATGCTATGTTGCATTTGGAGTTTGGCATGGATTGATTGGATATAGGTACTCATGGATACTTGGAGGATGTTGGTGATGCTAGTAGTCTTTTGTGATTAGAGACATATGCTGGAATGGTTTATGGTTTCAGCAGGAAGTCCAAGGAGCATTCACCTGGTTTATGGACTTGAGAGGAGAGTGTTCCTAGTATGAGTCATGATGACTTGGTGAGCATTCTCATTCCCCACTCTTGGTCTACTTGGCAGTTTACTACTTGAGAGGTATAGCCCATTGTTCCTTTCAGGTACATTATGTTTATGCTATCTTTCATAGATATGGATCTTGAGCTATGGATTAATGGTTAGTTTTGGACGATTCATTTGAGAGATGTATGGCATTGGTTATCTCCTTGTGCATTTGAGTTTTTATTATGATGGTGGCAGTCATTGATATTAGTTTGGAGATGGTTTATTGGGCATATTCCTATGGTTTGGGAATGGATATTTAGTTTGATCTTCTTGGTTATGGGAGGCTTACATCCATGTTGTTTACATGATATATATGTTTGTTTGATCCAAGGGATTGAATGGTGTTTTGGGTGTTGTTATGCTTCTCATTTGGGGTTCTATGGAGGAGATCATACTTGACTTACTTAGAGGTGTTTGTAGAAGGACATACTACAGAATTTGGTTTGCAGTGTTTCTCTCTTTGTTTCGGTTATCTTCCTGGATGTTTGTATTCACATTACATTGGTTGGAGGTTGTTTGGAGCTATGTGCTTATTAGTCTTTGTATTCATGATATGTCATGTGGGAGATGACATGGTGGTTCCTTTATCTCTTTCTTTTGTTGGTGTGGAGAACATGGGAGAATGTTGGAGACATGGTGTGAGAGTCGTACTTGCAGTTTTGATGTTCATATGATGTGGATGTTCTTGATACTACATGGTTACACTTCTATGATGTGTTTTTAGTGGATTCATTTCTGATATTGACATTACCTATGCAGTGGGAGTTCTTTGGTGTACATACGTGGCAGGTATTGCACTTGGGATTTGTGGTTGCATGTTACAGGTTGCATATGTTGATGAAATGTTATTCACTTGATTGTATGCCTAGGAGGCATGTATAGTTGATGTGTTAGCACTTGATATGGGTGTTGTTTCAGCTATGTAAAAGAGCTACTCTTGCATTGGATACCTTTGGATTAGTGTTTGTGTTCAGATATCAGTTGGTGCAGGACTTATCATTTGTTGCGATAGGTTGTGTGGCTTTCTCTTTGGATGGCCTCTTTATGTCCAGTGGCAGTGGCATGATGGAGGGTGGGAGCATTCATGTATGAGATGGTGGTCACTTTGTTCTTGTTGCAGGTATCTTGGTTGAGCACATGGAGCACTTGGATTCCATGATGGTATATGTGCGTGGAGAGATCAATCTCTTGTTCATGTGGCAGATTACTTCTTGGCCCTTATGCAATGTATACAACAAGTGGGAGAATGTTGGGAAATGGTGTTGTACACCTTGCATAATAATGGTTTATTATTGCATTATTTTATTATTGTGTGAGGTGGACAAAGAATTAAATTGTAATATCATTGTATTGTTGCACCTAGGAGCACCTAGATGGACGTGCAACATGTAGAGATTATTTTGGATATTCTTGTAACCACTTGATGAGTTGTATTGACACATTGGTATTGTTATTTTATATTGGGGAATGTAATTGTGATAAAGTACCCAATATTAAATGTGGGTCATGGGTAGTTAAGGAAAACATTAAAAGGTTTGTAAGGAAAATATTATTTTATTGTCACATGGTTTTGGGCACATGTTTTTGATGTAATACCACTTAGTGGTTTTGTGGTTGCTTGTTTCTATAAAAGCACCACAAGGGTAGTTGTTTGGGATATGAAGCCAGGTTAGCATTTGTGAAGAAGGAAGCATGGCATGGGATGTGTGGATTCAGGCTTGATCACATGGAGTGCTTGGTTATGGCTGGGTTTTGAAGGCTTTCCATAGTTTTATTGTAATGGACGCATTGCTGATAATACATGGTGGATGATGCTTTTGGAGGCTGGGTTTTTCCCTCATGAGGGTTTTCCCAGGGTATATCTTGTGTCACATTTTGTGAGTATGTTGTCTATTCTTTGCATATGGATCTTATGTGTTGATTTGGTTAAAATCTGAATTTGGGTTATGTGGAAATTGTCATAAAGTTGGCTGCGAATTTCCTTACACTTTGCTCAATGAGTATTACATTATTTGTTCCTTAAATATCCATATCCCTTACATCATAATCTACAATGAGATCTTACATCATACTTATACAAATTCGGGACCTAAACAATTAGGTCAGCCACCTAAAAGATAATACAATAAATTCATATCTTAAACCCATAATCAAATGATCAACCAAGTCGGCTTAGGCCGAAATCAATGTAACCTAATCCTTAAATCCTGCTGGTAACACATCAGGAACATCCTCCAACATGTTACAGATACGGGTCCATAACGTAGATAATCTGGGACCCGATTTACGTCCACACACGCTAAAGAAATGATCCCAATCAACCAAGTCTCGAAAATAATCACCATCAACATCCTAAATCTCCACTAGAAGCTACACAAAAACCACTTATGCATATCATCAAATATCTTCATCAAAGCTCTGTCGGTGAAACCCTCGCCGAAACAACAAACCAAGCTTACTAGCATACAAGATAGTATCCGCTCACTACATCAAAACCAATTGACTAAACATGAATCTGAGTAGCATGTATAAGCCAATTCCATAATCCAAACATACCGTAGCATATCGGATCATCATGATCTAATCTAACCAGAAACCAAACAACCTACTGGGACGAGAAGGATACCAGTAAATAGCCAAAGAAGCTAGCACAATCGGTGTTGCCAGTGTTGCCAATGTTTCCATTAATGAAAAACAACAATACAACACATAATCAATTCCTCCAAATTGCTAACATTAATATATAGTATATTAATATATTAATAAACAATAGATTAATTATGAGCAAATTTAGTTATTGAATTTGCTTATTAAAATCGGATAACCGATTTCTATTGTACAAATTTCAAATTTGAAAATTTGGCTTGGATTTGCTTTGGGATTTGGGTTGGAAGTGACAAGCCTAGAAAGTCAACTGAAAAAATGTGTTTTTCAGTATTCCTTGATTTTCCAGACTTTACACTAGTGGCTGACGACTTTTTTTAGAGCCAAAATTGATAAAATGAAAAGGGTTTTTTAAGGACGTTCTCAACTTTCCAACAATATAAGGCTTGTCTTATTTCAACTTTAATAAATAATTATTATTTATTTTCTAATTGAGTTATGACAAAAGTCCTGATTGGTAGACTGATTGAAAAATACTCATAACTTTCAAATAATATAGAGTTTTTTGAATCCGAAACATGCGTCACATCCTATGCTTTGTCTACTATAGGGAAAAATTAAAAAAAATTGAATTTCATAAGGTTTTGACCAAGTTAAGGTGGTCAAACATAGGAGTTTATGAATTTCTAAAAAAGCTGTAGTAAAAAATTCATAAATAATTATTTACTTTAGAAAAGATTATAAAAAAATATGTGTCACATACAGGCATGAGTCTAATAATTTAATTATAAATATTATAAAAAAATATTATGATTTGATTGTGATTATTGTGGCTAGACATACGCCTACTTCTTATTTTTTCTTGAAATTTTAGTTCCACTGCATTGAAATTTGAAATTTTCATTAAATAGGATTTTTTTTCCAAAAAAAAACTAGTAACTTAGAAACTAAATTTAATTTTATATATATTCTCTTCTTACATATTTTAAAAATAATGTTCATAACTTATTCAAATTTTCATGTCAAGTTGCATAACTCTGATTTTCTAAAATTTCATTGCCACTTAAGGGCCTATTTTGGCACACCATGATCCTGTACATACCCGATGATCTTGAGAGAGATCATTCATTACTATTCAACTCTATTTACCAAGTATGCCCCTTTGACAAGGGAGGAAGAGAACCTTATTTTGGAGTGCATTCCCTCACTGGTCTCTAATGAAATGAATGATTCATTGAACAAACCTATCATTTTGGATGAATTATAGGGGAATGTGTTCCAAATGAAGAAAATGAAAGTCCTTGGACCTAATGGTTTTGAAGTAGAGTTTTATAAGAAGTTTTTCAGTTATTCTCAAACTAGAACTTCTAGAGCTACTTTTGGAATCTCAAAGGAGATAATAGATGTTACGAGTTATGAGTGATACATTCCTTGCTCTTATTGGACAAAAAGACAAGGAGATAATTCATTGGACCTCTTTAGACCAACAACCCTATGCAATATACTCTCTAAAATTATTAATAAGCTGATTACAAAGAGAGTTAAGTCATGGCTTAGTTCTTTCATTTTACGTGAGAAAGGGGACTTTGTTGCTAGTATACAAACTTTGGATGGGGTTGTTGTTAGAATTGAGGATACTCATTCCATGGCAGCCTCCAAAGAAGGGCTATGTTTATTAAGCTTGAAATGGATAAATCCTATGACCATGTCAAGTATAATTTTTCACATATGGTTTTTGGGGCCTTTGGGTTAAGTAGCAAGTGGATAAAGGGGGCCATTAGTTATCTCACCACTTCCTCCTTCTCTATTCGCATTAATCATGATCCCTTTGAGCTTTTTGGAGCTTCTAAGGGTCTTCACGAATGGGATCCTCTTTCACCTTATTTATTTATTTTAATGGCCGAATGCTTGGAGAGATTTATCAAGTATCATGTGAGGCAAGAGTTTATTTAGGGATCTAATTGAGGTTACAAATTTCCTCTCCACTTTTATTTAGAATTTTTGGATGATACTTTTTTAATGGACTCAACAAGAGTTAATGAGGTAGTCAATCTAAAAAGGTCTTTGGATATTTATTTGGCAGTCTTAGGGAAAAGGATTAATAAGGACAAGTCCTCCATATTCTTTAATTATCCTAAGCCTATTCAAAAAATGATTACTCATATTTTTAGATTCTAGATTGGTACGCTTGCTTTTGTGTATCTTGGTATCCCCACTACTATGGACTCTCTTTCTAGCAAGTTTTTGTAGGATGTAATAGATAAGGTTTGAATAAAAGTAATTCATTGTACATGCAAATAGATTTCCACTATTGGGAGAATGTCTCTTCTAAAGCTGGTGATTTAGGTTCTCCTTATATAAAACTGTTTTGTTTAGGTGTTCCCTCAAGATTCATTCATGAGTTTGATGCCCTCCCTTGAAAATTCTTATGGCCTAGTAATTTGATTTTGAAGAAATGGAGTTTGGTTAAGTGGGATTCTTTTTAAAATAAGAAATAGGAAGGGAGTCTTGGTAATTGACAAACAAGTCTTAATGGCCAGGTCTTGGTGGTTAAGCTCTATTGGAGGGGGTCCAGTATTCAAGACCAAGATTGGGCTAGGATCCTTACTTTGAAGAATTTGAGAGGAATGGAAGAAGGTAAAGGCTATTTGGTGAAGTGGAGTTCTAAGCAAATGGGGATGTGGGATGTTGAGGACTGAGGACACTTTTTCACAATGTATTTTTGGATATTAGAAGAGCTAGTTTCAAAGGACATGAGAGATTATTTGGGGGTTGTGAGAGAGCCTTGATTGTTTGGCTATTTTATTTCCTATTGTTTGTCTTGTTGTTGAGTTTGTTATCTCTTGCTACTTTGTATAGATCTTTGTTGATTAATAAAATTTTACCCCTCCCTTTTTTCAAAACAAGAATCCGTTTTACTAAGATTTATAGTGTTTATATTTAACTTCTGGAGACTCTATTTAGAGAGGTATCATCTTCAAAATATCATTGCTATTTAGATGTAAGTTTTAATTTTAGTGATGATTTTTATTTTTTATTTTTAAATTTAAGATTTTTCTAAGTAAAACATAAAAAATATTTTTTATTAATTTTGTATTAAGTTGAATTATTTTGTTTTTCAAGAGTGATATTTTTCAGTTACAAATGCTCCTCTAAATTAGACATTGTTAATTATTTTTCATACAGATGCTTTTCTTATTATGAGATCAAAATATATGTTTTTATTTCTTTAGAGACTATCTTAGTTCTTTTTAAGTTGTTGTCGTTGGTTGTTCTTAAACATCAAATGAGTCAACTATTAAATTATTTAATTATAATATTACACATCATCCATTGGAAACAAAAGTAAATAATTATCCTATTTTGATTGGATATTTTTTTTAAGAGGGCTTTACTAATATGTACAAGGTTCACTATTGGGCTCATTCAATCTATTGTTTTCCCACTTGTCATCTCAAGGTCATGAACTTGGCATCCTTAAAATTAAAATAGTTTTTGTAATGAATGAAGGATTTGAATTATGTATGAATCATGGAGGACTAGTCCCTTTCAAAACCAACCCCCTAACCCTACCCACTCCCACAATGTTGACAAGACCTTTTCTCTTTCTATTTCTTTTGAGAGGGAGCCTTCACCCACCCCCTTTTATATAGTTAGACTATAGTAAGGCGAGAGTTTGGCAACCCCCTCTCATTAGATCATTTGGATAGTTATATAATAGGACTCCCTCCTAGAATTTCATAAATCTATTAATTAAAATCTTGGCCTACCCTATTGATAGTAGGGAGCATTTTTCATTGCTCATCTTCTTTTTCTACCCTTTATTAACTTTTTTAATTGAGTTATTAAATATTTAAGAAGAAACCTCATAGCTTATGAAGACTAGAGATTCCTTGACTTCTTTTTCAAAAAAATCTTAAACATTCATTTATAACTTTCTAAAGACATGCTAAATCTTTAAGGATTTTAATGAAAGAGGTCCATTGACAACCTTCCAAGTTCATATAGTGGATGCATGAAACATAAAAAAATTGTGACCTTAATTGCCTTATCCCCATCATACAATATTTTATCCTTGAATGGAAACAATATTATCTAAGACCTACAAAGATTATCTATGGAACATATTTGGATCTCCTATCTTACATTGGTTTCTCTAATCTTTTCTTGATATGTGCACCTCTATGATCTTCTACCCTATTGCAAAGGAAACTAAACTTTCCTTAAACTTAGTCTAGGCTAAATAAATAAATGTCATATAAGCATGGATTAATGGATATAAAATAAAGTAGAGCTACATGTTTGACAAATTGAATATTTAAATGCTAAGGAAGTAAACCAAATGTTTTAGATAAGGCTAGTCAGGTCTAGAGATGATGTTGATAAATGTCTAATGTGTGCATTAATTTTGATGATCTAATGCTTAAAATTTTGTTCCTTCATGGTACATTTTTCTAATTGAATATACATGTTTAGGTCACTTACACAGGAATATATCTATTCTAGGATAAATGGATTTGATCCTATTGATTTATTCTTCCACTCTATGGTTCACCTCAAAGATCGCTCCTTTCAAAATATTAAGGACAAGAAGTGTTCCTAAACACTTTGGTAGATACAATTGAGCACAAAAATATTCAAAAATGTGAATAGTTTAGAATGATTGCGTATAATATAATTCTTGTTAGTTATACCAATTTAACTATTCGTAGGACTTCTTTCCTTAATATGAATGAAATTCAATAATATTTGTAGATTTAAGGATGATAAAATAACACTAACTCAATTTTTTAAACTAGAAATACATAACAAAAAAATCTTACAAACATGCATTTTGTCAACAATACTTATATGAGTGACCAATCCTACACCCATAATATTGTCTCAGTATTTTAAAAAGGTAGTAATAGTTATGTATAGAATGATTTTTTAGATACGAAGAGTGCAATAAGAACCAAATAGATGAGAAAATGTGTAAAAAAATATAATGTGTAGTTAGATATGTAATAATACCCATGGATGCAAATGCATGAAGGTTTTGAGAATAAGCTTCACTTTGTAGAAGATTGCACCTTTTATCAATATGTAATTCTAAATAAAATTTGAACATACATTATTATTATTACAACTCCTATTGTGTCTTCTAGTTTTGATATGCCTTTTACCACCTCTATTTTTCATTAATTAAATTATAAATTTAATCAAAATAGTAAAAGGGTATGATGTTATGTGAAAAATTTATCTCCTTTAGTTATCTCTTGTAAATAAAACTTTGAATACAAAATTCTTCTAAAAGGCTCAGTGTTAAAAGTAGTAAACAATCTCCAAAGACAGAAATCTACCTTGGTTGATGGAATTTATAAATCTATCTTCAAAAAAGATAAGAGATGTTATTTTTATATGGATCAATATAAATCTAGTTTTTGATTAAGATAAACGGGTTTTACAGAGACCCGAAACCCAAAATCAATTGAAAAATAAACAGAGTTAACTAGCAACAAAAATAGGGGAAGTGCTCCAACAAGCATAACAACAAAATTACAACAGAAATAAGAAAAATCCAACCAAAAAAAGTAAGTAAGAGCTTTCAAAAGCTCAGTATTCTTATAGATCTCTTTGTTATTGATCTCCTAGAGTTCTTCCATGATGAACCTCACACTACCTCTTTCCCGTTTCTTGCTCCTGGTCTTGGTAGAGGGCCCCATAGATGCTTGCATATCCTGGATTCTTCTGTCCCGGTTAGTATCTAAGGATAATTCAGATTTGGTCATGTGAGCTTTCTGCAAGGTTATTATTGATGGCAATATTTTTTGATATGAATTTGTAAATTTTATTGTCACCAAATCCAGTATGAAGACAAGCACTCAATATTTCTTTATCATTCCTATTGTATGAATTGAAGAATGAAAAAATATGAGTATATCTAGTGCTCAGACATGGAAATGAGAACCCTCCATACGTGTTTTTCCATTGACCTCATTTGGGCTCTATCGATCCAATCAAATTTCATTCTAATTTATGTAATATAAAATTATAATTTATTGACATCTTTGTCTTTATTTTATAAAATGCATAATTGTAGCATTGTAAATTGTACACCTTTAATCGGGGTATCCAATTTCACACTCCTTTAGGACTCATTTTAGTATGCCTTATTCTACTATGCATTATAGGAATTTCATATGCACTTAATTAAAAATTAATTTAAGAATTTGATTCCTCTCTTAATTTGAATATCATTGCACTCTTATTTGAGCTCTTAATTTTAGGTATTCCCTTTAAATATCTTTCATCACTTTATCATTTTAAGTCCTACCTTATTTCAAATTTCAAAATAACATATCCTCCACATAAATATTATAATTTTTAACGTAACTTACAATTTCGGAATCAAGATCCTATAATCTCACGAGCTTGAAAATTCACATCTATTTTGTCAAGACATTGGTGCTTAGGAAAGCATTGCCCAAGACATAGGTGCTTAGGGAAGCATTGTTTATCATTTTTTGGCTAGAATTTTAGGAGGACAAAGAGTAAGTATTTCCCTTTTCAAAACTATCCCCAATGCAAAAAGATGATAATTTTAAGTTATCCATTTATTAACTCAAAGTTAGAGTTTCAAATATAAGACAGTTATTATTTATGGTGAAAATGGATAACAACAATATTGAAAGGCTAAATGAATTCAACCATAAAACCCTAGCCTAACAACAACAAAGACCCACCATAACATATGAAGATTACCTAAGACAATGCAAATCAAATGAAATCACAAAGATTATACCATCACATGTCCAATAGGGTTTGAATCTCCATTCTTTCTATCTCCATTGATCTTGCTTGATATATTTTCTCTCAGATTTTATATGTGCATAAGAGCTCAACAAAGAATGGAAATGTGGTTGCAAGTAGCTAGGCTTGATCGCATATGAAAGATCGAATGCTAGGATGCTTGATTAGAATGTATATGTCCAGGGGTTGATAATGAAGGAATCATCTCCTTATATAAAAGACAATATAAGAAATGGAGGGATAAGATTGAGAGGTGTAAGAGATAAATGGTCGGCTATGATTAGAGGGTAGGTAGAGAAAATAAGAAAATAATGAGAGGGTAGGTAGTGTAGGAATTAAGAGATGAATGCCATGTGTCATAGGTAGAAAAGGTTAATGACTTAATTAAATAAATAAAGATTTATTTAATTAATAGAAGAAGTGGGATCAATTAAATAAATAAGATATTTATTTACTTTAAGAAAAGGATAATTTAAATAAATAAAGGTATTTATGTAAATGAGAAATAAGGCTAGAAGATTATAGATGAATTAATTAAATAAATAAGGTTTTATTTAATTAATAGAATAATTAGGTTAAAATAATTAAATAAATAGTCTAGACAATTAATTAATAGATATTTATTTAATTAGACTAGACAATTTTAGGTGTCTATAGTTATTTTCTTCATTTGTGAGATCAATCTAGGATCAATTGAAGGTGTAATGTTGTGATATCATCATGAAGTGAAAGATTATCTTTATGTGAAGTTTTAGACCTACAAATTTAAGGACAAAGAAACCATAACATTTTCATTCAAGTTCATTTACCATGATGAAAGATTTCAAAGATGTTGGAGGATGATAGGGAATCACCAATTGATGATTGGCATATATCTATCCATAAGGGGTTGGGTGTGATTTCATATTGTTCTCATATTTCTATAATTAAGCTTTAGATATATGTATTATAATTTTAAGTTAGGTGATTCATGCATTCTTGATTTAGTTTACAGTCTATATTTAATCATATTATCTAGGGTTTTTTCTCTAACATAGTTGAGTAGGACTCTAGTTTACATTTATGTACTTTAGCTCATAGATATCTTAGGTACCAAAATAGATGGTTGACTAAGAAAAATCCCTATATAGCCATAATCCTATCCTATGTTTGTCTTACAAATGCAACTACAAGTTAGTGATAGAGATGGAAAGACTAAAAAACATTCAAAACACAAAAAAGGGTCACTAGTCCAAAGTTCATTATAAGACGCTTGGACAAGGGTGTCTAGGATGTTTGTGTCCTAGAAAAGTGGATTTGGGATGTCTCTATTCTACAAAAGTGTATTTTGGGTGGGCTTGTCCTTCTAGTTCAGTCTAAAACTTTCCAAAGTCCTAGTGCAATGTCCTAGGATTCTAAGTCTAGATCTGTGTGTAAAAGTTCATAAAAAAGGCAAGGGAATTTTGGGTAACCTTGTCCATTCAATTTCAGTATAAGTTTTAGGCATAAATGCTCCTCAAAGTCCTCATTCCTTTTCTCTACCTATTTTGAAACTTGTATTTATGTATCCAATAGTTTTAGTGATTGAAGTGTTCATATGTACATGTTTAGATCCTAATCACTTTGTATTTTAAATCTATCAAGCCAAATTTTAGAGCAGCAAAGGAATAGAAACCCGAATATATTTCTTCCCTCTCTTTGAAAAGAGTTAGTCAAGCATATCTCCTCCTTTTGTGGTTTTGTTTTCTTATTTTTAGTTGAAAGAGGGTGTTGGTCTTAGTCTTTCTCATCTCCCTCTTTTACCCCTAAACATCTTCAAAACAAAAGACATCTATCAACACTTGCGTTCCCAGCACTCACAACCATATTTTATTCACTTACACATTCCAAACATTTTGAAAGCTCTAATTTCATTTAATATACTCAAGTTGCCAAGAATGCCATTCTTATAACCTACTCCTCAACCAACCCACCACTAATCAAAAGTCAAATACAATAGATCTTCCAACAAGTTCAAAAAACTTTTCAAAAGGGCTTATATACAACCCTCATTGATCTAATACACAAAAAAATGTAATCTTGTATATGGTTAATCATAACACTAAGTGAGATTATAATTCAGGAAGTTATGCCATTCATTGGATGGAGAAATGATGCAGATCTGACCCTTCTCCAAAGAAGAGTTTGACAGTCAAATGGAGAGAATACAATGGTGATAATTGGAAACTCCTACTTGATCCTCTTCATGAATATTTATAAATATGGAGAGTCTATTGATTCTTAGGCTACTTATTGATGAGTGGATGCAATTAAAGATTTTTAATGGAGTGAATAGAAATATATATAGTCATGTGGGTAACAATTAAGGATTAATCACTTGAATTCTCCTTATCTTAAACATAATGGTGATGTGAAATGTGACCACAATTTGTAGGACCATTGGAATTTGGTGGATGCTTTTTAAATATTGACTAATCTATTATATTATAATGTAGCACACGATTATTTTCTTGTTAAGACCCATGAGCTTAGGGATGAACTCATGGAACTACCTTATAATTAATCACTTTTGTTAGAAAACTCCACTTCTCTCAATTCCAAATCTAGCTATATATGAATAATTTAGTGCACACTACTAAATAGGCATTTAATATATTTGTAATTTTGGTATATTCTATGTTCATATGAAGGAAATGGAAACCCTGAGTCTCGCTTATAATTTTTGTGAAATTTTAAAGTAAAGGGAGTTGTTAGAAATGGTAGATAAATGAGCACCACTCTTTGCACTTTTCTTTGTAGTTCCACTTTAGTTTCTTGACAAATAAGTGTTTTATTGAGGTATTAATTCAATTGAAATATTGTACTTTAAAAGAGTAGTGCTTTCTCCAATAGAAATTTTGTAATTATAATTTCTCCTTAGAATTCTTCTTCATCTTGATGATAAATCACAAAGTGTGATTCAAAACGTTGATGATAAAAATTGGCACACATAATCAAACCTATAAACAATAAATGATTTATAACTCATGTTTGAGATGTCATTGGCTTTCTTTGCACCTTTTCATGATGACTATTTTGAATTTGTCGTGGAATTAGTAGTCACCATTATCAATCTAGTAATGTAGATTTAACAATATATAGTTAGATATAGTTAAGCCCAATCTCAGCCACTTTGTCTGGTATATTATTTCCAAGACTTGTTTGTGGCTCTCATCTTTGCCACATGGGCATCCCAGACCCTTGTTTTATTATGTGGGCAACCAAAGTTGTTAAACATATCTTCTAGAGCTCTATCACCATGTCCAACATCTTTGGAGTTGGATTATTTCTTGTTTCCTTCTTCCACCTAAAGCCTTTCCCCTAGCATATGGCTCTTTTGGGGGATTGACCTCATATACATTTTGAGTGTAACCAAATTTGCCAAATTATGAGTTTGGAATTTTTAGATTTGAATAAATATTTATAGTTTGCAAAATGTTTTATTAAGGTAAAATAGATTTTTGAGTGAATACTTTTTTTACAAAAAGTATTCAAATGTCTAAAATACAAGTTTATATGGATTAGAAAAATTAATTAAAATAGAAACAACACAATTATAATTAAGTTATCAAACACAAATCAATATTTAAGAACCTAGCATGAAGAGTGCTAGATCTAGTCTTAGATAATTGCATGCCTATAATATTGGCGTGTCATGAGAGGTGGAATTGGGAAGATCTTTCTTGTACATTTCAATATTTGTTAAAGAAACATAGTTTTAAATTACTCAATCTAAGGAGAAGTGTGAGAAGCCCTATCAATCAACCCAACCTAGGGTGCCACACAAATAGAGAAATTTCTAGTTGGAGTTGCCAATTATGAAGAAATTGCAACAAAAATAGATAAGTATAATATTGAAATTAAGGGTAGATTAGATGCAGTGGAAATGGATAGTAGAGTGAATAGACCATAAATTAGGGGAGACATCCACACAAGATCTAAGAAATATGTACAAGCCCCACCAAGCTTGGAAGTGATTTCCATAAGATAGGGTACTCTATGTGTTTCCCAAAATTGAGACAACTCCCTTCAGTTAGAATTTGATCTTTTAGGGTAAATGGTAATGTTATCACTATAGGTGTTCCACAACCGATTAGATGAGGTTAACTCTTAGGTAGCACAAAGACAAACCTGTTGGACATTGGTTGATGTGTTGTCATTGATGCCAACATATTCATCTATGTATTCTAGTGTTGCAGTTTGGTTGAATGAGTTGGTTTAGCCTATGTGTTGTAGATGACTTGATGCAGATTAAAGGGTTTCTATTATGTTGTCTATAGATGGTTCATTACCATTTGTAGAGGTCCGCATGTTGATGTGATCAAGTTATGAGATCCGGTATTGAGGATGTTATTTAGTATTCTGGTTTATGCTTTGTACTGCTGCAAAATTATAATATCTTTAGTTGCGGGTGTGTTGGATGTATTTTGGATGTTGATTTGTATCCTCAATTCAATTGGTTCATGATTTGGAAATCTACAAGAAAATCTTTCAGGTTGACATTCAATTATGTTGGTGTTCTTCAACTCTGGTAAAGAGATGATGATGATTCTAGTAATCCAAGTTGTGTTGTTGTTGTGGTGCAATTCAAATTGCTTGTGAATATCTCTAGATTGTGTTTTATGCATATTGGTGGTTTGCATTGATTATTGTGTGCATTATTGAAGATTTTCTTTGTTCGGTGATGTTCTTTATGTTATGCGACATTATTGGTGGTTGGAGCGTGTTGTGGATGATCAAGGTGTAATTGTTGGAGGTATTGCATGTTTGTGGTATTGATTTGGGTCCAGACTATATCTTAGTCAACATTGTTTTGGTCTACATGCATTATTGTAGTGTGTGAGGTTATTATTTTGTAATTTGTATTGAGAGTTTGGCCGACCATGAAATATAGGTTGATGACTTGTATAAATGAATGTAATAATCATCAAAAGATATGATGATATATGTGAATATTTTATCAATCATTCAGTAGCAGGGAAATTGTGTGAAGTGTGTGAATAAGTGTGTTGTAGAGAATATTTGACACTGAGCTTAACTAAAACTATACTCAAGCATATGGAGATGCTATTTTCATAGTTCATGTACTTTGTATTGTTGTCTGAATTATTTTGTAAGTCAGTGAGACTTCCTGTGAGGCAATGAGCCTTCTCTAAAGGTTGTATCCTTTTTGCATTTCTTATTTGAGCAGTGAGCTCTAGGCAGTGTGCTTGAATGCATGTGCATTCCTCATTGTAATATTTTCATTTACTCCTAGCAGGGTATTATATCATTGTGGGTAGGGTCCCACCATTGTTTTTCCCTTAACCAGGTTTTCCATGTCAAAAATCTTGGTGTTATGTGTGCTATTGATGTGTTGTTGTTTCATGCTTTAACTACTAATTATCGGATTTGATTTGTGGTTTAACGTGTTGTAAGTTATTGTGCAAATTGTTTCACCCTCCCCCTCTCAATTTGTTGCATTGTTGCCAACAATTGGTATTAGAGATAGATCCTTCAGAAGAAGCTTGACCACTTGAGGAGATTCGAGATGGAAACCTTTGCTTTCAAGAAGGATAGTTCGAGATTTGATGGAATGAACTAAACTCTCTTGAAAAGTGGGATGCAATATTATTTGAGATGTATTAGAGAAGAGTACTGGAATATTACTAAGAATGTATATAATGTTCCTCAAAATGGTCCTACTACTCCTGATGAGATAAAGGAAGCAAAATTCAATATTAGAGCTAAGGAAGCATTGTTGAGTTCCTTTTAAGATTCTGAAATGACCAATGTCATGGACTTAGAGATTTCTCATGAGATCTAGATAAAATTGGAGACCTTTCATGAAGGTGATAGCCATGTGAAGATTCCTAATAAGTTGCATAGCTTGAAGGGTAAATATAAGAACTTGAAGATGAGTGAAGATGAGAATATTACTTCTTTTATATAGAAAGTGAATGAGCTTGTTTATGGAATCATATGTGATCGTGGAATATTAGAAGAATCTTAGATTGTTGCTAAAGTGTTGACATCCTTGCCTCCTTCTTACAAAAATAAAGTTGCTGCTATTGATGAGATCTGAACTATGACAAATGTGATAGACATGCTGATTGGTAAGCTTGCTGCTTTTGAGCTGAGTGAGTTTGGAGACTCTCTTCCTAAGACTGAATCTGCATCAAAAGATACTATTTCCAGAAGGTAGAGATATGATCCAAGAGAAAGTTCTACAAGAGTATCTAGATATGAGAAAAAGATGAAAGAGATGGAAGATGAAGAAAGAGAGCTTGAGGAGCTTGAAGCACTTATTGCTAGAAGACTGCCTAAAGATGCCGGTAAGTATTAAAGAAAGTTACCTCTTAAATGTTTTTCATGTAATAAGATAGGAAATTTTGCATTAAGGTATCCAGAAAGAGATAGAAATGATAGTTTTGATACTTAATATAAGTACAGATCCAATAGCCAACAAGATGAGAGTGGGGGGGGGGGGTGAATCATACAACCTTAATCATCCATAAAAACATCAGATTCAACCTCGGTAACATATATCAGTCATATAATCAAAAACTATCAAACATGCAAACTCAAAAGCATATGAACAATATAAACCTCATAACACCAGATTTAACATGGAAACCCAAATAAGGAAAAACCACTGTGGGATTTCAGACCCACTAAGAAATATACTCTTCTAGAGTATGCTCGGTTAAAAGCAAATCATGTTAAAGATTACAAACACATTGCTAGATGTGATCCGGTTAAGGGATTTCCCTCAGATCTGTTAGGATCTTCACTTTGCTAGAAGTGACCTTGTCAAAGGATTTCAAACACTCAATCAGAATGTCACCTTGTTAGAGGATTTACATATAAGACTGTTAAGTCCACTCGGTTAAGAGATTTCCTGTCACTTTCACAAAATAACAGTAATACAATCTATCTACAACTTCACATCTAAAATGCTAAAGTAGATTCCTATTTGTTCAATACAATCTAGACATAGAACTAATCTTGTCTATCTGCTGGGCATCAATACTCTATTATTCTAATAGGTCTTCAAGCTTCCATGCTCGGTAATCACTATGTAGCATCCCTGTGCATACACTTGCCCGCATATATTGTTTATCAACAGTTCCTTATTTATAAACAATCTTCTAACAGCTTAATCTCCTTGATCACATTTCTCATGATCAATCATAGCCATCAGATCTTCAATCTTGTCCAGGTTCATTGTATCTTTCGATCTGAAAACATTTTACCCCACCTTGGAACTTGCACAATCACCTTGGAACTTGTGTTAGGGTAATGCGGTTCATTCTGAGTTGTAGATCTTCTTGCTGACTTTCCATAACCTTAGATTCATTTAACAAACTTCTTTTACGGCTTGCCAATCATTGATCCGCTCCAACTCATCAACATATTTCATTAAATATCACATGTAAACATTTAATGCATTCTGTTATAGCTCGGTTACAACTTAGTGAATACTAAACTTCACTGAGTAGACATTCTGTCTTCATTAACCGAATGCGATAACCTTAGGGTTTACCGACTAGGTTCCTTAGGCTTTACCAACTAGGTTCTTTGCTTGATAACATAGTATAGTATTAACCTTTACATTTTACAACATATGTATGATGTTAAAACAATCTAAAACATCAAGATCTCATCATTGTCTGACTCGGTAGAGTTGCCCATTGAATAGCTTATCCCCTTATTCATCATATTCTTTCCTGTGTCTTTACCGACTTCTTTATAATCTTCATATCATATTTCTTAAGATATGGCAACATCATACTAAATTAGAAAATCAATTTATTGACATCAATGACAAAATAATAATATCAAGATAGTAAAACATCTTTAATCAATTATGTCCATAATCATCAACAATCTTCTCAATATCCTTGTAATATTGCCAACAATCTCCCCCTTTGGCATTGATGGCAAAACAAATTGATTTGACCTTTAAAAAAAAATCGGATTGCTGTGATTCTGAAATGCTAAAATGCTCTCCCCCATACATCAAACTTCTCAGGTCTTCTCCCCTTTTGGTAGATCTTCTCCTTCTTGGCCTTCTCCCCCTGGGTAGGTCTTCTCCTTCTTGGTCTTCTCCCCGTTTGACAACAATGCCAAAAAGAATAGAACTAAAACATAATTTCTTTCTGTAAGAAGTTATTTCCTGCTATTGTGTATCAACTGAGTCTTGGTCAGAGCATTGACTTACAATTCCTTTTCCTGTATCATTTTCTGTATTATCCCAGTATTATTTCCAATACACTTTCAGAAAAACATTCTAAAGTGTATCACTCCAGCATCAGCTCCCCAAAAAATATTCAATAGAGTCATCGAAGTGATGCTTTCACTGAACTCGGTCAGTGAGTAAAAGATAGGGGTAGGACCCCTAACTTACTTCTGAGATATTCAAAAGTGTCCTTTGGTAGTGGCTTGGTGAAGATATCGGCCATTTGCTCCTTTGTGTTGACATATTCCAACACCAATTTCTTCTCTTGAGCTTCTTCTCTAAGATAATGATATTTGATAGAGATGTGCTTTGTCTTAGAGTGCATAACAGGGTTCTTTGAAATATTAATGGCACTAGTATTGTCACAGAATATAGTTACTAGCTCGGTAACTTTCTCATTTATACCTTCCAACAGTTGTTTGATACATGCAATGTTGGTGCAATTCAGTGCTGTTGCAACATATTCAGCTTCGGCTATTGACTAAGAAACACATCCTTGTTTCTTGCTAAGCCAACTTACTAGTCTTTCTCCTAAGAAGAAAGCTCCTCCACTTGTGTTTTTTCTGTCATCAATGTTGCCTGCCCAATCAGCATTAGTATAAACTTTTAGATCAAAATCATTTCCTTTCTGATATACTAAGCCATAATCTTCAGTGCCTTTCAAGTATCTGAAAATTCTTTTGATTGCTGTCATGTGTATTTCCTTAGGATCTGCAGAGAATCTTGCAACAATACCTACTGCATGTGTTATATCTAGCCTGTTGTGAACAACATATTGTAGTTTTCCAATCATGGATTGGTAGAGTGTCTCATCAGTAGATGCAGATTCATCATTCTTTGATAGTTTACAGTTGGTAGTCATGGGAGTACCTACTAGTTTTGAATCCTCCATTCCAAATTTCTTCAAGATTTCCTTTATGTATTTGGATTGAGTAATGAAAATTTCATTTTTCATTTGCAGTATCTGTAAGCCTATAAAATACTTTATCTCACCGATTAATGACATCTCAAATTCTTTGCTCATTTCATTTCCAAAGTTCTTGCATAAAGAGTCATTTCCACAAAATATAATATCATCAACAAATATGGCTGAGATTAGTATTCCATTTTCATCATTCTTCATGTACATGTTGCTGTTCTCACTTGTCCTTATAAAACCAATCTTAATCAAATAAGAGTGCAATATTTCATTTCATGCTCTAGGTGCTTGTTTCATACCATATAAATCTTTGTTCAATTTACATACCTGATCTTTATTATCGTCATCAACAAATCCTTCAGGTTGTTTAATGAAAACTTCTTTTAATATTCCATTCAGAAATGCAGATTTGACATTCATTTGATATACCTTGAAGTTCTTGAAAGTAGCATATGCCAACAATGTTCTAACTCCTTCAAGTCTAGCAACAGGTGCAAAAGTCTCACCATAATCAATTCCTTCTTATTGGGCATAACCTTTGCAAACCAATCTTGCTTTGTTTCGAATGACCTCACCTTTCTCATTTAGCTTGTTTCTGAAGATCCACTTTGTACCGATTACATTTTTGTCCTTCGGTCTTGGGACCAGTGTCCATGTGTCATTCTTCTTGATTTGATCAATCTCTTCAGTCATAGCATTTATACAATCTTCATTGTTAAATGCCTCTTTTACTATTCTCGGTTCAAATTCAGATATCAAACATGTGTTCTGTCTCAGTTTGTTCCTTGTCATCACTGGATCATCCTTATCTCCTATAATCTAACTTGGTGCATGGTGTCTTCTGACATACTTGGCTAATACAGGCTCGGTAGGCTCTGTATGATCTTCTTCATCACTCAGTAACTGGATATTTTCTTCATTTTCTTCAACAGTTATCTCGGTAGGACTTCTCGATTGCACATAGACAAATTCATCATAGTCTTCCTGTTCTTTGGAATTCCTTTCATCAGTTCTTTCTACAAATTCATCAATTTTCACATTTGCACTTTCTACTATTTTGTTAGATGATTTGATCAGACATTTAAATGCTTTGCTTCTAGAAGAATATCCTAGAAATGTTCCTTCTTCACTTTTCTAATCAAACTTGCCATTTCTATCATCTTTATGAACATAGCATTTACTTCCAAAGATCTTAAAATAACTTGCATTAGGTTTCTTGCCATACCAAATTTCATAAGGTGTCTTCAAAGTACCTTTCTTCAATTGAACTCAGCTCAAGGTGTAAACAACTATGCTTATTGCTTCTCTCCAAAATGTTTGTGGAACCTTCTTCTCAATCATCAGTGTTCTAGCACAATCCACAATAGATCTATTTCTTCTTTCAGCTATTCCATTCTGCTGTGGAGTTCTCAGTGCAGAGACTTGTCTTTTAATACCATAATCATTGCAAAATAGGTTGAACTCATCAGATGTGAACTCTCCTCCTCTATCTGATCTAAGACATTTCAGTTGTCTTCCTATTTCATTTTCAATTCTAGCCTTGTAGCACTTAAACATTTGAAAAGCTTCTAATTTTTCTTTTAAAAACATTACTGATATCATCCTTGAATAGTCATCCACAAATAATATGAAATACTTATCACCATAATAACTTTGAACTTTCATAGGACCACAAAGATCAGTGTGCACAAGATCTAAAATTTCCTTATAAGTGTAGGACTTACTTGTAAAGCTGGATCTTGTCATCTTACCCATCTAGCATCCTCAACACATAGCATTCTCAGGTTTTTCAAGACTCGGTAGACCTCTTACTCTGTGCTTCTTGCTTATCTTGATCAGATTATCAAAATTAACATGACAAAACCTTTTATGCCATAACCAGGTATTATCAATCTTTGCATGCAAACACTTATTGTGAGTTGATTCAAGGTGAAATGTATTACCTTTTGTTTGTGTCCCAATAGCAGCTAACTTTCTATTCTTGTCATGAACTTTGACAATTCCTTTCTGAAATTCTATTTGGTAACCTGTGTTGTTTAGCTGTGCTACACTCAACAAATTGTATTTCAAACCTTCAATCCAATAAACATCATTGCATCTTGCTTTATCAAGAAGTGTTATGGATCCTTTACCTCTTACTGGACATGGTGCATCATTACCAAATCTAACATAGCCTCCATCATAATCTTCTAACATAACAAATTTGTGTTTATCTCCTGTCATATGATGTGAACATCCACTATCTATAATCCAAGAATCATTAGTGTTTATGTGAGATATTAGGGCTTTTTCTTCATACCTTTCTTCATCTGATCCATCCTTGATAGCCACATAAACAACTTCCTCTGTATCAGTCTCATCTGATTTATCATCTTCAGATTCCTCATCAGCAATTAAGCATGTCTTTCTTCTTCTGAAGTCTTCTTGTCCTTTGTAATGATTATCTTTCTGTCTGTCATCTCAGTAATCTCTCTTTTCAGTGAAATCTTTGTCAGGACAGTTAGAAGCCATATGTCCAATCTTATAACAATTGAAACATTTCAAAGGTAGTTTTCCTTTATACTTACCTTTGCCTCTTGGTAACCTTTTGGCCAATAGTGCTTCAAACTCTTCTTGCTTTTTGATTTCTTCATATAGTTTGTTTACCTCCTCCATGTTCTTTTGAAATCTTTCACTTGCTCCACTGTGATCTCCTTCAGAGTACTTATACTTTCTTTCATTGTAATCATTAGATTCATTCAGATGAAAATAACTAAATGCAGATTCAACTTTATTTACCAATGACCCACTATTATCAAAATTACCTAACTCAAATGCATGTAGCTTACCAATAGTAGCATCCAAGGAAACTGGCATATTAGGTACAGACCTCAATTCATTGATTGCAGAGACTCGGATTGCATAGGCACGTAAAAGGGTTCTTAACAACTTACTTGTCACATCCTTTCCTTCAATAGTTCCTCTTGCTCCTTTGATTTGATTTACAATCTCCTTTAGCCTTGTACTGTACTGGGTTATGTTCTCACCTTCATTCATCCTCATAGATTCAAGTTGTCCTCTTAGACTATCAACTTTTGCTCTTTGAACATGTTCATCTCCTCCATATACAGATATGAGCTTAGTCCACATTGCCTTTGCACCATTGCAGCCTTCTAGATCATTAAACTCAGAATCGGTCAATGCAGATGTTATTTCAATCATTGCTTGAATATGTTCTTGCTTTGCCTTTATCTCTTCCATAGTCAATGGATAGGTTCTTGGTGCAACAAAATCATTCTCCAGATAGTATATAGCATATTCTCCAACTCCTGATAGATGTAGCTTTATCCTTTTCTGCCATGTAGAGAAACTTGACTTATTCAGCTTAGGTGCATCACTCTTATACATCTTTGGATCTTTAACTCAAGTGCCTTTAAACTTTCCTTTCAGAGTCCAAAGCTCTGATACCAATTGATAGTTCTAATACTTAATATATGTACAGATCCAATAGCCAACACGATGAGAGGGGGGGGGGGTGAATCATACAAACTTAATCATCCATAAAAACATCAGATTCAACCTCGGTAACATATATCAGTCATATAATCAAAAACTGTCAAACATGCAAACTCAAAAGCATATGAACAATATAAACCTCATAACACTAGATTTAACGTGGAAACCCAAATAGGGAAAAACCACTGTGGGATTTCAGACCCACTAAGAAATATACTCTTCTAGAGTATGCTCGGTTAAAAGCAAATCACGTTAAAGATTACAAACACATTGCTAGATGTGACCCGGTTAAGGGATTTCCCTCAAATCTGTTAGGATCTTCACTTTGTTAGAAGTGACCTTGTCAAAGGATTTCAAACACTCAATCAGAATGTCACCTTGTTAGAGGATTTACATATAAGACTGTTAAGTCCACTCGGTTAAGAGATTTCCTGTCACTTTCACAAAATAACAATAATACAATCTATCTGCAACTTCACATCTGAAATGCTAAAGCAGATTCCTATTTGTTCAATACAATCTACACATAGAACTAATCTTGTCTATCTGTTGGGCATCAATACTCTGTTATTCTAACAGGTCTTCAAGCTTCTATGCTCGGTAATCACTATGTAGCATCTTTGTGCATACACTTGCCTGCATACATTGTTTATCAACAGTTCCTTATTTATAAACAATCTTCTAACTGCTTAATCTCCTTGATCACATTTCCCATGATCAATCATAGCCATCAGATCTTCAATCTTGTCCAGGTTCATTGTATCTTTCGATTTGAAAATGTTTTACCCCACCTTGGAACTTGCACAATCACCTTGGAACTTGTGTTAGGGTAATGTGGTTCATTCTGAGTTGTAGATCTTCTTGCCGACTTTCCATTGCCTTAGATTCATTTAACAAACTTCTTTTACGACTTGCCAATCATTGATCCGCTCCAGCTCATCAACATCTTTCATTAAATATCACATGTAAACATTTAATGCATTCTATTATAGCTCGATTACAACTCGGTGAATACTAAACTTCACTCGGTAGACATTCTATCTTCATTAACCGACTGCGATAACCTTAGGGTTTACCGACTAGGTTCTTTGCTTGATAACATAGTATAGTATTAACCTTTACATTTTACAACATATGTATGATGTTAAAACAATCTAAAACATTAAGATCTCATCATTGTCTGACTCGGTAGAGTTGCCCATTGAATAACTTATCCCCTTATTCATCATATTCTTTCCTGTGTCTTTACCAACTTCTTTATAATCTTCATATCTTATTTCTTAAGATATGGCAACATCATACTAAATTAGAAAATCAATTTCTTGACATCAATGACAAAATAATAATATCAAGATAATAAAACATCTTTAATCAGTTATGTCCATAATCATCAACAATCTTCTCAATATCCTTGTAATATTGCCAACAAGAAATCCTAAAAAGCAATTTAAGCCATATAATTGTTGGCAACAATAATGAAGAAAAACTAAGAGGTTGGGGGGGGGGGGTGAATCAGTTTTCACCAGACTACACAAATTAGGCTCAATCTAGTATCTAAACAAATACATCAAGAATAAAGATAAACACAATAACACCAACACACATAACACCAAGAAGCACATTAGAACCATCCACAATAGTTGCACCAACACCACTTAATCAAATATTCATCGATCAATACACTAACACTCAAGAACACTTAACAACAACAATTCAGACTAGAAAGATAACTTGCAAACCACCAAATCATGAACCATGTGAAATGAAGATACAGATGAATATCCAAAACACTCCCAAATCTGCAACCAAATATATAGTCATACCGGAGCACAACAGATCAAATATTAGAATACTACAAATCACTGAACACAAAAATAGTCTTCATAATAGAAACCATAACTTGATTAAATCACTACATAGCATCATGTAATTAATAAAGAATGACATATCTCTAGTTGGTTCAGCATCCTAACCAGATCGACTCATTGCAATCACCAAATCACCAAAACACAAGAATATGTTGACATCAATGATAATAACATATCCTAGTAGCAACAATATCCAACAATATCCAACAATCTCCCCCTTTGGAATTGATGGCAACATATGGATGTGAAAAAAAATCAATGCAAAGGAATGAATCAACACCAACAATCTACAACAAACTCCCCTAAGATCATGCACATAAAGCTTCAAAGATAAAGCAGTTTTTCACATGCATCTCTCCCCCTTTGACAACAATGCCAAAGACAGAATACAAATCATTCTTCTCTACCCTAAAACTCATCCTCTAAGAAGGACAATCTCTCCCCCTTAGGATAAATGTACAAATCTGACCATTTGAACCACACATTAACTGCTCTGGCTGAGTAGGAACACCAACTCATCAACTTGAATAAAAAGATAAGGCTCTGAAGTCCACCAGATTGATGCAAGTTCATGCATCTAGTTCTCATCAAGAGGGGAAGAAACCCCTAACTTAGTCTCTCAAATAGACAAATGTATCTGCAGGCAAGGGTTTAGTGAATATATCTGCAATCTGATCCTTTGTAGATACATATTCCAATCCAACTTCTTCATCACTAACTTTCTCCCTGAAGAAATGATACTTTATTGATACATGCTTTGTTTTAGAATGCAGCACCAGATTATTTGAAATATTGATAGCACTTGAATTGTCACAATATATAAAATTAGGCTCATCATAAATAACTCTAATATCCTTCAACATCAACTTTATCCAACCTACCTAAGTATAGTTGCTAGCAACAACAATGTATTGAGCTTCAACACTAGATAGAGATACAACATATTTCTTCTTACTGGACCGTGAAATCAACTTCTTTCCTATAAAGAAAGCTCCACTGATAGTGCCTTTTCGATCATCAACATCACCTGCCCAATCAACATCAGTATAGGCACATAGCATGAAATCATCATTCTTCAGATACCATAACCCATAATCAATAGTCCCCTTCAAGTATCTAAAAATCCTCTTCACCACAGTATTACAAGTCTCTTTAGGATCAACTTGAAATCTGGCACAAAGAGAAACAACATGCATAATATCTAGTCTATTTTGAGTCAGGTACAATAGTCCACCAACCATAGATCTATACAAAGTATGATTAACATTCATCATTCTTAGACAATTTGCATCCAGTCGCCATAGGAGTTCCAACAGGATTAGAATCATCTGACCCAAATTTCTTCAACAGTTCCTTCACATACTTAGATTGAGAAATGAAAATACCTTTACTGGTCTGAGTAATCTGCAATCCTAAGAATAATTTCATCTCACCTATCATATACATCTCAAATTCCTTCTACATATCATCAACAAACTTCATACCCAAATCATCAGCTCCTCCAAAAATGATATCATCCACAAAGACTTCAACAATCAAAATGTTATCATTATCAACCTTAAAGTATAAATTACTATCAACAGTACCTTTATAGAATCCCAACTTCAACAAGTATTTGTCTAATCTAGCATACTAGGCTAGGGGCTTGCTTTAGTCCATACAATACTTTCTTCAGTTTGCATACCGTATCTCCTTTATCTGATAATAAAAATACATTTGGCTGCTCAATGTAGACTTCCTCTTCCAAATCACCATTAAAAAAGGTTGACTTGACATCCATATGATATACCTTGAAATTATTGTAAGCAACATATGCAAGAAACAATCTAATAGCTTCAATTCTAGCTATCGGAGCAAAAGTCTCCTAATAGTTAATTCCTTCCATCTGAGAACACCCTTTACATACTAGTCTTGCTTTGTTTCTAAAAACTTCATTGGCTTCATTCAGTTTTTTCTGGAACACCCATTTAGTACCAATCATATTTTGGTCTTTAGGTCTTAGAACAAGCTCCCAAGTGTTATTCTTCTCAATCTGATTTAACTCCACTTCCATTGATTTTATTCAATTCTCATCTTTACATGCTTCTGCAACATCTTAGGCTCAATATTTGAAATCAAACATATCTCTTCAATAGGAATCCTTATCCTAGTCATCACATGTTTATTTTTGTCACCAATAATATGATTTTCTAAATGATTCAATCTTACATACCTCAGAGTCTTCTGATTATTCTGATTGTCAGGCTCATGAACTTCTTCACCAGTAGCAGCAATATCCGGATTACCTATCTCCACCAAATCATTCTACTTTAGGATCTTAGTCTACACAGGCTTTGAAATAATATCTTCATCATCAAAATCGTATTTGCATGCTCTGATCTGCATTCCAAGACATTCATCTACCTTCACATTTGCACTCTCCACTATCTTTCTCAATCTCTTGTTATAACACCGGTAGGCCTTTCTCTTAGTGGAATATCTCAAGAAGATTCCTTCATCACATATTGCATCAAACTTTCCTATATCCTCATCTCTTTTCATATAACATTGCTTCCAAAAACTCAGAAATATCTAACTTTAGGAACATGACCAAACCATAGCTCATAAGGAGTCTTACCAGAATCATATTTTATATGCACCCAGTTGAATGTGTAACAACAGTGCTAAGAAATTATCTCCAAAAGGTTTGTGCAACATTTCCTTCAATCAACATAGTTCTGGCAACATCCAAAATAGTTATGTTCTTCCTTGCAACAACTCCATTCCGCTGAGGGGTTCTAGGAGCAGATAACTGTCTTCTAATTCCATTCCTCTCACAAAATGTATCAAAGTATCTTGATGTGAATTATCCTCCACTATCAAATCTTAGGCACTTAAGCTTCAACCATGTCTTAGTCTCCACTCTAGCTTGAATATCTCAAATCTCTCCAATGCTTCTGATTTCTCCCTTAGAAAGGTAACCCACATCATTCTAGAGTAGTCATCAATCGGCAACATAAAATGTCTATGTCCCTGCATTAATCTTACTCTTGTAGGACCACATTCATTAGTATGAACAAGATATAACAATCTATTAGATGAATACAACTTACTCTTAAATGAAGTTCTTGTTAGCTTTCCCATTTGACATTCCTTACATATCGAATTAGTAGGATACACAATTTTAGGCAAATCTCTAAGAGATTGAGTAGAACTTATCCTTATCATGCAGTCAAAATTAACATGACACATTCTCCTTTGCCATAACCAACTTTCATCAATCTGAGCAATCAAACAACTTTTCTCACCAACATTCAAGTGAAATGTATTACCTTTAGTCTTAGTCCTTGATGCAATCTCTATACCGGAGGCATTTAGGATCTTGCATTTACCATTATTGAATTGCAAATCATATCCCTTGTCACCCATCTATCCCACACTCAAAATGTTATTCTTCAAACCTTTAACATACAAGACATCATCAGTATTATGCTTACTATTAAAAGATATAGAACCTCTACCATGAATCACACAAGTTTTGTCATCTCCAAATATCACTATACCACCATCATACCTCTCCATATTCACAAATTTGCTTCTATCACCTATCATATGGTCTAAACAATTGTTGTCAATCACCCATTCATCTTTTTCTTCAATCTTAACAACCAAATATTTCTCCTCAACAATGCAACTTGTAGAATCCACTCGCACCAGATCATCTTCCTTGATAGCAATAAATACAAACTCATCTTTTGAATTCCTATTCTCTAATTCTTGATCTATCACACCTTCATCAGCAGTTTAATAAAATCTCTTGTGATATCTAAACCTTGAGTTAGGCTTATAGAGCTTATGATTCTTTTCATGCTTCTCATATCTATCATACTTATCAGATCTATCATGCCTTTCATGCTTATCATATCTAGGCATTCTTTTACGACACGTAGAAGCAAAATGTCCTATCTTATTACAAGAGAAACATTTAAAACATAACTTTCCATCATACTTACTGGCTGACTTAGGCAATCTTAGAGCAATAAGGGCTTATGCTCATCTAATTCTCTTTCTTGCTCTTCCATATCT
This sequence comes from Cryptomeria japonica, assembly GCF_030272615.1. Lineage (NCBI taxonomy): Eukaryota > Viridiplantae > Streptophyta > Pinopsida > Cupressales > Cupressaceae > Cryptomeria > Cryptomeria japonica. The sequence continues at coordinate 632,204,351 of NC_081413.1, forward strand.
TTCTTTTCTCTAAGTTCATATCTTGATACCCAATGTGAACTTTCTCCCGGATCATAATTTTGCTTCCCAGATACAGAGGCTTTGAATGTGGTTTCATATTTTCCATGTGATTCTCCAAATTTTGTCAACTCAAATTTAGATAGCCTTCCAACCAACATGTCTATGGTCACAGTAGTCATACTTCGAATTTCATCAATAGAAACTACTTTATGCTTGTAAGCAGGAGGTAATGATCTCAGCACCTTAGCATCAATCTCATCTTCTTCAAGAGTTCCACTGACGCATATGATGTTCATGACAAACTCATTCACCTTAGCCAATAAGAATGTTATGTTTTTATCTTCTTCCATCTTCAATGCCTCATACTTCCCTTTCAAACTCTACAACTTAGCAACCTTGACTTGAGCATCTCCTTCATACAAGGCCTCTAACTTTTTCCAATTCTCATGTGCAGTCTGCAAACCCATCACATTAGTCATTTCTAAATCAGTCAAGGCACTCAAAAATGCTTCCTTATCTCTTAAGTTATGTTCAATATCCTTGATCTTAGCAACATTAACCAGTCCATTTTGAGGAACATTGTAAACATTCTTTGTAATCTTCCAATACTCATCTCCAAGACAGTTTAGGTGAGCTTCCATCCGGTCCTTCTATATAGTATAATCACTTTCATCATATCTTAGACTCTCCTTCTTGAATACACAAGTTTTCATCTTGAATCACCTTAAGTGGTTAAGATTCTTCCGAAGGATCTAACTTTGATACCACTCGTTGGCAACAAAAATGAAGAAAAATAGAAAGGGGGGTGAATCAGTTTTCACCAGATTATACAAATTAAGCTCAATCTCATATCTAAACAACTACAACAAGAATAAAGATAAACACAATAAAACCAACACACATATCACTAAGAAGCACATTAGAACCATCCATAATAGTTGCACCAACACCATTTAATCAAATCTTTATTGATCAATATGCTAACACTCAAGAACACTTAACAACAACAATTCGGACTAGAAAGATAACTTGCAAAGAAACAATTCATGAACCATCTGAAATGAAGATACACACGAACATCCAAAACACTCTCGTGGATCTTGAATCAAAGATATAGTCATACAGGAGCACAATGGATCAAATATCAGAATACTGTAAATCACTGAATAGAAAAATAGTCTTCATATCGGAATCCATAACTCGATTAAATCACCTCATAGAATCATGAAATTAATAAAGAATGACATGTCTCTAGTTGATTCAGGATCCTATCCAGATCAACTCACTGTAATTACCAGATCACCAAAACGCAAGAATATGTTAACATCAATGACAACAACATATCCTAGCAGCATCAATATCCAACAATAAGTCTAAATATCAGAAGAAGTGTTGTTATGTTGCTGATGAAGATGTGACATATGATGAATCAGATAAGGGAAATTCAGGAGATGAATTTGTGTTCATTTCTATCAAGGAAGATGATCCTATAACTATAGATTCTACAAGATACATTAACGTGGAGAAATATTTAGATACTAAAGTTGAGGAGAAAGATGAATGGGTGATTGATAGTGGGTGCTCCCATCATATGACAAGTGATAAGACTAACTTTATAAATCTGGAAAAGTATGATGGTGGTATAGTAAGATTTGGTGATAACAATGCTTGTGTAATCTATGGTAGAGGTTCTATTTCTCTTGATGGTAAGCGTAATACTAATGATGTGTTGTATGTTGAAGGTTTCAAGCATAATCTTTTGAGTGTTGGTTAGATGGTTGATAAGGGATATAACTTGGAATTCAAGAATTACAAATGTAAAATCTTGAGTAGCTTCGGAACTGAGATTGCATTAGGAACAAATTCTAAAGGTAATATCTTTCATTTGAATGCTGGTGGTAAAAGTTGTTTGATTTCTTAGATTGATTAAAGTTTGTTATGGTATAGAAGAATGGGTCATGTAAATTTTGATAGCATGGTGAGGATATGTTCTACTCAAGTAGTAAGAGATCTACTGAAGATAATAAAGCCTTCTAATCTGATATGTAGGGAATCTCAATTAGAGAAGCAAAAAGGAGTTACTTATAAGAGCAAACAATATAATTCTAATGGATTGTTAGATCTTGTGCATACTGATCAATGTGGTCCTTCTAGAGTGAGAATCTTGCAGGGTGAAAGGTATTTCATGTTGCTAATTGATGATTATTCAAGAATCATGTTGGTTACCTTCTTAAGGGAGAAGTTTGAAGCATTGTAGAAGTTCAAAATTTTCAAAGCTAGAGTTGAAACTGAGACTGGATTGAATCTAAAGTGTCTAAGATCTAACATAGGTGGAGAATTCACTTCTGGTGAGTTTAATGCATATTTTGAAGAGCGTGGAGTTAAGAGATAGTTATCTGCTCCTAGGACACCACATTAGAATGGTGTTGTAGAGAGATAGAATAGAATAATTCAAGAAGCTGCTAGAACCATGATGATTGAAGGAAATGTTCAGCATGTGTACTGGAGAGAAGCTATAAGTACTGCAGTATACACTCTTATGCGAGTAAATGTCAAAGGTAATATGTGTAAGACTTCTTATGAGTTATGGTTTGGTCATGCTCCTACTGTTAGATATTTCAAAAAATTTGGATGTAAATGCTCTATCAAAAGAGATGAGAATCTTGAAAAGTTTGATGCTAGATGCGATGAAGGGATCTTTCTTGGATATTCTACTAGAAGTAAGGCCTACCGGTGTTATAATAAAATATTAAGGAATATTGATGAAAGTGCTATTGTAAAGGTTGCTGAAGGTAATATAAGATAGATTAAATCTTACATATATGATTCTAATGATCAGGGTACCAGTTCAGACAAAGGAAAACAAGTGTAGATCCAAAGTCAAGTTCAAATGGATCTGGAAAAGTCATAGAATGAAGAGAAAGATGCAAATGCTTGTGTAGATGAAAGAGTTCAAGAGAATGAAATTCAAGAAAATTCTAAAACTCCTAGGTATGTAAAGGTTGAATCAGTCAGAAAATCAGATTATTGGTAACAAGAATAAAGGTGTGATGACTAGGAGAAGACTCAAGCAAAAGAAATTTCTTTGATTTCTAAGATTGAGCCTAAAAATGTTGATAAAGCATGCAAAGATGAAAATTGGATTAAAGATATGGACGAAGAATTTAATCAGACTGAGAAAAATGATACATAATTTCTTGTTCCTAGACCTTAAAATAAAAATATAATTGGAACTAAATGGGCATTCCAAATAAGTTTAATGAACAAGGTGAAGTTATTCGAAATAAAGCTAGACTTGTTTGTAAAGTTTATTTCCAGATGGAAGGAATTGACTATGAGGATAATTTTTCTCTGGTAGCTAGAATTGAAGCTGTTAGATTATTTATTCCCTTTGCTGCTCACAAAGATTTCAAGGTTTATCAGATGGATGTCAAATCAACCTTTCTTAATGGTGAGTTAGAAGAAGTATACATTGAGCAACTAGATGGATTTCAACTAATAGATGAAAAGGGCATGGTTTTTTGATTGAAGAAAGTATTTTATGGATTGAAGAGAGCCCTTAAGCCTGGCATGCTAGACTGGATAAGTATTTGATGAAGCTTGGATTCAATAAAGGTATTGCTGACAAAAAAGTTTATTTCAAGATTGATCAGAATAACATTTTGATTATTGAAGTTTTTATTGATGACATTATCTTTGGAGGAAATGATTACCTATTTAAGAAATTTGCTGAAGAGATGTAGAATGAGTTTGAGATGTCTATGATTGGTGAAATGAAATTCTTTTTGGGATTGCAAATTAATCAGTTGGATAAAGGTATTTTCATATCTTAGTCTAAGTATGTGAAGGAATTGTTGAAGATATTTGGTTTTGAGGACTCTAAACTAGTTGGTACACCTATGGTGACCAAATGTAAGATAACAAAGGATGATGATTCTTCCAAAGCTAATCAGACCAAATATAGATCTATGATTGGTGGATTGTTGTATTTGACTCAGACTAGACCTAATATAATGAATTATGTGTGTCATGTTGGTAGATTTCAATATGATCCTAAAGAATCTCATGTTACTATTATAAAAGGATATTCAAATATTTGAAAGGGATAGTTGATTTTAGTTTGTGGTATTCTAAGAATGATGACTTTACCTTGAGTGCTTTTATATATGTTGATTGGGCAGGTGATGTTGATGTTTGGAAGAGTACTACTGGTGGTGCATTCTTTTTGGGTAAGAAGTTGGTCTCTTGGGCAAGTAAGAAGCAAAATGCTATTTCTTTATCTATTGTAGAGGCTGAATAATTTGTTGTTGCTAGCAATTTTACTCAGGTCATTTGGATAAAGCAGATCTTGAAGGATATATGATTTATTTATGATGAGCCTATTTCTATATATTATGACAATTCAAGTGCTATCAATATCCAAAGAATCCAGTGTTGCATTCCAAAACAAAGCATATATCAATCAAGTTTCATTTCTTAAGAGAGAAGGTGAATGAGAAAGAAGTCAGACTAGAGTATGTATCTACAAAGGAATATATTGCAGATATCATTACAAATACTTTGCCTAAAGATACTTTTGAGTATCTTAAAGAGAAGTTAGGGGTAATTTCCCCTCCTGGTGAGAACTAATATGAATGGATTTGCATCAATTTAGTGAACATCACAAAGATATTTTATGATCCGGATTGATGGGTGAGGCTACTACTCAAGAGGAGTAGTCAGTGTTAGGTCATATAAATAGATTTGTGGGGAGAGAATCCTAATTCCTGAGCATTTTTCGTTGATTTCAAAGGGGAAGAGAAGCATGTGAAAAACTCTATGGGAGAAAAGAGCATTTTGAGATTTGTGATTTGAGTTGTCTGTGTAAGGGGGAGATGATCCTCGTGATTTTGAGGGAGATTGTTGTGAGTTGATTTCTTTATTTGCATTGACTTTTTTTCACATTCACATGTTGCCATCAATTCCAAAGTGGGAGATTGTTGGACATTGGTTGATGTGTCATCATTGTCAACACATTCTTCTATGTATTCTAGTGTTGTAGTTTGGTTGAATGAGTTGGTTTATCTTGTGTGTTGCAGATGAGCTAATGTAGATTAAAGGGTTTTTTGTATGTTTTATATAGATGGTACATTACCATTTGCAGAGGTCTGCATGTTGATGTGATCAAGTTATGAGATCTGATATTGAGGATGTTATATAGTTGTTTGTGTTATTCAGTATTGTGGTTTATGCTCTGTACTACTCCAAAACTCTAATATTGATAGTTGGGGATGTATTAAATGTATTTTGGATGTTAATGTGTGTCCTTAGTTTAATTAGTTCGTGATTTGGAAATCTACAAGCGAATCTTTCAGTTTTATAGTCAGTTATGCTGGTGTTCTTGAGCTCTGGTAAAAAGATGATTATGATTCTAGTAATCTGAGTTCTTGTGGTGAAATTCACGTTGCTTGTGAATATCTCTAGGTCATGTTCTATGCATATTGGTGGTCTGCATTGATTATTGTGCAGATTATTGAAGATTTTCTTTGTCCGGTGATGTTCTTTGTGTTATGCCACATTCTTGGTGTTTGTAGTGTGTTGCACATGATTGAGGCATAATTGTTGCAGGTGTTGTGTGTTTGCTATATTAATTTGGGTCCCAACTATGTCTTAGCTGACATTGTTTTGGTCTGCATGAATTATTGTAGCATGTGAGGTTATTATTTTGTAATCTGTATTGAGGGTTGGCCAACCTTGAAATATAGGTTGATGACTTGTATAAATGAATGCAAAAATCAGCGAAAGGTATATGGTGCTATGTGAGAATATTGTATCAATCATTCAATTGCAGGGAAGTTGTGTGAAGAAGTATGTTGTAGAGAAGATTTGATAGTGAGCTTAACTAGAACTGTACCTAGGCATATGGAGATGCTATTTTCATAGTTCTTGTAATTTGAAATGTTGTTTGAATGATTTTGTAAGCTAGTGAGACTTCTTATAAGGTAGTGAGCCTTCCTTAAATGTTGTAGCCTTTCTAGGTTTCTTATTTTAGTAGTGAGTTGTAGGCAGTGTGCCTAAATGCATGTGAATTCCCTGTTGTAATATTTTTATTTACTCTTAACAGGGTATTATCTCATTGTGGGTAGGTTCCCACTATGGTTTTTACCTTAACAAGATTTTCCACATCATTAATCTTGGTGGTATGTGTGTTATTGATGTGGTGTTCTTTCATTCTTTAACTATTAATTATCAGATCTAATTTGTGGTTTAAATTGTAGTAAGTTCTTGTGCAAACTGATTCACAATTTAGTATCCACTGGGATGCGGATAAAGGAGTGCGATTGTAGTTCAAATAAATTATATTCTAATTCATTCACAAAGCACATAGAGAATTGTTGATGGTATCAAAATTAGAGTTGTGCCAAAACTAAATATAGAGATAAGAAAATTTGATCTAATTTAAGATTTAATAAAATTGATAGACTTGGTTAAAGGGTTAAAAGAAAGATCAAAGGGCAAATCAAAAGAGAATTATAGTCCCACATCCAAACTCTTTCATCCAATATAATATCACTATCTTTATAAGATTTAAAATTGCCACAAAAAACCCCTTAGGAGACATGTAAATCTCCATCCTTTTCTCTAATATAGGTAGCTATTATTAAAATTATAGGTACAATTCTAGAAGAGTAGGACTTATAAGTAGCTAAATCCATAGAATGAACATTTATTGGTGAAGAAAACCTCACTTTCATCACAAATTATCACAAAAGTGTCCAAGGAGCAATGGATAGGTGATAGTTTTGTTTAAGGATGGGGTATGAGGAAAATGGAGGACATTTCATAGGATTGTGGTATAGGAACTCTGAGAAATGAGATAGTGGTTTTGTGTAGGAAAGATTATTATAGTTTGGTGCTATCACTAGAAATCATAGAATTGGTGCCACTAAGAAAGACAACAACATTAGAGTAGATGACATAAGTTTCCCTAGTAAAACCCCTTATAAATATTTCATATGAGCGTTCAAATCAATCCTAATATCCTTCAAAATGGTTGATGTGTCAAGAAACAATAATAAATTACTATGATAAGATCATAGGAGATTGACCCAACATTGAAGACCATAAGGAATGGTGGGTTATGATACAATAGTGTGTCCCACTTCTTAGACATCTTGATTTTTGCTTAAAAGCACAATTTACTTTACAAAATTTAATCATTTAAGCCTTGAGGGATTTTATCTAAAGGGTTTTAATTGAATATCGTTAGATAAAATCCACTAAGATCAAACACCCTTGGATAGAACCTCGCTAGTCTTAAACCATACCCACAATTGAGTCTCCTCTACTCCTATCAACATAAAACTACTTTTTCCTTATCCTTTAGGTGATCAAGTGAAATAATTTGGAAATTATGTTAATCAAGTATGTATCCTTTATTATAAACTATTCAAAAAGTATAATTTTAAAAAATGTTTAATTTAATCATTATATTCATTTGTTATTCCTTTTGAATAAAGGTTTTTTATTAAATACCAAGGTCTTTATTTCACACACATATAAGAAATTGGAAAATAGAGAAAAAAAATCTCAAAAATTTCTATGCACTAGGTATTGATGTTTTTATTTCAACAAGTATAGAAGAAATTAACATATATTTGTAAATAAAAAATCTATTTGTTATCAAATTAACCTATGTTTAAATTATAGTTAATATCATTTCAAAAATCTATAAAACTAATTATGAAAAAAAAATAAAAAAAATATTGTGCAATAGATAATGATGTTACAAATCTATGTTTACAATTTTATAATTTTATCCTTTTACAAATAAATTTATTGTTAACTATTAAATATAAATTGTTAAAAATTATGTAAGCACACACACACACAAAATTTCATATATAACTAGTTTCTATAGGTGTTTAAAATTTAAAAAAAAATGGCCAAAGCTACTCATTTCAATGTCCAACTTTGACCAAAAAGTTGAACGTATTATTATGTGGTGACCTTGGTAAGAAGAGTTTGTTGGAATCCATAGCTAGGATTCTAGAGTGGAGTGGGGTAATTAAAATTGTAAAGCTTCTTATTCTTTGTATAATTAAGATGTGACTATTTAATTAAGAAAATAATTTAAGCAACAATTTATGAACATCATAAAAAACTTGATTAATCATTATCTTCTATTTATTTTTTTCTTACTTTCAAAAATAAATTATCACATTATAAATAGAAACCTACATTTTTATTTAAGAATGCATTTTATAGGGCTTTGTAAAATCATCATATTTTAACTCTCTGTAAAAGTGTTTCATTAAGCTTTTGTTTTATCAGTATGAGAAAGAGTTATTAACTCTACTAATGTGATAGTACTCATAGAAATAAAAATCAAAACAATTGATCTAATATGTCAAACAAAGTATTTTTTTTATTATATTTTATTTATATTAATAATATATTATTAAGTATTATATATTATTTAGTATATTATTAATTATTATAATAAATATTAATAGTGTAATGAATATATTTATATTAATGTTTTTGATTAAGAGAAAATCAAATTTTGAGGGGAACTCAAAGACCTCATTTTTTGTAGAAAATCAAAACCCACTAGTCTAACATTGCAAAAAGATTAAAAAAAGTTAACCAATAGCCAACCCACAACCAACCACAACAACCAAAAACATTAAAGAATAGGATGTGAAAAGAAGGTTGAAGTCATCAAACCAAACTATGTAGACAATCATGAGAAAAGGGCTTTTCTAGGCTCCCTTAATTTTAACAATGGATTTTAACAAGGCTCCCATAACCCTCACTTCTAGTAACATAAAGATAATAAATTATAAGATAACTAGAAAAAGTTGACCCTCCTAAACAACCAAGAGCATAAAGAGGAATAAACGATTTTGACAAGCTATCCAAACCTTAATATTGGGTTTTAAAATCCCTCCCAAAAGAATCCTATAGTAATCAGTATAGGTTATCAAATAGCAAGTCCTCACATCTCCTTCAAAGCCCCACTCTTGCTGAATATAAGAGGTACCCAAATCAATAGGAACAACAAAGGAAAAAACTATCAAGATGAAGAGCCATGCATGATCCAAACCTGCATCCAAGCAACCAAAGACAAGATAAGCCCTCACAAAGAATCTTCTAACATCTCTAACAAGGCAAATCTCCACCTCCATTGGGGACACCACAATCTCAAGAGGAACCACAAAAGAGGGGGAAAGGAGCAAAAAGAGCCAAATCCTATCGTTAGCCACAAGAATATTCCCTACCTCAATAAGAGAATACTCCACCTCCATAGGAGCCACAATAAATGGACCAAGGGAGGAGAAACATAAGCCCAATTGAGAAAGAGAACCTAAAACTACTAGAATCCAACAAGGCTAAGCACAATCCCAAAACTAGAAGCATCCCTAAACTAAAAATAGGGAAAATAGGTAGCCAAAATATGCCCTTAAAAAATTAGCAGAAAAAAATTGACTATAAAAGGGCTTGGGAGGATGAAGAAAGGAGAAGCATAAGCCCCACTAAATGAATGAGATTCAAGACCCAAAAGGAATAGAGAAAGCCTCAACCACACCTGATAGGGACCATAGCTAATCAAAATCTTCCAACTCTAGAGTGTTCAAAAAAACCACAAAGAAACATAAAAGCATCTATAGCAGAAAACCCAAAATGGCATAGCACCTACCACTGCAACCAAAAACCACAACCATTGCACTCCTAACAAAAATAAAGTATTCACCAATGACCTTTGAAAAGACCAAAGGAACATAAACCATTGCACTTCTGACGAACATAGAACACTCGCCAACAACAACAACAAAGCTTAATACGAAGACCCAAAACAAGCCCCCATAAGACTTGGCCATAGAGAATGTAAAAGATGCGATACCAACCATAACATAAGAATTAACATATACAAAAACCATTGGACCTCTCCTACCACCATAAATCCAACTTCTGACCATGACACAACTACTCTAGCACAAACCAAGAGAGCTCGTCCAAAAAATAAGGAAATGTACTAATCAAAAGCGATCAACCAGATCATCCCACCACACATAAATAATAGAGCCAAGACATGATATAACCACAACAGCTGCAATACCATGATCAACAAATAAAACACCTAGATCCATAGGCTAAACAACAAAGGCCAAAGCGCAAGAACCCCAAACTAAAAGAAGAACCTAACAACAAGCCAATAGAGGGTAGAGCTCAACACCCACACTATAGATGGTAATAATGTCTCCATCCTCATCATAAAAAACCCCATCATCCTCTGCTCCATCCACTACAACTCCTCGACCCAAAACCCTATATTGGCCTCCGGCTACCACCCTCATTTCAAAAACTCTAGATAATAATAATATTGTATTTAAAATATAAATTAATAAAATAATATTGTATTTAATTTTTTTCTTATTACATTATAATTTATATAATAATGATATATAAATATAATTATGCTTCTAAACATCAATAAAATATCATGTTGTGATTGTTTAAATTTAAAAAATAAAATGTGAGAAATATATGAAGAATATAAAATAAATTTTTAAATAAAAAGATATTTTCTACAAAAGAAATTAAATAAATAATTAAAAATATTTAAGTAATTTTAAAATAAAAAAAGGTGCTAGTTCTTGCCAATACTTGGCAAGACACTTTTGTTGGGATATTCCTATAGATTATGAGAAAATAATGTTAACCACACCTAGCTTTGAGTTTTTCTATGTTTCACTTTAAACTATTTACTTAAGCATGGTATATCAATAATAATTTCTTAGTATAGCTATGCTTTTAATATTTTTGGAACATCATACTTTGATGGAGGCATTCAAAATCTAGATTCATCATTATTTCCTTGGTAGACTTGTATTGTGTTGAGAGGCCTAGTGAAATTTAGATTGGCCCTTATTGTTTATCATAAGTCTTTGATAAGTACAATAAGACTTTGGGGAAACTTTCATTTTTGTGCATGGTCGTGTTTCCTTAGCAACATTTTTTCATGGTTGGTGCCTTACTGGTCCATGTTTGCTTGGTGGATTCATGTTTACCAAGCCAAAGTCATTTTTTTGCATTGCACATGTATTTAATAGATCCATGACTAGCATATTTATTTGATCTAATAGTATTTTTCCTCAGACTTTTTGAAAAACCATTTGGACTTGCCCACTTCTCCTCATAGAATTGCACAAAAAATAATTTATTCTATTTTCCCTAAAAAATCTTAGATTTGTTGTTGGATAGGAAAATTCACATGCATTCTAAGGTCAGGAGCCAAAATGTGTTCTGACAATTTGCATTTGATATGACGGGTGCCCTCACTTAGTGGGATGTGCATTCTCTTACCTAGGAACTACAAACCTTCAACTGCCATTTTGCAGAGGCCAATAACAGCTTGAGAAATTTCGTACTTCTTAAGTTCTGAACACATTTTAATTTTTTTCCTTCAAAATGCAAATTAGCAAGAAGAAATGAAAGTTTTTAAGTGGCAAAAAAAAATTAAAAAATCATTGTTTATGGTCAACCCCTCCATTATAATTTCAGATAAGAACTAATAATATAAATATTAATATCTTAAATACATGTATTTTTTTTATAAATCTTATTATTATTTCAATACCTTTTTAATGAAAAGTTAATTATAATTTTACCTGCTTTGAGCTTCCTACACACTCTTTGACTCTCTTAATGAATACAACATGTGAAGCCTACGATAATAGTCATTATTGTGTGTATGAATGATAATGTATTTTTAATGGAGGCTAAAGCATGTGGTATATAATAGAAAGGCATGTGAATTTTTAAAGGATCAATAATCTTCAAGAACATATGAAGATTCAAAAAATAGAAGTTATAAATCCAAAACATTTTTTTTGGTTGGCTGCGAATTATCCTTTGGAATCTTATGTTATTTTTACATATTGTTTATTTTTAAATCTCATACTAATGTAAGTATATATAATGTGAATTAATTATTATATTTAATGATTTGATTTTATATATTATTATTATATCTAACTTTATATTCATTAATGATATAAAATAAGTATAATATTAATTTTCTTAAAATGTAATATTATTGTTTTCTATTAAGGGTAAACAAGTTTTGAGGGGATCATAAACCTTGAACAATAGGTTTTGAGGGGACCCAAAACCCCATAGGTTTTGAAGGGACCCGAAACCCTCATATTTTACCAGGATCTGGAACCCACAGTACAACGCTGCTAAAATAAAATAACATCAGCATATCAGTAGCCATACCAAAGCTTGGACATAAAATTGTACCTAACACATACACAAGGGTTTTACAAGGCTCCCTAAACCTACAAATGTTTCCATGGGTGTATCCAAGCACCCATCACCTTTAACAACACCAAATTACAATAAATCAACATATTTTCACAATCTAGACAAATGGGGTTATGAAGGGCTCCCCTATCCTTCATCATGAGTTTTAAATTGGATCTTACAACCAAAATACAAGGGTTTTCCCAGGCTCCCTTAACCTGTAACAAAGTATTCAGCCTGCCAACAACAACTAACCCTTAACCAAAAACCACAATTGGATAGACTGGGTCCTTTAAAATTGCTAGCATTTAGCTTGCTTGTGGGAAGAACAAGACTCCCACAACCAACACACTTGGAAAAGAGAAAAAGACCAACAACTTAAGCAACAAACAACCAAACTGTGGGTTTTACTAGGCTCCCACAAACTGAGTCAAAATGGGGATATTTGAAGGCATCCCAAATCTTCAAGATGGGTTTTAAAATGGTTCCCATAACCAGCAGGAAGAAACTCGTAACCACCCACCATCTGATCAGAGCCCACCTTTCAACACAACACCTCTCCACCTCTATAGGATAGGGACCCACCTCAATAGGGGTTGAAAGGAAAGATACCAACAATAGAAAGAGCCAAGCTTATAACCTCAAAACAAAGTCTAGCAACCAACAAGTAACCTCATAATGATTAGCTGGATAGAAGGGTTTTGAATAGGCTCCCAAAACCATGAACAAAAGGAGAGGCATGCACCAGAAAGACTCTATGCCAACAAGCTTCACCAAAATCTCCACCTTTATAGGAGATGAGGGAAAAAAACCAACAATAGAGAGATAAAAGAAAGAGCACAACCAACCTCAAAAAATAGGGGTTCCAAAACCCCTAGTAATAGCCATCCCACAAAAACTCAACCCACAACTCTTCCCCTCTATAGAAGAATGGTCAACCTTAATAAGATAGACTGAGATAAATGGAAAAATGACAGCTTGTAAAACATCAAAGAATCTCTTGAAAAGAATAGATCCACAAAATCCCTCACAATCTGCAAGAGAGAACTCTAAATAGCCATACCAAGAAAAAATAGGGACCTCCCACACAGAGGCCCCCATCCACACCAAAACTTTCCCATGGGAAAAATACAACCTATGGGGAAAGAGGAAACTAGACAAACACAAAAAACCATTCTCCTAATGCTCCACCCGGATCCCAAACAACCCCCTCACTCCAAGGCTTGATCGAGAAAACACATTCTGTGGATAGAGAAAGAAAAGAAATCACGACATCCACCATAACCAGAGCCAAGCAACTACAGGATCCACATCCACAAGAGGAAGGAGTGACAAAAAGAGAGGCCGAGAGGATAGGACAAAAAACCCCATCACCACTCACAGCCCCAGCCACACCCAAAAAGACCCCCAAATAGAACACCCTCAGCTCAACAAATCCGCCATGATCATAAGAAGACCAATGGGCAAAGCAGAGTTAAGGCCAGCTAAAACAACAAGCCCTTCTGCCAAATAGAAAACCGATCCTCCAAGGTAAGATATTTTTAATAGCTAAGGTAAGTTATTTTGTTTTATATTAATATTTTTATATGTGATATAGATTTAAAGTTCATATATAATTTTAAATAATAAATATTTATTTAATAAATTATATATTGGAATTTTTTTATATGTATAAGTATTATTTTATTTTTAATATTATCTATTTTATTTTTATTTAAAGAGTTATTTTTATTTAGGATGAATTATTTTATTTACTCAAAAGTTATTTGAAGTGATTAAAATTATTATAAAGTAAATAAAAATCACTCTTCAAATAATTTAAATAACACATCAATGATCTAATGAGATTGTGCTTCATGTTAATGACTACTCTTGGTCTCAAATTATGGATTATGAGGGTATTCCTTTTTTCTATAAGAATTTTCCTTTGGCTGGTCACTTGGACTTAGCTTGTTCCCATACATCTCAAAATATGTCTACAACTTGATGGAAGAATGTTTTTCCTAAAAATCTTATAGTGTACATCCTGGGGATTCAATCACTATTTCTAAAGATTTGAAGCCAAGGGTGTCCATTCTTGAGATTCCCCTATCTAGACTTGGTGTGTCTCCTCCTACTCTTTTAGAAAATAATATTCATTCTAAAATTTGTGTTTCTCCTACTATTATAAAAGCTAACGTTCATAGCAAGGTTGTTGTATTAGATGGGTATTCTTATTGGGATTCTTTACCCTTTTCCCTTATGATTTCACATCTGGATGACTTTACTTGGATAGTTGTACAAAGGAGGAATAATTTTTTTTATTAGTTAAATTCTCCCTCGTAAGCCAAGTATTTGGATGCAAAGTTGCATGGTTCTAGTTTAAACTCTAGTTAGACTTGGATGCAAATTTGCAGTGTTCTAGATTAAGCTCTAGTTGGACTTGATTAGTTGTTGTCTTGAATGTGTGTCTTTGTTGATGTTTCATGCTATTTCCTTGTTATTTCAACTTTAGTTAGTTCCTTTTGCTAACTATTTGGTGCTAATTTGTTGTAGTTTTTGGTTGCAGCTTTGGCCTACTCTTATTTGTAATGCATGTTGGGGGGAACTTCCTCCACTTAACATATTTTAAAACCAAAAACCATTATTAAGTGGCTTGTAAATTAAAATTGAAAAAACACTTGATAAATAAAATAACATATTTTATTATATTTTTTAGATAGATACATTTAAAATATCTATATTAGTTTACTTAACATGTTAATTGATTTATTACATTTAAACAGTGTAAATTTTAAATTATTATATTACAAAGAAAAACCCAGGGTTTGGGCCTTGTTAGAAAACTCATCTCATATTAATAAAAAATATTAAATACAAAAATAAAATTTACTATATTTCTTGTTTCCAATGTTATTTCTCTGTTCTTGGAGGGTGTAGTCATTTTTTGCTAATATCTTGTTCTCACCCTTTGCCTCTTTTCTATGCAGAGATGATTGAGTGATTTTGATCCCCTGGTGTTGTTTGATGTGCCTTTACTAAGGGCCGTTATGATTGTCTCTATATTTTTTGGCCCTTTAATTGGTCTCCCCAATCTTCATTCTACAGTTGTGGCCCTCCTAGTCATGTCTTTTCATCCTTGGTTTTCTTTGGTCCTTCATATGTAGGTGGCTCTATTTTCTATTGAGGTGGAGATAGTTTGTGCTGGAGATGACCCTACTTCTATAGAGTTGGAGTTGGATGCAATGGGTGTTGTTTGGAGGTGTTGGTGGGGGGCTGATGGTGTGTTGTCTCTTGGCTAGAATGATAATGAGGTTGATTTGTATGTTGACTTCACCCCTTCGTCTCCTATTGAGGTGGAGTTCTTGAAGGGTTTGGTGAACTCAATGATACTCATTCTCAAGGTTAAGGTTATGGGAGTCTTGTTAAAACCCATGATTATGGATGAGGGATCCTAGAATATCCCTATGTTCATGTTGATTTAAGTTTTTTGTTGTATGGCTTCAGCCTTATTTTTCAACTAGTTCTTCAATGTTTAATATTTGAAATTAGGCTGAGTTTGGGGTGTTGATTATCTAAGATGTATCTTTTTTGTTTTTGGTTTCAGATCCATGCAAAATCCAAGGGTTTCAAGTCCCTTCAAAACTTGTTGTAAGGGGTTTTGGGTCCCCTCAAAACCTGTTTGGTCCTTAATCAAAAACAAAATTTACAACAAAATAAATTTTAGTTTTCAAATTTTCGTGAGAAGTAGTATGCTACTACATGTCACTTTTTATTTGTTATGTTGAGTGTCACTAGATATTTGACAACTTATTTGAAGTAAGGTGCCAACTAATAGGGTTTAAATTTTGTTAGTATTTGAGAATACTTATTTTTTAATTAATGAATAAATATGGCTAATTGTATTCAAATTTTTTGTGTTTATAGATTATGTATCTATTTGAATTTGAGACAAAAGATCACATCTAACAATTCTTCACTTGTCCATTGTCAACAAACAATTAAATAGTAATAGCTTTATAAAGCCTTCCAACCCACTAAGTGACTTTAGAATATCTCTTACATGCAAGCATTTACAAGTCGATTGTTCTAGTGTTTCTTCTAAAGTTCCAACGAAATAGAGTTTAAATTTTGTTAGTATTTGAGGATACCTAGTTTTTAGTTGATGAATAAATAGGACTAATTGTATTGAAAGTTCTAATGTTTATAGATTTACTATCTAATAGAATCTAGACAAAAAATCAAATCTAACAATTCTTCATTCATCTATAATCAATAAATAATTACATAGAAATAGATTTATAAAGCCTTGCAATGAACTAACCCCTCATAACCACAAAACCAAACAGCTAAGCTTTATTTTATTTTATTCAATAGTCTATGTTAAACATTATTTTCTACGCGTTATTGTCAATTACCACATACCGAACTTTATGGTTGCCACTCCTTCAATTAAAAAATATATTAGATGTTGGTTTTCACTAATAATGCATCCAGTTATCAAGAAACCCCAATATTCTATCGTGACTGGTTTCTTCCTCTTCATTGCATTCAAACTACCATGTAACTATCTGATTCAACACAACATTCTGCGCTCTAAGGGATTGAAAGGAAGACGACCTGGGCTGGGGGATACTTGATCAAATCTTTCTCATGGCTTGTCGAAAAGTTCCGAGTTGACACTAACATAATCACTTTGCAGATCCATTGTCTCAAAATTGCATGTCATTTTTTATATCTTATGCTTCAAATCCATAATACTGCGGAGTTTTTCAGATGTGAACTTTACCATTTTTGTATGCTCTTATATTCACCAAAAAGGAAATTTGGCATTTTGTCTGAAATCTATAAAGTGAAGGTGGTGTTGTAAGGATTCTAAGTGTAGACAGTGGAGATATTGGATCTCTCACTTTTATTTTAAAGCCTTGTCCATATCTTTACATTCTCGTGGCAAAGAAGATTACATGCCATGAATGACTTAAATCGCATATATTGAATTTTGATTTCTAAGTTTAAGAGTATTAGTTTAAGACTGATCCAAAAAATACAAATGGATGGACTTTACATATTCAATCTATAGTCCATTGATCCCAGTAATCTCTAAGGTCTAATATGTAAAACTAACTCTTAAAGTTATCTTCTTTCTATAGTATTATCCTTTCAGAGATCACCTTTCTATTATATTCTCTTTTAAGAGATCACCTCTCTATTATATTCTTTTTTCAGTGGTCATTTTTATCTTATATTCTCTTTTCAGAGATTACCCATATCATGAAACACCTCGAAGGTGGCGTGGAGTTGAAAAAAATAATAATACACAAACATGAGCACTGTGCAAATCTTAAATCTGTTTCGTTCATATACTTTTTATTAGATTGAAGGCTGCTATCGTTAAAACAAATTTTCATTCATAGCAAAGATAATAACAAGGCTGGAAACAGCGATAAGAGTCTGCTAATTCTGGACCAAACTAAAAGGAGTCAGACCAAATGCAGAAGTGTCATGAGAAAGCCGTGTAGATCTGACCCTTCTCCAAAGCATTCAGACGCTAACAATTGGAAAGGCCTACTTGATCCTCTTGATGAAAACCTAAGAAGAGAAATTGTTAAATATGGAGAGTTTGCACAGGCGACTTATGATGCTTTTCTCTCTAATCCGAGTTCCACCTCTTATGCTAACTGTGTCACTAATGATCTCCATTCATTTTTTGATACAGTGGGGCTTAAGAAAACTGGCTACAATGTCACCAAATACCTTTATGCAACCCCTACCGTCCAAATGCCAGATTGGCTTGAAGAAATACTACCAAAATCATTGAAACCCAGCAGGCAATCATCAAACTGCATGAGATTTGTTGCTGTGAGTGATGATATGCAAGAAATCAAAAGATTGGGCCGAAGAGATATAGTCATTGCACGGAGGGGCACCATGATTCCTTCTGAATGGGCTGAAAATCTTAAGACAGATCTTAAAACATTAAATCTCATGCCCTCACAAGCTGCTTCTGGTTTAACTTATGGAGGCCTTCATTCAAAGATTGAAAATGGATTTCTAAGCCTCTATACCAACTCTTCCAAGGCTGATGATAATGATAATGATAATACAAATACAAGAAAAATAACTAGCAGCGCATCTGAGCAGGTTATGAAAGAGGTCCAACGATTGGTGGAATTATACAAGGGCGAGGAATTGAGTATTACTATTACAGGTCACAGCATAGGAGCCTCCTTCGGACTCTTGAGTGCTTACCAAATTGGAGAAACATTATTAGCAACCAATAATTTAGGTGCTAAGCATAATATACCTGTGACAGTATTTTCATTTGGAGGGCCCAAAGTTGGAAACCTTGACTTTAAGGAGAGAATGGAGGAGATAGGTGTGAAAACTTTGAGAACAGTGAATACCCATGATCTGATACCTAAAATTCCTGGCATAGTTTTGAATGAATGGGTGCACAGAAAGCTTTTTAATGGAGTGAAAGGGAAGATATACAGTCATGTGGGTAATGAGTTGATGATTAATCACTTGAATTCTCCTTATCTTAAACACAATGTTGATGAGTTGCAGCCACAATTTGGAGGCCCATTTGCATTTGGTGGATGGTTTTCGGAGCTCGGCTGTTCCATTTCGTTCTAATGCGAAAAGGGATTATTCACTTGTTAATAAGACCTGTAATTTGCTTAGAGATGAACTCATGGTGCCCCCAAATTGGCTGGTTTTGTCAGAGAACTCCACTCCTACTCTCAGTCCAAAATCCAGCTATATGAACAGTCTATCTCTTAAAATCCAAATATTTGTAAAGAATGGAGGTTAGAGGAAAAGACATGCAAGGACATGTTTAAAAGTCTTTGTAAACTGTAACGATATGCATACAATTTCAAAAAGAGAATTAGTTGTACAATACATCTGTATAATTATGCTAATTGCTGGCACAGTTTTCACTTTCTGTATTTGTTTTTAGTGAACACTACCTAACCCAACAAATAATTTTACCTTCGTAATGTTGTTATATAGCACGTTTAGATAAATCAATCTTTTCATGCTTAAATTTTGTGGAAATTTGAAAGACAGCGCGTTATGAAAAAAAAATCTGTACCTTAGGCGTTGAAAATAAAGGAGCACCATTCATAGCTGTATGTTCTGGGTTTCTGAATATTCTTCCATTACTAATCCTTTTGTGAAAGATTACTGCAAACCCTATCCATGATATTTCCAACCTCTTTAAAAATCTCCACCGTTTCCCCTCTCCAGATTTGCAGATCCAATCCTACCCACACCAGCCATTTAGCAGTAGCCCCAACGATTTCCAGATCACCAACATCAACATTAATCAAAAAGCACGCCATTCCAGTAACCTGCTCTTTAGTCAGCTCACCAGTAATCAAAAGCCCAATACAGAAGATCTTCCAACAAGTTCAAACAGCCTTTCACAATGGCTTATCTACAGCCCTCATTGACTCTCCAAGGAGAAACACAAGCTCACATATACCTAGTCCTACTACTAAGTGGGATTACAATTCAGAGAATCATGAGGTTGATTGGATGAGGAGGCTGTGTAGATCTGACCCTTCTCCAAAGCAGAGCATTGCAGCCAAATGGAGAGAATACCATGGTGCTAACGATTGGAAAGGCATGCTTGATCCTCTTGATGACAACCTAAGAAGAGAAATTGTTAAATATGGAGACTTTGCTCAGGCTACATATGATGCTTTTGTCTGTAATCCGAATTCCACCTCCTATGCTAACTGTATCACTGATGATCTCCATTCATTTTTTGATACCATGGGGCTTAAGAAAACTGGCTACAAGGTCACCAAATATCTTTATGCAACCCCTACCGTCCAAATGCCCGATTGGCTTGAAGAAATACTACCACAATCATTGAAACCCAGCAGGCAATCATCGAAATGGATGGGATTTGTAGCTGTGAGTGATGATGTGAAAGAAATCAAAAGATTGGGCCGAAGAGATATAGTCATTGCATGGAGAGGCACCATGATTCCTTCTGAATGGGCTGAAAATCTTAAGACAGATCTGAAAACGTTAAATCTCAGGCCATTACAAGCTGCTTCAAATAGCTCTTCTGGTTTATCCTGTGGAGGTCTTCATTCAAAGGTTGAAAATGGATTTCTAAGCCTCTATACCAACTCTTCCAAGGCTGATGATAATGATAGTACAAATACAAGAAAAATAACTAGCAGTGCATCTGAGCAAGTTATGAAAGAGGTCCAAAGATTGGTTGAGTTATACAAGGGTGAGAAATTGAGTATTACTATTACAGGCCACATCATAGGAGCCTCCTTGGGACTCTTGAGTGCTTACCAAATTGGAGAAACATTATTAGCATCCAATAATTTAGGTGCTAAACATAATATACCTGTGACAGTACTTTCTTTTGTAGGGCCCAAAGTTGGAAACCTTGATTTTAAAGAGAGAATGGAGGAGATAGGTGTGAAAACTTTGAGAATAGTGAATACTCATGATGTGATACCTAAACTTCCTGGCATCGTTTTGAATGAATGGATGCACAGAAAGCTTTTTAATGGAGTGAAAGGGGAGATATACAGTCACGTGGGTAATGAGTTGAGGATTAGTCACTTGAATTCTCCTTATCTTAAACACAATGTTGATATGAGTTGCAGCCACAATTTGGAGGCCCATTTGCATTTGGTGGATGGTGTTCGGAGCTCGGCCGTTCCATTTCGTTCTAATGTGAAAAGGGATTATTCACTTGTTAATAAGACCTGTAATTTGCTTAGAGATGAACTCATGGTGCCCCCAAATTGGCTGGTTTTGTCAGAGAACTCCACTCCTACTCTCAGTCCAAAATCCAGCTATATGAACAGTCTATCTCTTAAAATCCAAATATTTGTAAAGAATGGAGGTTAGAGGAAAAGACATGCAAGGACATGTTTAAAAGTCTTTGTAAACTGTAACGATATGCATACAATTTCAAAAAGAGAATTAGTTGTACAATACATCTGTATAATTATGCTAATTGCTGGCACAGTTTTCACTTTCTGTATTTGTTTTTAGTGAACACTACCTAACCCAACAAATAATTTTACCTTCGTAATGTTGTTATATAGCACGTTTAGATAAATCAATCTTTTCATGCTTAAATTTTGTGGAAATTTGAAAGACAGCGCGTTATGAAAAAAAAATCTTTACCTTAGGCGTTGAAAATAAAGGAGCACCATTCATAACGCACCTTCTCACAAGTACACTGTGCCATGTGCACAAATAAATGCTTTTATAAATGCTCTCTTGATTAAAGTATAATTGTTACTTGTTATTTCTTCCATAGGGGGTTGGTGGATATTTGCCGACACGTTAATTGCATGTAACTCATTCCGTCTAATTGCGTCTGAATTTTGTCCGTATATAAGAGTTTCTTCATTGCTGTGTGTAATTTATCATTTTTCAGCGAATTTTTCGGCTGTGTAATTGATGGATTGTGAAACACTTTCATTTTGTTATCGGATCTATCATGAATATGGCCATTTTGTAGCAGATGTGTCCTAAATCTAATTCTATAGGGACTTCAAGTAATGGGTCGTCTCATCCATGACCTAACCAGGATAAAGGGAAAACCCCTGTGGTGGAAGATACGGAGGGATTTATATTGGTCAAGGCCCAAAATAAGGGAAGAGGGAAAAAGAGAACTCTAAATAATTGGCAAATGGATGAGGTACTTAATAGATTTGATGCATTGGAAGATTTAGATCTATTTGAAGAGGTTCATGTGTAATGCCTCTTACTCAAGAATCTATAAGAACATAACGAACAGCTAGGGAGAAGGATGTCATTCTTCCAGCTGGTTTAGAGGATGGAGGCCTATATGTTCAAATAGACACATATATTTCCTTGCTGACTTCTAATGAGTTGGAGACAAGTGGGTGTAAAGAGGTGAAATATTGCCTAGGTTTGGCTAGTTTGGTGACTAATTTAGAGAAGGATGCTTAGGATGTTGGTTAAATCGAAGGATTCTCGCTTGGATTTGGGTTACAACAAAGGACTTTCAAAAAGGGTGCTTCTAAGAAGTTTCCTAAGGTGGATTGGAAGAAATATCATTAAAACATGAAATTAATTGGTGAGACATTTGTTGAGTTCGGTCAAGTAAAAACTACCGATTCTCACTTTTCTTCATCGCAAAAATGATATTTCTCTCATGGAATGTATGAGGTATGTATAGTGTCCCTAGACTAAAGGCTATTTGAGATTTAATCATCTTTCATCCTCTGAATATCATCTTCATCTAGGGGAAAAAGATGTCTATGAAAGGTGTGTTCAGAGTTTGGGTTCTAGAATTTGGGCTAGAGGCTAATGTTAGCTCATTTGGGCTCAAGGTAGTTTAGGTTGCGTTGCTTATCTTTGGAACCAAAGCAAAGTTGTTTCAATTTGGTTGATTTCTAGTAGACATTCTATGTCTATGACTACCTCAAGTTTGGAATTAGGTGAAGTTAATATCCTCACCAATGTCTATGTTCTAACTATTCTCTCAGGAAATTGAATATCAAAACACCTTGAATTATCAGATTGAGTTGGGAATCACCTTAAAATCATCATACCTTGCATCCCTAAAAATTTAGAAAAAAGTTGGTCGAACCAAGATGATTTGCTCTAGTCTCGCGTTTTTCTCCCCGAATTTTGGGATCATGTTTTGATAGTATCATAATGTTTAAATCTATCTTTGTGTGAAAATATATAAATTCTAGGTCGGCCTTTGATCAAAAACAAAGCTAGGGTTTCATATATATAACCTTTTCTTTCCTATTTGAAAGATTCAATAATTGTAGAAATTGAAGGAGCCTCTTGCAGGATTATATGAAGTAGCATTCATCAAGTTTTCATCATATCCATTGAATCTTTGAAGATATTGAAGAATAATAGGAGATCATCGATTGTTGATTGGCTTGTACCTCTCTCTTAGGGTTTGATATGGTTTCATGTTAATTTCATATCTCTATATGAGTTTCACAACACTTGTTTTTAGATCTACATTATTGCTTTAGACTCATTATTACATTTGTGATTTAAAGAATTCTCATTTATATTATGTTCATTTACATTTTTTACTCAAAGCATAGGGTAGAACTCTAATTTGCATTCTAGTTCATTCGGATCTTGTAAAAGCATGAGATTCTAGGGTACACACAATTTTCAATACTTTATTGGCTATTTGTGGAGGTGGAAATCATCAAAACAAGGGTTTTGACTAAGGAAAAGCCATATATAGCCACCCAAACACCATTTTTCAAGTTGCAAGTGCAAGTACATAAATTTGATGTAGCGGCAAACTTCGGGAAAGTCAGAACTTGCAGGCAGAATCTTGAAGCCAAAAATAGAGCCGAGATCCCTAAGATTGGGGTGTGTAGTGTCTTGGTCTAGGACCAAAGCACCCAACGCCCTAGTCCTCTATATTTTTGGGCATTTTGTGGTAGTTTGGTATCTCAAAGTCTCAGCTGGTAGATTCTAGAGTTTCAAATCAACATAGTTCCTCGAGCCAAGGTGTCAATGCCCTAGTCCAACCCAATTTAGCTCAATTTTTGGTGATAGGTGTGCATTTGAGTTTCATATCCTATTCTAGAGTTCATATCTCAACTTCAATTCTACATTTCTTTGTTATTTTAGTTTATATCATCATTTTTGTTCATCTCCATAGCTTAGTTTATTATTTTCTTACATTTAGTTCATCTCCTCTTTATATTAGCAAGGGAATAGAAACCCTAAAGATATTACTTAACTCTCTTTCATAAGAGGAAGTCAAAGTGAGTCATCTCCTTAGGCTCTTTTATATTCCAATGTATGGAGGAAAGTGGGACTAGATCCTAAACTACTTGATCCCATTTTTCACTATCAAATATATATTTTTCTTCTTTAGAGAAAATATTAGTTCTCTTTAAGTTGTTGTAGTTGGTTTTTCTTAAACATCAAATAGTTAATGGTAATATTACAGCTCGTCCATTGGTAACAATAGTAAATAAATATCCCTTTTGTATTGGATTTTATTTGAGGGGATTTGTATTACTATCTAAAAGGTTATATATATTGGGTTGGTACAATCTAATATTTCTCCACTAGTCATCTCAAGGTCATGAACATGACATCCGAAAAATTAAAATAGTTTTGGAACGAATCAAGGACTTGGATTATCTATGAATCTTGGATGATTATTCCCTCTCAAAACAAACTCCCTAACCTTACCTAGTCCACAATGTTTAGAGGACCTTTTCCCTTACACCTCCTTTTGAGAGGAAGACTCCATCCACCCCCTTTATATAGATATAGAATATAGTAGGGCTAGATTTTGGCAACCTTCTCCATTTAGATCATTTGGATAGCTATAAAGAACTATTAATAAATAACTTGGACACCCCTATACATGGTAGAGAGTGTTCTTCATTTCTCATCTTCTTGTTCTACCATCTATTAAATATTTCTATTGAGAGGTAAAAGCACTGTGTCACGTTTCAAGCCAACTTATCAACACAATTGAATTTGAATAACTCTAACTAAAAATTAATTTTATTCAAATATATAGTCTATATAGATTCATTATAGCTAAGTTATATATGGCCCACAAATTTTGCAATTGGAAATGTTTACTAAATGTATATTTTATACCACTTTGGGTCTAATTACCCAAAAACTAAAAAATTAAAAAAAAATTGATGTTTCAAAAACTCTTAATTTTATAAATAATAATTTTTTTGAAATGTAAAAATACCCTTTTATAGATCTATAAGTGAATTTTCTAAAAAATATATATTTTAATATTTTAATTAGTTTTAATATTAAATATTCTATTTTTATTGAAAGTAGGTCATCAACACTAAAATATATGGTTGATTATCTTATCATGGAGAAATACTTAAATTAATGAAAAAAATTTGAAAAAATATGACGCATTAGAGAAAAGAACTATGTCAAGATGATATAATTCTTTTCTAATTTGGATAAATAATTAAGAAAAAAGGTGGCGGCAATTGGAAAGAGTTATATTTTAGCACACACAACTTTTCAAACTTATTGAAAAATATAAATTTATTAAAAATAGTAAAAAACATATATCCATGAGATAAAGTTTCAAGTTATCAATATACACAAACAAATGGAAGAAAAAAATGTAAAATTTACTCAATAAAGTGTGTCAGCTTGTGTAACTTCAATTTCAACATTTTATCAACAACTAAATTATAGTGTTTACTTTATAAAAAACTACTTTCAAATAATTTTTTAAATATTTGTTAAAATTACAAACATAAAATAGAAAAAAGAATATAAATTTTATTAGTGTAAATTGTTTCAAAATTCAAAACATATATTTCTTTCTATTGATTTAATTTAAAAAGTTGAATCAACATTGACATCAATCTATTTAATTTTTAAGAAAAACCCTCATAGCTTATGAAGATTAGAGATGCCTTGCTTTCTTTTTGCAAATATTCATAAACCTTCATATATAAATTTCTAAAGACATGCGAAATATTTAAGGATTTGGATGAAAGAGGCCCATTGACAACCTTCCAAGTTCATATAGTCGATAATCTATGCAGGTCTAAGATTATCTATGAAACATATTTGGGTCTCCTTTACTACATCGGTTTCTTTATTTTTTTCCTTGGTATGTACACCTCTATGCTCTTCCATCCTATTGTAAAGGAAAATAATATTTCCTTAAACTTAGTCTAGGATAATTAAATAATGTCACATAAGCATGAATTACTAGAGATCAAACAAGGTAGACCTACATGTTTGATAAATTGATTATTTAAATGTTAAAGAAGGAAATTAAATGTTTTAGATAAGGATAGTTAGTTGTAAAGATGATATTGATAAACATCCAATGTGTGCATTAGTTTTGATAATCTAATGCTAAAATTTTGGTGCTTTCATGGTACATTTTCCTAATTGAATATACATGTTTAGGTCACTTTTGTAGGAATATATCAATCCTAGGATGCATGGATTTTATCATATTTATTTATTCTTTCACTCTATGGTTCACCTCAAAGATTGTTTCTTTCTAAATATTAAGGACAAGAAGTGTTCCTAAACACTTTAGTAGATGCAGTTGAGCACAAAAATCTTCAAATAGGTGCATAATTTAGAATGAATTTGTATAATACAATTCTTTTTAGTTATACCAATTGAACTATTCCTAAGATACTTTCTTACTTAATATGAATGAAATTTGATAACACGTGTAGATTCAAGGATCATGAAATGACAAAAACTCAATGCATTTAAATAGAAATACATAACAAAAAAATATTACAAACATGCATTTAGTGAACAATAGCCATATGACTGATCAATCCTACACCCACAATATTATCTTAAGATTTTAAAAAAGTAGTAATAGTTATGTATAAAATGATTTTTTAGATATGGAGGTTGCGATACATGTCAAATAGATGAGAGGATGTGTAAAAAATTATAAGTTGTAGCTAGATATGTAATAATGTCTATGGATGTGAATGCATAAAGGATTTTAGAATAAGCTTCACTTTATAGAAGATTTCACCATTTATCAATATATAATTCTAAATAAATTTTGAAGATAGTTTGTTATTATCACAACTCCTATTGTGTCTTATAGTTTTGATATTCCTTTTAGTGCCTCTCTTTTGCATTAATTGAATTTTAAAAGGTTATGAATTTCTGTATAAGAATTTATTACCTTTGGTTATCTCTTGTAAACATAATCTTTCAATACAAAATTCTTATAATATTCTAGGTGTTAAAAGTAGTAAACAATCTCCTAAAACATAGAAAACTATCTTGGTTGATGGCGATTCTAAATCTATCTTCAAAATAGATAATAGATGTGATGTTTATACAAATCAATATAAATCTATCTTTACTGTTTGTGACAGGTTATGAATTAATGATATCCCCTCTTATGTTGAAAGGTTGAATAATAGGAAAATACCCTTCGTTGTAGTTAATCCTCTTGCCACTCTTAAATCTATTTTTGATGAATTTGTTAAGCTAGAACCCAAGGGGCCATAAGGCCTATGAAAAAAAGTATTTGGTTAAGTCACTTTTTAAACCTAGACCTAAAATTGATTTTTCGCTTCTTTAAGAAGTTCAAATTTTTAGGTGTTATTGTAAGAGGTTGTAAAATGATTTGACTCAAGCCTATTAATTTTTCACCCAAACATATCAAAGGGAGGGGATACTTATTTTCATGTCAACTCTTATATGGACCAAAATATTGTTAAGCATGAATCTATTCATTATAGAATTGTGTGGATTGAAATTATTATTGATGGCAATATTTTTAATATTTAGTTTGTAAATTTTGTTGTCACCAAACCCAATATAAAGACAAGCACTCAATACATCTTTATCATCCCTACTTTATGAATTGAAGGACGACCAGATATGATTATATGTAGCACTTAGCCATGGAAATGAGAGCCCTCCACACATGTTTTGTCCATTGACCTCATTTAAGCTCTATCGATCCAAACTTCTACCATTCTAATTTATTTACCATATAATTACAAATTTATTGACATCGTTGTCTTTATTTTTTATAATCCATAACTATATCATTGTAAATTGTACAACTTTAATTGGGGTGTCCAATTTCACGCTCTCCTAGCACTCATTTTAGTATGTTTCATTCTACTATGCATTAAAGGACCTTCATATGCATTTAATTAATAATTAATTCAAGAATATGAGCCCTCTCTTAATTCGAATCTTATCAGACTCTTATTTGGGCTCTTAATTTTAGGTATTCCCTTTATCTTTCATCGCATTAATTCAATTTAAGTCTTACTCTATTTCAAATTTAAAAATAACATTTCCCCCACTTAAATATTAGAATTTTACACATAACTTACAATTTTGGAATTAAAATCCTATAATCTCATGACCCTAAAAATTTGGACCCATTTTGTCAAGACATAGGTGCTTGAGGCAAAATTTTCTAGGACATAGGTGCTTAGGGTAGCATTGTTTGACACTTTTTAACTAGAATTTTTGGAGGTCAAAGTGTTAGCCTTGTCCTTTCCTAAACTATCCCCAATGCAAAAAAAAGATAATTCTAGTTGGCCATTTATCAATTCAAAGTTAGAGTTTCATATATAATCAAGTCATTTGAACCTCATTTGTCAGATTAATCTAGCATTAATTGGAGGTGTAATGTCGTGATATCCTCATGAAGTGAAAGCTTATCTTTATGTGAAGTTTCAGACCTACAAATTCAAGGATAAACCAACAAACATCAAGTCTTCATTCAAATTATTTTACCATGATGGAAGCTTTTGGAGATATTGAAGAATGATAGGGAATTAATGACTAATGATTGGCTTGTATCTCTCACTAAGGGGTTGGGTGTGATTTCAAGTCATTCAGTCATATTTATACAATCAAGCTTCAAATTTTTAATTATCATTTCAAGTTATTTGATTCATATATTCTTGATTTAATTTACAATATAAATTCAATCATATCATTTAGGGTTTTTCTCTAGCACATTTGAGTAGGACTCTAGTTTACATTTATGCATTTTATCTCATAGAAATATTAGATACAATTATGATTCAAGAGCACAAACATTATTCTACTTTCAATATTGGCTATTTGTTGAGGTACAAATCACCAAAACAAATGGTTGAATAAGGTAAACCCCTATATAACCACAACCATAGCTAGATGCAACTACAAGTTCTTGACAGAGACAAAAAGACAAGAAAATATTCAAGACATGGAAATGGGTCTCCACTCATAACTCCAACATAAAATACCTAGACAAGGGTGTCTGGGATGTCCCTATCCCAGACAAGGGCATTTTGGGTGGCCTTGTCCTCCAAGTTTAGTTAGAAAGTTTCCAAATTCCAAGTGTAGTGTCTCAAGATTCTAGATCTAGATCTGTGTGTAGAAATTCATTAGAAAGATAAGCGCATTTTGGGTGACCGTGTCCATAAAATTTTAGTTAAGTTTTAAACACACATTTACCCCTAAGTACTAATTCATTTTCTAGTACTTGTTTTGAAATTTTTATTTCTATATCAAATAGTTTTAGTAATTCAAGTGTTCATTTGTACATGTTTAGATCTTTTTACTTTGCATTTCAAATCTATCACACCAACTTTTAGAGAAACAAAGGAATAGAAACCCTAATTTATCACTTGAATCTCTTTGACAAGAGTTAACCAAGCATATCTCCTCTTTTCTTCATTGTGTATTTCATTATTTAGTTGAAAGATGGTTTTGTTAATAGTATTGGTCATCTATCTTTTTCACCCATAAACATTTGTAATCCATAAACACTTGTAATCCCATCGCTCTGTTACAAGTGCGGTTGTCGTTGCACCAAAAGATGGAGCTATTAATGGTCAATACAGCCACTATACTTATATAATCCACAGGAGGCAGTTGAACCATGTCACAAACCCAAATGTTGCACAGCACAACACAAGGAGACCAAGTGTGCACACCATGCAACAATCCCCCCCCCCCTTGTGTAGGTGAGCGGTTTGAACCTGTGACCAAACTCTGATACTACTTGTTACCAGTGCGATTGTCGTCACACCAAAAGATCAACCTATTTATGCCCAATACAACCACTAGACTTATAGAATCCACAAGAGGCAGTTGAGTGATGTCACAAACCCAAGCGCCGCACTGCACAACACAAGGAGACCAAGGGCGCACACCTTGCAACACACTCACTATCATTTTTTATTCACCTATACATTCTAAACATTTTTCAAGTTCTAATTTGATATGATCTACTAGTGGTAGAAAGCATGTCATCCCTATAACCCACTCCTCATCAAACCCGCCAATAATAAAAAGTCACATACAATAGTTATTCCAACAAGCTCAAACAACCTTTCAAATTGGATTATCTACAACCCTCATTGATCTAATACATGATGAAATGCAAGAACATATTGGTCAATTATACCACGAAGTGGGATTATGATTTAGGAAGTTATGAGGTTGGTCGGATGAAGAAAATATGTAGATCTGACCCTTCTCCAAAGAAGATTTTGGTAGTCAAATGAAGAGAATACCATGGTATTAATTGGAAAGATTTTCTTGATCCTCTTGATGAGTATTTATAAATATATAAATTTTATTGATGCTCAGGTTACTTATTGATGAATGGATGCACAACAAGATTATTAATGGAGTAAAGGAAAAAATATACAATCTTGTAGGTAACGAGTTAAGGATTAATCACTTGAATTATAATTATCTTAAACATAATGGTGATGTTAGATGTAGCCACAATTTTTAGGACCATTGGCATTTGGTGAGAGGGTTTTAGAGCTTGACTATTCTATTGCATTCCAATGCAACAAGAGATTATTTTCTTGTTAAGACTAGTGATTTTCTTAGAGATGAGCTCATAGAACTACCTTAAAATTGATCACTTTTGATAGAGAACTTCACTTATCTTAATTCCAAATATAGCTATACGAATACTTTGGTGCACACTCCTAAATAGGAACCTATTTACTTGTACTTTTGATATATTGCATGTTCATATGAAGAAAACAAAAATCTTGAATCTCGCATATAATTTTTGTGGATGTTTTAAGCAAAAGGGCATTATTAGAAATGGTAGATAAATGAGCGCCACTTTTTATGCATGTTTTGATAGGTCCACTTTACTTTCCCAACAAATAAGTGTTTTGTTGAGGGGTTGAATCAATTCAACTAGTGTACCTTAAAAGAGTAGTGCTTTCTTCAATATCACTTTTTTTAGTTATGTCACGTTTGGGATGTCATTGACTTTCTTTGCACCTTTTCATGATGCTTGCTTTAAATTTATAGTCACTGTTATCGGTTTGGTAATGTAGATTTAAGAATATCTAGTCAATTATTGTTGTGCCCAAGCTTAGCCACTTTGTCTCATGCATTATTTTCCGAGGCTTGTCCATGGGTCTCATCTTTGCCACACGGGCACCCAAGAACCTTGTTGTATTATGTAGAAAATCAATTTAGTCGTTCAAACATCTATTCTAGATTTATCACCATGTCCAACATCTTTGGAGTTGTATTATTTTTTTATTTGCCTCTTCCCCCTAGAGCCTTTCTATTGGCATATGTTTCTTTTGGGTAATTGGCCTTGTGTCCATTTCAAGTATGCCAAAATTCGGCAAATTATGATTTTGGAATTTTTAGTTTTAACTAAATATTTATGTTTGGCAAAAAAAATTATCAAGGTAAAATAGATTTTTTAGAGAGTACTTTTTAACAAAAAAGTAATTGAAGGCCTAAAATACAAGTTTTATATGAAATGGTAAAAAGAATTAAAATAGAAACACCACAATTATAGTTGAATTATATAACTAAAACCAAAAGTTAAGTATGTAGCCTAAACAATACTAGATCTAGTCCTAGATAACTCCATGCCTTTAACATTGGTGTGTCATGAGAGGTGGAAATCGGATGAGCTTTCTTCTGCATTTTATTTCTTCAAGAAACATAGTTTTAATGTTGTCAACTAAGGAGAAGTGGTAGAAGCTATATCGATACATAGGCAAAGGGAACCACCCTTCTTCTTCACAAAAATAAGTGGTGCACCCCACAGGGAAACACTAGGACAAATGAATCCTTTGGCCAACAATTCCTCCAACTGTAACTTCAGTTCACTCAACTCTTGAGTGGTCATATGGTATAGATCTCTTGAAATGGGTTTTGCTCCTAGTACCAAATCAATGTGAAAGTCTATGTCCCTTTTCGGTGGCATTCTGGGAATATCCTTAGGGAACACATTGGCATACTCCTGGAGAAGCTAGTGATTATCCAAAGTAACCTCCTAACGTCTCTCCTCATCTAGATATTCAAGAGAGACTGCAAATAGATGGCACCCCCGATGCATATACCTCTTAAGTTGTATAGAGGAGATCATGCAGAGGGATATAGGTCTTTGTAATCCTACTACCTCAACACTCTTGCCATGATCACCAAACACTGCACATTCTTTTGCTGACAATCAACACATGCCTGATGGGACTCTAACCAATCCATCCCCAAAACCATTCCATAAGACCCCAAAGGTATAACAGAGAGATCAACTGTGGTAGAGAAGGGACCCAAATCCAACCCACATTTCGAGATAAAGGAATCTATGGCCACCCATGAATAGGTAGCTAATTCAACCTGCCACCTATCCATCTATCTAGTAGATGCGAGCCCACTCCTCTCCATAAGGGAAGAAGATATAAATTAATGTGTGGCTCCAGAATCAAACAAAATAGAGATAGATGTACATCCCAACACACTTGTGGTCTCAATCACTGTCCCTTGATGCTCTACCTGATAGTTATCAACTGCCACAAACACCTGGTGGGATCTGTTAGCATCCCCAACTATAGGCTTTGATGCTGAAGGTCTCTCAATATAATTTCCCAATTTTAAATTATTATTCAAAAATTTTAAATAACTAAAATTCTTATATTACTAAAACAGTAATTAATATTGTGCATCATTTTCTCTTTAACATGGCAAATAAAATATAACAAAATAAATTAAGCTTTCATTTTGTTTTTACCCTGTGAATATTTTAAAAGAGAAGGGGGGGTAGGTTGTGGCCTATCGTGGGGAGCCCATGGTTGTGCGTAGAGCCCCCACAGTTGTGGGAAACCCCCATGCTGTGGGGAGATACTCCCACAACGTGGGTCACCCCACGCCAATGGGTAGTGCTAATAGCTCCCCACAGTGTGGGGTTAAACCCACACAAAAAAGTATATTATATATATTATTTTTTAAAATTCAACAAAATTTTAATTAAAAATATTTTTTGGTAAATAAATTATTTTTAAAGATAAAATTTTATAAAATTCAAACTATAAAATGTTATTTAACAACAAAATTTTATCAAAATAATATTGTATTTCGCAAATGAGATTTCTTTTCACAGAGAATTAGAAAAATCCCAATTAAACAAACTAGCATCGAATCTCAAATTCAAACCCCATTTTTTTTGCTTTCAACAATAAAACTTCTAAAACGAAATCAAATCCCAAACCACAAATAAACTTTACATGCCCATTTTTTTCAGACACCCATTTTCATTTTCAACTCAATTTGCAAAAAAATGAACCAGAGTTTTTCCCTAGATCATGCAAATGAAAAACATAGAAGAAAATTGGAGTGTCTTACCTTAGACCACTATCCTGTTATGAAACTTTTTTATGAAGCCTCACAATTCAGGAAATCAAGTCCACCTGACAGGCTACTCCTCCATTCCAAACCTCCAAATCACACTTCCGGTGAAAAACCCCAACAATAAAATCCAAAATTCATTTTGTAGAGATCCATTCCATTGACAGAGATCTCCCCTCCCCCCACAAAAAAAATATTGATTTTTCCATCCTTGTAAAATTCTTCCAACCTTTCCAATTCTCCCCCAAAATCACTACCGGGAGCACAAATGATTTCCTGACAAAAAATTTCATTCCCGACAGTGTTTCCCAAAAAGCACCTTTTAATTAAAATCAATTTTTATTTTAATTTTATTATAGTTTAAATATATTATCCTTTTTATGATAAACGTACCCTTTTTAATAATTTGAAAAGCCATAAGATTTGATTTACTTATTTATTCTAATAATTAAAGCCAAACGATTTATTAAGCAATTAAATTTTAATATTAATTTGATTATTCATAAAATAATATTTATCTTATAAAATCCATTAGATATCAATTTAATTTTTGACACAATATTTTTTTTTAAATTTAGTTAATTTTATTAAGCACTAAAGATAATTATTTGATAAAAGACAACTACACTAATTTATTAATAATTACAACATAATGATCTTTCAATGCAAGAATAAACACACACACACACACACACACACATGCATATATATATATATATATATATATATATATATATATATATATATATATATATATATATATACATATATATATATATACATATATATATATATATATATATACATACATATATATATATATATACATACATATATATATATATGTATGTATATATATATATATATATATGTATGTATATATATATATATATATATATGTATATATATATATATACATATGCATGTATATATGTATATGTATATATATATGTATATATGTATATATATATGCATATGTATATGTATGTATGTATATATATATATACACACACACATATATATACATATGTATATACATATATATACATATATGTATATGTACACACACATATATATATATACACATATGTATATACATATATGTACACATATGTATATACATACATGTACATATATATACATATGTGTAGATATATCTCTATGTGTGTGTGTTTGTGTGTGTGTGTATGTGTCTATGTATGTGTATGTATGTATATGTATATATATGGGTAAGTGCACAAAGATGGGGGACCAAAAAGGGGTCTTAAGATGCCACTCTTTCTCTAAAATGAGCAAAGTCTGAACTTCGATGAGAAATTCAAGATATGTACACTCAAAATTTGAAGATGCAACAAGATCAAAAGTTGAAGTGCTCTGAATCTATTTTCTAAACTACTAATTTTTTTTTTAAACAGAGGAGATTAAGGGTTTCAAAAAGGGGCACCACATTTATTGGTCCTGTTTTTTCAGAAAAAAATAACATAGCATGAAATGTGGTTCCCCTGAAACATCAACTTTTTTTTAGAATTTTGCAACACATTGAAGTTTATGACAGATTTTTCTGCTAATTTTTTTATGAATATTTGAATTTTTGCGAATTTTCGAAGTGGACACATCCTAAAAAGAAGAAATTTGAGTGTGCTCCCCCCAAAAATTTGTGAAAACTAATCAAAAATCAGATTTTTTTTTTTTAAATTATGTGGAATGGAGTATAGTTTCTAAAAACGTAATTTGTTTCAAAATTTGATAAACGGGTAAAAATCTATGGCCAAAATACAACATGTTGGTTTTTGACAAAAAACAAAAACACTAACAAAAGAAATTATCGATGAAGACCTTAACATTATCAAAATGTAAAAAATAATTTTATGGTTGGACAGCTAAGAGAGAGCTTGAAGATTGTATGGTTTTTTTTTTATTGCATTGAAACACATGCAAACTTGATAAAGAGCAAGAACAAAAATGTTGGAAAATTTTCAATATTTGTTGGAAAACACATCTTAGGCCTAAGAAGGGCGACCAAGCCTTGGGATTGGTGGTTTCCAATGTAGCACATTTGGTGCATGCCAAATGAAAAAAAATATATTTCCATTTGGCACACACCTTATTTGGTGTTCGCCATATTTGGTGCACACCAAATAAGGCATGCGTCAAATGTAGTTCATAGCATTTTTTCATCTTAGAATGCATAGTGTTCTCTCTCTTCAAATATATACATAAAATATAACATTTAAGTATACTGTAAGTTATATTTTATGTATATATTGTCAAGATGTTTGAGAGTGGTTCCAAGTCTCTAGGAGTGATAATGTAGATTCTAGTTTTTTTGAGTATTCATATAAATTTCAGACAGTCAAATTTTTGTAATCAGCATGCTCATATTAGCATTATCTCTCTTGTCTCTTCCTTGCATTCTCCCCCTCTCTTCCTTAACCCCTACCTTTCTCTCTCTTCGGTATCTCCCTCTCTACTTTTTTTCCTCTCTCAAGTATCTCTCCCTCTCTTTCCCATCTACCTCACCCTCTATCTCTCTTTTGTCCATCTCTCCCTCTCTCAAGTATCTCTATCTCTCACTCTCTCCCCCTCTCTTTAATGTCTCTATCTCCCATTCTCTCCCTCTCCCTTCCCCTCCCTTTCTCTTCCTTTGTCAAGTATTTATTTCCCTCTATCTCTCTTTCTCTCTCCCTCTCTCACTCCATTTCTCTTTCTCAAGTCTCTCTCCTTCTCTCTATCAAGTCTCTCGCTATCAACCTTTATCTATCTATCTCTCTCACCTCTTCTCTTAGGTGTTCCTCTCTTTTATTATTTCTCTCTCTTTTCATCTAACTATTTTTTCCTCTCTCAATATCCCTCTATCTCTCTCTCTAACTCCCTTTCCCTTTCTTTCTCTCTCATTCTTTCTCTCTCAATTCTCTCTCCCTCTCTGCCTCTATCTCTCTATCTTACTCTCTTTTGTCAAGTGTATCTCTCTCCCATTCTCTCTATCTCACCCATTCTCTCTCTCTCTCTCTCTCTCTCTCTCTCTCTCTCTCTCTCTCTCTCTCCCATTATTTGTCTCTTAAGTCTCTCCCCTTCTCCTAGGTGTATCTCTCTCCCATTCTCTCCCTCTCTCCCTTTCTCATTGTCCCTCTTTCTCACTCTCTCCCTCTATCCCTCTCTTCACCTATCTCTCTCTCTAGTCTATTGTACTCTTCTTCCATCCCTTCCTCCCTCTCACTCGAGTGCTTTCTATCTCTCTCCCTCTCTCTCTCTCTCCATCTATCACTCCACCTCTTAGATATCTCTCCAACCTTCCCTCCCTCTACCTCTTCGATCTCCCTCTCACATTACCTCCCTCCACCTTGTTGAACACAAGATGCCACTAAGAGGGGGGGTGAATCAGTGGTTTCCAAATCTTTTCCCTTTTCTATCCTATGTGTATATACTGGTTAACAAATCTAACATGAAGTAGACATACCAGTTAGATGGGAGTATAACACAAATGCAACCACACATAAAAGGTACATCTCATAGCACTAGATGTACGAGGACAACCCAAGATGGGAAAAACCTTGGTGAGAAATGTTATTGGAGACTACTGCTCCAATCGAGCCTCACAATGAAAACTTTGGTTACAACATTTAGGGATGGAACCCAAGGAGTACCACTCCTTTAGGGCACCAACCCCTGATTTTAGGGCACCATCCCAAGGAGCACCAACCCCTGCACCGAGCTCCAACTCAATGATTATGAAATCATATATCAAATACTAAAGTAATCACATTGTTACAAAAGAACTTTGTAACTCTCATGCAATTCTCTTCACCAGTTCTCCTCTATCTAATTCATTGTCGGTTCCCTGCTCACCTTCTCACTATTGCAACCTTATCTCTTGCTCCAACCTTATCGGTCTAGCCTCTGCTTCTTTTTTGACGATACTCTTCTCTTTGTTGGTTCTCTTTTGTCACACTACTACTAACCACCACTGGTCTTCTTCACTCAGTTAGTTGTTTGTAATTTGATTATTGTTGCTTCTTAGCTTACCGGTTCTTCACAGATTTTGACTCTACTCTTCCCCTTTTTGCAATCTTCTCTGTCGGTTCAATCACTACCAATGCAATCCTCTATCAAAGTTAATGGTAGACTTTCGGTTCCCTCACTCTCATTGGTTCTCTATCACACACTCAGTCTCTTCTTTGATGGTCGTTGAGCACTTGACTAGTTATCTCACTGGTTTTTCTTTCTCATGCAACATCACCATTTACATCTTTGATTTGCATTATTATAGCCAAACTTTCTTGCCTAAACATGAGTTTGAACATTGACATGCTAGGGTTTCCACCATGCACTAAATATGCATCAAATCTTATCTTTGATCATCGTGACATATCATATCCAATCCGATCTCATGCCCTTGATTGATGATCATCAACACATCAATGAACATCACCATTTTGTTTACCTTTCAATGCACTCTTTTATCTTTAGGTGTCTGTAGCATGATTTTCAGCCTTGTGTTTGGTCAATCACGTGCATGATGTAGTTTCCTTCATCCACTTCGATATCCTAGATCTATCTATCTTGGATCTCAATTGTTTCCTAAATCTCAAGCCACAAACCTTTGCCATCATTCCTCGAGCTTCGTAGTCATTATTAAATGTTGGACCAATTGCCAACAACCTCACTAACACACCACATAGACCTATGCATGCATTCCACTTCACCTTCATGTGGTATGTTTGTCAGCATCCACCTTTTCTCACTATGTCGGTCTAAATTGGTCACCGACCAATAGCACACAACTGAGTTCATCTACCAGTTCACAAACCCTGTCGATTATACCCTAACTGGTCTACCTTCAACTCTAAACTTTTCTTCTCTTTCATTGGAACACCTAAACCAGTCAACACTCTTGCCAACCTACCTCATGCACATCTTCAACAGATGGGAGCCTTTCACTTTTGCATCTTGTCAACATTACCGGTGGACATACTTACCGGTAATCATTTTTATGACACCATGTCATCAATCTTTAACAATCTCCATCTTCAATCCAATTGCATTCTTTGTTTGCAACTTGCTCATCTTTTCCTTCTTCATCTTTTGACCAGTTTTCCTAGCAAATACTTTGTCAAAGTGACAAACATATCCTTCAATCTTTGTACCGACAATCCATCATGTCTACCCAATTAATCTGGTGCATATTTTGGATCTTGTGTACCTAAGGTAAATTAGTGTTTCACCGGTTGATCTAGTGTAAGCCTTCAATCACCTGCCTCCTACTCTTTTATCTTATCTCAGAGGACTATGATGAATTCCATGCATAATAGGAGATAATCTCTACTTACTAGTGGGAGTCCTGCAAACTGACATCCAACAGCATACCAGTGGCCTACACATACTTCACCTTGAGTGTTGATGTGATTTTTGTAACATTCCACCTCTTCCTCACAATCAACATCCCAATATCTTTCTCTCTTGCAGATGTCATAATTTTGCCTCTTTATAAATTATGATGCCATGTTTTCATATCGGATTTATACATTACCTATTTGCATCACTATGCCTTGTTTAACCATCAACATGTCACTTCATGCATACTAGTTGACATCAATGACTCCATATCATCTATTCTCCCATACCAGTTATTGTCCTATACCATTTGACATCAATGACAATGCAATGCCAACAATCTCTCTCTTTGGCATTTATGTCAACACATGTAGTATCTCGCATACTACAGAATCTCTCTCTCCCCCTCTATGTGTTCCATGGATTCTCACACATGTAGTATATGACATACTATAGAATCTCTCTCCCCCTTTGACAACAATGGCAAAGGGCACTGACAGGGTTTCTCTCCTCCTTGTGTCTACCAGACAGTGACACATTTTTGTCTCCCTTTTACTCTACCAGATGCTTCTCCTCTTTTGAATATCATACACTTTATCCTCTCAATTCAAAACATTAAAGATGGAGGACTCAACCACCAACTGATACCAATTTCTCAGCAACCAAGTGTATATGCAAACCAAAAACATATGCATATACAAGTCTGAAACCAATTTGAATGCACATGTGCCAGTGACTACAACATGCCTATTGGTGAGACTGCATCATCTCCCCTTTGATATGCATAAGTTATTCTGACCCCAAATTACTGATACTAAGTGTTGGAGCTAACACTGATACCTATTGTAACTCTTCTGATACCAAATGCATGTTCTCCCGTGCAAGTAACTTTCCTTCTTTTTAGGTAACTCTCTTAGTGGTCTAGTTGTGATTTCAATTGGATAGGCATTGAAATATCTCACAACCCTAGACACTTTCAAAGACACAATCATACTGGTACAGCCATAGACACTTGCACACCCTCTCTATCCAGCAAGTCCAAAAATAATTAGAAGATATGGCTGTCAACTCCCCCTGAGTCATACATCTTAGGTTCTCATTGCTTGTCAGGTTCAAAACTGGAGCCAAACTACCCCTTATACTGGTTGAGCTATGCATGTGTGATCAATATGATGATCTATCAGCTCCACAATTTCCACAATAACAGATGACATGATCCTAGGTGTACACAATGCCATACAATATCACTATCACACCATAAATC
The DNA here is from genome assembly GCF_030272615.1 of Cryptomeria japonica. NCBI lineage: Eukaryota > Viridiplantae > Streptophyta > Pinopsida > Cupressales > Cupressaceae > Cryptomeria > Cryptomeria japonica. The sequence continues at coordinate 632,244,360 of NC_081413.1, forward strand.
AAACTAGTTAGCCCAAAAAGATGCATGCATATATTATCAACTACTAGGCCATCATATGTCACTTAGGCCTTTGCAATACCACTTGAGACATAATCACTTCAATCCGTGCAATCAAAGTTAGTGCAATGATCCTAGACCTCATTGTCTTACATAACATGCACTATCGGTTAGTATTCATATCGGTACCATACTGCACATATCGGTTTTCTACACAGGTCCATCATCTCTACCAGAGCACCTTCCTCTAACTCCTATCTTCTTGTGTCAATTTTCTTCTGATTCTAATTGAAAATTTTCCATCCATTGACACATGTAGAAGTGATCCATCTCCCATCTATAGGTGTGTAGCCAAGGCAGACACTACACACACTTGTCATCTCATTTTCAATCTTGGGAGAAGATTTTACTCTATTTTGCTGATGGGTCCTTTCTCTATCGGATTTTGTATTACTACCAAAGGCATTGTTGTAGAAGAAAAGAATGTTCATGCCATACACATGATTGGGGACCTTCTGTCAAACCGGTTAGACCATATTCTTTTAGTTATGTTGTTATAATTGGCTACCAGAACTAGTGGACCTCTTGATCCTGCATGAACATTTCTCCTTTGGTTCCATGTAGGTCTCTGGCTTCCATATGCTCTATATCCATTTCCATGTTGAGCATAGCTTCTATACCAGCTGCCATGTGACTGAACTTTCCTGTTCCTACATTCATGACTTCTATGCCCAATTCCATTGCAATTATAACATACATGATTTATATTTCTTGAGGAAGCAAATGGACTCATCTTATTATGCATAGGACCAAATATATGTATGTTTCTACATCTTGCAATAATATGGCCATATGCATTACTTCTTAGATAGACAACATTCTTATTTATAAACCTCTTTATGTATTCATCTGCCCTATGACCATAATATTTGCAAGAGAAGTAGTAGCCGGTAAATGATGGCATATGACTTACAAATTTATTCCTCCATGCATGAGGAGATCTTATCGGTTTAGTATTTCCATTTCTTCTTCTCTAGGGATGGATCTTGGATTGTCCATGCTCTGTAGCTCTTCCATCCAATCTCTCCTTTACCCAAACTTGCTTTGTCTTTTGGGCAGTAGCATTTCCTTGTCTTCTACCGATAGGGGGTCTTCTATGTTGTCTTCTTTTGTTCTTGCTTCTGGTGAAGCTTCCTTCTCCCATATTTCCTTTTCCTTTGGGATCTACATTGTTGCTCCTTCTTGCAACACTAGTCTACATCCTTAGCTTCATGTGCTCACTGATTGTGGTTAGATCAACCTTCTTCCGGGGAGAATTCTGGACAGTGAAGGTATGTCCCTTGTTATCTCCATTTGAGGATACAAATACAATTTCATTGTGGAGGACATTCTTGCTAGTGGAGCATTCACCAACACCACTTCCTAATCCTCCAGTGTCCTTGGAGTCCTTTTTCTTCTTCAACATTTTTTCCAAGGCATCACTGCTGCCATCAAACTGGATTCTCACTTTGAGCTCCATCTAGCTATTAAAATTATTTATTCTTGGCCTCTAGATAAGGTGCTAGATCATTAAACTGGCACTCCTTGGTGTCTTCTTGTTGAGTCTTCAACTCTGAGATACATTTCTCAGATTCTTCAAAGCATTTGATTAACTGGTTTTGTTCCACAACTGCAGCATTCTTGAATAACTTGTATATATTCCTCACTCTACTAAGTTCTTCAAGTGCACTTACAAGTTCACCTTCAAGATCAACTTATGCTTCATCTTTTTCTTCACCTTCACTATTGCTGCCAAACACATCTTGCCAGTAGGAATGATCTGCATGATCATTCTCAGATGTGTTCCTTTCATCCTCTAATTCTCGATACATGAAGAGGTGGGTTCCTTCTTCATCATTGTTGTGGCTACTAATGGATCTACATTCATCACTTGCAGACACATGAGTTGAATTTCTCATCTTATCTTCACATATCGGTTAGTGGTAGACTCATTTCCATAGAGCTTCTTCAATCTGTCCCACAAACTCTTTGTCAATTTGCATCTATTTGCTTATGACAAGACATCATCAAATAGCCCACTAAGTATAACATTCATGGCTTTGGCATTGCATGCATTTCTTCTTTCTGCTTCAGGACCAATGGGAGGACTGACTTTACTAGGGCATCTATTTAATACTAACATCCATACATCAAACCTAAGGGAGGACAGGTAGACTTCCTTTCTATGACTCCAAACATAAAAGGTTGAACCATCAAACACTAGAGTAGGGGTTGACACTAAACAAACCATTGTGTTCAAATACTAGAATCTACCCAACCTGGAGAAAGCTTATCAACTAGGAACTTGTGCTCTGATATCAATTTTTGAACACAAGATGCCACTGAGAGGGGGGGTGAATCATTGGTTTCCAAATCTTTTGCCTTTTCTATCCTATGTGTATATACTGGTTAATAGATCTAACATAAAAAAGACATACTGGTTAGATGGGAGTATAACACAAATGCAACCACATATAAAAGGGACATATCATAACACCAGATGTATGAGGAAAACCTAAGATGGGAAAAACCTCAGTGAGAAATGTTGCTCGAGACTACTACTTCAATCCAACCTCATAATCAAAACTTTGGTTACAACATTTAGGGCACCAACCCAAGGAGTACCACTCCTTCTTTAGGACACCAACCCAAAGAGCACCAAACCCTAATTTTAGGGCACCAACCCCTACACCAAGCTCCAACTCAGTGATTACAAAATTTATTCATCAAATACTAAAGTAATCTCCTTGTTACAAATGAAATTTGTAACTCTCATGCAATTCTCTTCATCGGTTCTCCTCTATCCAATTCACTACTAGTTCTTTTCTCACCTTCTCACTGCTACAACCTTACTAGTGTAGCCTCTTCTTCTTCTTTGTCGGTACTCTTCTCTTTGTCAGTTCTCTTCTGTCACACTACTATTAACCACCATCGGTCGTATTCACTTAGTTAGTTGTCTACAAACTGATTACTATTGCTTCTTAGCTTACTAGTTCTTCACTGATTCTGACTCTACACTTCTCTTCTCTTCTCTTCTTTGCAATCTTTTCTGCTGGTCCAATCACTAACAGTGCACTCCTCTATCAGACTTAATGGCAGACTTCTAGTTCCCTCACTCTCACCAGTTGAACTCTTCAAACCGGTTCTCTTTCACAAACTCAGTCTCTTCTCTGATGGTTGTTGAGAACTTTACTGGTTAGCTCACTAGTTTTTCTTTCTCATGCAGCAGCACCATTTACATCTTTGATTTGAATTCTTATATCCATACTTTCCCACCTAAATGTTAGTTTGAACATTGAGATGTTAGGGTTTCTACCATGCACTGAATCTGCATCAAATCTCATCTCTGATCGTCATGACATATCATATCCAATCCGATCTCATGTCCTTGATTGATGATCAACAACACATCAATGAGCATCACCATTCTATTTACCTTTCAATGCACGTCTTCTATCTTTAGCCATCTGTAGCATGATTTTTGGCCTTGTGTTTGGTCAGTCACATGCATGATGCAGTTTCCTTCATCCACTTCCATATGCTAGATCAGTCTATCCTGGATCTCTGTTGTTTCCTGAATCTCAAGCCACAAACCTCTACCATCATTCCTCAAGCTTTGCATTCATTATTAAATGTTGGACTAGTCACCAACAACCTCAACGACACACCACGTCAAGCTATGCATACATGCCACTTCACCTTCATGTGGCACCTTTATCGGCATCCACCTTGGCTCACTATGTTGGTCTGACTTGGTCACCGACCAATGGAACACAACCAGGTTCATCTACCGGTTCACAAACCCTAACAGGTCTACCTTCAACTCTACACTTTGCTTCTCTTCTAGTGGAACACCTAAACTGGTCAGCACTCTTGCCAACCTACCTCATGCATATCTTCAACAAATGGGAGCCTTTCACTTCAGCACCTTGTCAGTATTACCAGTGGACATACTTACTGATAACCACTTTGATGACACCATGTCACCAATCTTCAATAATCTCCATCTTCAATCTGGTTGCATTCTTTGTTTGCAACTTGCTCAACCTTTCCTTCTTCATCTTTTGACCGGTTCTCCTATCAAATAGTTTGTCAAAATAAAAAACATATCCTTCAATCTCTATACCAACAACTCATCATGTCTACTCGGCTGATTCAGTGCATATTTTGGATCTCATGCACCTAAGGCAACTTAATGTTTCACTGGTTGATCTGTTGTAAACCTTGAATCACCTACCGTCTACTCTTTTGTCTTATCTTAGAGGACTATGATGCATTCCATGCATAATAGGAGATAATTTCCACTTATCGGTGGGAGTCCTACAGACTGACATCCAACAACATACTGGTTGCCTACACATACTTCACCTCAAGTGTTGATATGATTTTTGTAACATTTCGTCTCTTCATCACAATCAACATCCCAACATCTTTCTCTCACAGATGTCATAATTTTGCCTCTTTATCAATTATAATGCCATGTTTTCATACCAAATTCATACATTACCTATTTGCATCACTATGCCATCTTCAACTATCAACATGTCACTTCACCTGTTGTCACTTCATGCATACCAGTTGACATCAATGACTGCATGTCAACTATTCTCCCATACCAGTTGACACAATGCCAATAATCTCTCTCTCTCTCTCTCTCTCTCTCTCTCTCTCTCTCTCTCTCTCTCTCTCTCTCTCTCTCTCTCTCCCTCCCTCCCTCTCTCCCTTTCTCATTATCTCTCTTTTTCACTCTCTCCCTCTCTTCACCTCTTTCTCTCTAGTCTCTTATACTCTCTTTCCATCCCTTCTGCCCTCCCACTCAAGCTTTCTCTCTCTCCATCCTCTCCCTCTCTCCTCCCCTCCCTCCCTCTCTAGGGTCATATGGTATCCTAAAGGGTCATATGGTGTCCTAAGGGGCCATGCATGTGTTAGAGCACCATATGATCACTTAGGACACCATATGACCCATTAGAACATCATATTGTCCTAAGGGGTCATATGGTGTCCTAAGGGGTTATATGGTGTCCTAAGGGGTCATATGGTGTTGTTAGGAGTCATACAGGGTCCTAAAGGACTAGGCATGTGTTAGAGCACCATATGACCCCTTAGCACATCATATGACCCCTTAAAACACCATATGACTCATTAGGACATCATATTGTCCTAAGGGGTCATATGGTGTCATAAGGGGTCACATGGTGTCATTAGGGGTCATAAGGGGTTCTAAAAGGCTAGGCATGTGTTAGAGCACCATATGACCCATTAGGATACCATATGGCCCCTTAAGACACCATATGACTCATTAGAGCATCATATTGTCCTAAGGGGTCATATAGTGTCATAAGGGGTCCTAAGAGGCCAGACATGTGTTAGAACACCATATGACCCATTAGGACATCGAATTTTCCTAAGCGGTCATGTGGTGTCATAAGGGGTCATGTCATGTACTAGGATGTTAAAAGGGCTCATATGGTGTCCTCAGGGGTCATATGGTGTCGTAAGGGGTCATATGGTTTTGTTAGAGGTCATATGGGGTCCTAAGGGCCCATACTAGTGTTAGAACACCATATAACCTTAGAAAACAAAATGACCCATTAGAATATCATATGGTGTTCTAAGTGGTCATATGGAGTCATAAGGGGTCATGTCATGTACTAGGATATTAAAAGGGGTCATATGGTGTCCTTGGGGAACATATGGGGTCCTAAGGGCCCACACATGTGTTAGAAGACCATATGACACTTTAGGACACCATATGACCCATTAGGACATTATATGGGGTCAAAAGGGGTCATGTCATGTACTAGGATGTTAAAAGGGGTCATATGGTGTCCTAAGGGGTCATATGGTGTCCTAAGTGCTCATATGGTGTAGTTAGGGGTCATATGGGGTTCTAAGGGCCCACACATAGGTTAGAGAACCATATCACCTATTACGACATGGCATGGTGTCCTAAGGGCTCATATGGTATCATAAGGGGTCATATCATGTACTATGATATTAAAAGGGTTCATATGGTGTCCTTAGGGGTCATATTGTGTCATTAGGGGTCATATGCGGTCTTGAGGGTACACACATGTTAAAACACCATATAACCCCTTAGAACACCATATGACCCATTAGGACAACATATGACCCATTAGGAGATCATATTGTCCTAAGGGCTCATAGTGGTGTCATAATGGGTCATATGGTGTCCTAAGGGTAAAACCCTTATCGGGGACCAAAAGGCTTACTAGAACAAATGATAGCATCTAAGTCATCAAATCGTGAACAACCTGATCGTGATACACATCTGAATAGCATGAATGATAGATCCAAACCAATACCACAAACCAACACATACCAGAGCATACCAGATCAATATCATAAGCCAACCACTCTATCAGAACCAACCAGAAACCCCTAAACAACCAAAACTGCTAGTGTTGCCATCAATGACCCCTTAGGACCCCGTATGACCCATTAGAACATCATATTGTCCTAAGGGGTCATATGTTGTCCTAAGGGGTTATATGGTGTCTTAAGGGGTCATATAGTGTTGTTAGGGTTCATGTCGGGTCCTAAGGGATTAGGCATGTGATAGAACACCATATGACCCCTTAGGACACCATATGACCCCTTAAGACACCATATGACTCATTAGGACATCATATTGTCCTAAGGGGTCATATGGTGTCATAAGGGGTCACATGGTGTCATTAGGGGTCATAAGGGGTCCTAAGGGTCCAGGCATGTGTTAGAACACCATATGACCCATTAGGACACCATATGACCCCTTTACACACCATATGACTCATTAGGGCATCATATTGTCATAAGGGGTCATATAGTGTCATAAGGGGTCGCATTGTGTTGTTAGGGGTCATAAGGGGTCGTAAGGGGCCAGGCATGTGTTAAAACACCATATGACCCCTTTGGACACCACATGACCCATTAGGACATCATATTGTCCTAAGGGGTCATATGGTGTCATAAGGGGTCGTGTCATGTACTAGGATGTTAAAAGGGGTCATATGGTATTGTAAGGGGTCATATGGTTTTCTTAGGGGTCATATGGGGTCCTAAGGGCCCATACTAGTGTTAGAACACCATATGACCCCTTTAAACACCAAATGACCAATTAGAATATCATATGGTGTCATAAGGGGTCATGTCATGTAGTCGGATGTTAAAAGGGGTCATATGGTGTCTTTAGGGGTCATATGGGCTCCTAAAGGCCCACACATGTATTAGAACACCATATGACACCTTAGGAAACCATATAACCCATTAGGACATTATATGGGATCATAAGGAGGCATGTCATGTACTAGGATGTTAAAAGGGGTTATATGGTGTCCTAAGGGGTCATATGGGGTCCTAAGGGCCCACACATGTGTTAGCACCCCATATGACACCATATGACCCATTAGGACATCACATGGTGTCCTAAGGGCTCATATGGTATCATAACGGGTCATGTCATGTACTAGGATGTTAAAAGGGGTCATATGATGTCCTCAGGGGTCATATCATGTCATTAGGGGTCATATGGGGTCTTGAGGGCACACACATGTTAAAACACCTAATAACCCCTTAGAACACCATATGACCCATTAGGAGATCATATTGTCCTAAGGGGTCATAGTGGTGTCATAATGGGTCGTATGGTCTCTTGAGGGGTTGTAATACCCTAAAATTGGTCATCTAAACCATGGGGCCCTAATCTCGACAACATCACCAAGGTCCTAACTAAAGGCAATTAAATCAATCTTGAGCACATTATTAATTCTTTAATTATCAAAAATCACATGGCAAATCAACTACTCAACATTAATTAAATATTTATTTAATTAATTGAATCATTTTCAAGAATATCATTTTGATCAATTATCCCATTTTAATTCAATTAATATCCTTGCATATTTAATTAAATTAATAAATTTGCCATTCAATCATGCAAAAAGGATTAATTTATTACAAAAGATGAATTAATTTATTACAAAGAGTTGAATTGAAACAAAACAAAAATAAAAAAAGAATTGAATTAAGAGAGAAATCAAACTTGAGATATTATTTCTTTTTCTAAATTTAGAACTTGAAATCAGAAAAGCAATTTAATTGAATTACTGAATTATTCTCTAAAATTAGAACTCAAAGCTTTTCAGAAAAAGAAGTTGAGTTGCATTGAAAAGACCTTTTTCTTGAATGAATCAAATATGTGCATGGAATTATCTATTTTTATCAGATGTGCATGGAATTAATTTATTATTATTTTCCAATGCAACTTGGACTTCTAATTTGAATGCATTTCAATTAAACTATAATTGGAATCTATCTCGAGGTTAACTAAACATGATTTCTCAATTATTTTCAATTAATCCTAAATTGAGCTTTTTGATTCTCTATAAATTCAGTCTTCAGCTCTCATTCCAATTCACCCCAAAGATTTTTGAGAACACTCTTGGAGATTATTATCACGCTAATTTCTCTCTCGAGTCATTGAAATCATTGTGCTTTTTTAGATTACTTGCATCCATTTTACATTCATTATTGCTTGCATACATTGTTGCTTGAATTGGTTATTATTGCTTGAATTATTCATCTATCTTGCATCCATATAGCTTAACATCGTGTAGATTAAATCCTTTGTCTTGGTGTAGTCTAGTCACTGGTATTGCTTATAAAAATCTGAGAGCAATCTTATACTCGCATCTTTTAGAAGGAAATTAGTCGCTTTGCTATGGTTTATTTCTTATTGATTATTGATTACTAACCATGCATATAATGACTTAATTGAAGTGTTGTGCTTGTAGCTATAGGTTCACTTTTTTCACACACACATCTTTGGCGCCCACCGTGGGGCCCGAAGACTACATTTTTTTCAGCCTCCAAGACTGACTGCTTTATTTTTTGTTATTTTCCAGGTTTCAGATTTTTTGGCTTTTCGTCTGTACATCTCATACGACAATTCTTACAGGCTGAAATGACAAACTGCAGGTGTCACACGAATTACAAGCATATTATTGTATGAGTAGACCCTCCATCGTACGAGCAGATCCTCTATCGTACGATCATAAATCATCTGTCGTGCGAGCCAACATCATCAGCAATCTTGTCTCGTACTATACTACATCTTGTCTCGTACGAGTCAAGTATCTATCGTACGATTCTATATTTTCTGGTAAAGGAGGGAAATTTCATATTTTTTTCATTTCTGATTGATTATTCTGATGACTGACCTTGACTGTTTGTCTGTCTATCTCAGAGTTTTTCACAGCCTAACTAGTTTTTGCAGAATGCTTGTCGCACAAAGAGAATATGACTACTGATTCGTTGTCTTTGCAGGTTGCCTGAAGGAGAATCGACTAAACATCATGTATTCTTTAAATTCATTTTTAGGAACCTAACTTGCTCTCTGGTTAAAGAACAAATCTGTCTTTTGTGCTTTTAGAAGATTCTAAGAGGTAGGAGAGTATGCTCTTGTCTTTTTCTAGACAATCAAAAATCCAGACCCTTAAAGCTTTTTCTTTGTTTGAGATTTGTACATCTTTAGCAGGCGTGCCCTCCTAAGGGGTTGAAAAACTATTAAAGTTGTTACAGCTGATGTGAGGGGAATGACCTAAGTGGGAACGATTAGACACCAAGTACTCCAACCCACTATAAAATAAACATGATTTGATGAAAATCAAGTCAACGGTAGTGCTCGGGAATAGCTCTCCTCTGTACCTTCGGGTATATTAAACCTTAGTTTTCAAGGCTGGGAGACCTCTTAATTGAGTTTATACCTCGACGCGCCGAATGGATCCCTAACTAAATCTAATTTAAAATTAGAAGCTACCCGATTCATCTCCGAAAGGGGGATAATCTTTGTGCAAGAGAGATAGTAACTCTCCTAAGATACTTGTCATTTTGTATCCCCATTAGCGTTTGGAGTCGAATAATACGATGTTGAGAATCCATTGCGTGAGACTCAGCGGTCATATTCTGATTAGCTATTAGGTGTGTACCTGAGTCTACAAGCAAAGTTTTTCTTTCCTCACCAAATTCCTTAGGGTTTGCATGTTGTGATTGGAGTCATTATAAATATTACTTGTTTTCTGTGTTTTCATCCCTGAAACAAAAAAACTGAAATACCAAAAATCAGCGAAGACCAGAAACAAACTCAGTGAGTCGAAACTCTGTCTGTGTCAGAAACTAGTCCATCCTAAGTCAAAACTCTATCCGTGTCAAAAACTAGTCCATCCTAAGTCAAAACTTTGTCCGTGTCAGAAACTAGTCCATCCTAAGTCGAAACTTTGTTCGTGTCAAAAATTAGTCCATCCTAAGTCGAAACTCTGTCCGTGTCAGAAAATAGTCTATCCTGGTCAAAAATCAGTCCATCTTAGAATTGGTCATACTCAGCAATCGAAAAAACTCAAAATTTCTAGGCTCTGTCCTATGAACAGTCGTACGAGTCTAATAATTCATCGTCCTAAATCACATCCTATGTCATACGAGTCTTCTGGTTTGTCGTCCTAGACCCAATTCTGTGTCGTATGAGTCATTTTATTATGTCATCTGACTTTGTATCCTGTGTCAAATGAAACATAATTGCTCTGAGTCTTTTTTCATCCTGCACATGCCCATTTATCGTACAATACGAGGTAGCAACTCATATGAAATAGAACCATTGTCATCCTGTACGCTCTAAATTATCGTCCGGTCCACAAAATCCTATCATACAAGTCTCTAGTTTTGTCAGAATAGAACACTCAAACTTGCATAAAAATAGCTTACAACAAACATAATACTGGTTGCCATTTTCCTGAGCATAAACAGATCAAGACAGTGTACCTCTGCCATTTGCATTGCACGATTTGGTCGATCACCTTTCAGCTAGTTCAATCAACTACCTATCAAATTTTAGTCACTTAGATAACATCTTATACAGGATAGATCATTCCTGAGATCAGACTGCATCTTACACTACTCTTAGAATCAACTTGAATAACATCTTAGATAGGATAGATCATTCCTGAAATCAGACAAAATCTTAGTTGTTTCTCCCAAACAATACTCTAAATAGAACAACTAGCTTTGAAATTGATCTTGACCTCTGCATCACAAAACAACTCTAGGTCACACTAATCCATAAAAATGCCTATTCAAACCAGGAGTTCTCATAAGAAACAAGCCAAAGGCAAACAACAAACCTTCACTTATCAAGATAATCCATTCTACATGAAGGATCCCCTCACTGACATGCCATCATCATCAGGCGGACCAATTTTTGATGAACGAAAATCTCCCACTATACATGAGACAGAATACAATGATGGAAACAAAAACAACTGTAATATTCTTTAAAATCATAATGACTCCTCATCATCAAGTGAGATTGACGAAGCTCCTGAACCTCCAGAAAAAGAAATCCTTGACTATCAGGAAGACAAGGAATTTAGAAAAATGATGAAAACTATCATGACCCAAGAAAAGGAAGACTATTTCTTAGAACTAGCAAATCAAGGTGCCAAACTTCCTATTGGATATGATGTTCAAACACTTGTTACTAAAAGGGAAGACTCACCTATAATCATGGTACATAAACAGTTACTAGCTTTGCGGACAGAACTCATAGAGATGAAGAATAAGGACAAATCCCCGAAACAATATTCTCTGAAAACAATATGTCCCTTTCCATTTGACAAGAATTTACACATGCCTCCATTCCCTTCACGAGTGGAAAACCCAAAATTTGACAAATATGATGGTACCTCAAATCCTCAAGATCATGTTAGGGAATTTAGTGCTACTTGTATGGAATTCATGCATGATCAAACATACCTCATGCGTCTCTTCCCAAGGAGTTTAGGGGGTCAAGCAATGGAATGGTTCTCAAGTCTACCTAAAGGAATAAAAATATTCGAAGAACTAATCCAACTGTTTTTACAACAATACTCATACAACATTCGACATCCTATGACTATGATCGATTTTTGTAATACTCAACAGAAAATAGGGGAACCTCTTCTTATTTTTCTGCAATGCTGGAGAAGGATTTTCTCTAGGTACCCATGACCTATTTGAGACTCTGAGAAAATGGATATATTTGTCAATAACTTGGTCCCCGAACTGAAATATAGTGTACAAATGCAAGTACACCCATGATTTAACAAAATGGTAGATAATGCCATTCAAATGGAAGATGTGCTCATAAAGAAGGGAGATATCACACCTTGGAAAGAAACACAAACAGGATCTAGCTCTAAAGAGAAGAACAAGTATTGGAAATTTTCCAAAGACAACAAAAAGAATGTTGTTAATGATGGAGTAGTAGACATTGTCAAAACAAACTCAAAATCCACAATATTCAACCTGGCTAGTGGTACACAAGAACTTAAAGCCACTGAGATTGCAGCGGAGAATCCGCCAAAGAAAACAAAGGAATGGTTCAAAGAAAAGCCTTGGCTTTCCAAACCTAAGCATGATTTTACTCCTCTTGAAGAATCATATGAGTTTGCTTTCAAAACTCTATTGGAAAACAACTTGATAACACTACCAGATAACTCTAGACCATATGATCTGGATGTCAAACCAAGATGGTGGAGAGAAAATGAATACTGTGACTTCCATCAAAATAAGGGTCATAACATAAACAATTGTATGAAGCTAAAACACGAGATTCAGGATCTCATAGACGCTGGTAAAGTTGTTGTTGGGAATCATCCAACCAATGCTGATCATAAAGAATTTAAAGACCCTTTGCCTTCTTATGAACAAGGTGATTCCTCAAAGACCAAAGGAGGTGCCAAGGTAAATTATGCTTATGCCAGCCAAGACAACATTATCAACATGATTGAACCTTCACACTCAGAATATTGCAATGTGATTATAGTTCAAGATAAACCAAATGAATCACAATATGCAAAAGCTCTGACTAGATCTCAAAAGAAAGTTACCCTCCAAGGAGCTAGTTCTTCCAACCCGACTCAAGAAACATCAAATCTAACAGCCTTGCCAAACAAACAAAAGGAATCAAGCTTGGACAAATTTAAAAGATTAACTTCATCATCATCCTCTGGATACAGTGTGGTTGAACAGTTAAAAAGGACAAATGCTCAAATTTCAATTTTTGAATTGCCACAGCTCTCATCTGCTCACAAGGAAATCCTAGACAAAGTGTTGCTCACTACTAATGTGCCAAAAGATTTAGACATTGATCGGTTTCAGTCTATGGTGGGTCATTTGACTTCACCTCACTATTTGACCTTCTTTGAGGAAGATGGCAATTCATTAAATCATCCACATAACCAGCCATTGCATATTGAAGCCATGATCCACAAACACAGAGTTAAACGTGTTTTGATAGATGGAGGCGCGAGGTTGAATATGTATACTTATCATTTGCTTACACAACTAGGATTCTCTGAAAATGTCATTGATCCAGGCAAGAAAATAACAATTAAAGCCTATAATGAAGAAGAGAGGACCTCCAAAGGTTTGGTATCATTACCAATCAAAGTGGGACAGGTAGAGAGAGATGTCCTTTTCCAAGTTCTCGATATTCCATTGTCATACAATATATTACTGGGTAGGCCATGGATTCATGAAATGAAGGCAGTATCATCAACATATCACTAATGCTTAAAGTTTCCTTATAATGGAGCTGAAGTCAATATTCCTACTGATACAAATGTCATCTGTAATGCATTGACAAAAGGTGTAGATACTTTTGTGCCTCATAATAGGGAAGCCTCTCCAAATGAAGATCCAAAAACATTGATGAAAGAATTAGAAAAGAGATTGAAGATTATAGATACTGGCATGGATGGCTATAAGATAGAACTAGTACTATCATTAGTTTCTCTCCCTCCATCGCCAAAACAGTTGGGCAAGCCATCAGAGGCTATGAGAACACAAACTTTAGCTCTGAATACTATATATGATGGTCTCTTCATACAGTCTTCTACCTCCTTGGCAGATGAAATAGAAGAAGATGTTGTGCTTAACTGGCTCTTTAAGGAAGATAGTCCAAATGAGGAGGTACGACATTGTGAGATTTCCTCAAACCAATATGGTTGTGGTTACAAAATGATTTAGCGCTTGGGGTTCTTAGGTATTGGTCCCTTGGGCAAACAAAAAGAAGGTATTATTGAACCAATTCAGTTACAAACCAAATCCACACATGATAAGGCTGGATTGGGATACAATCCTAAAAAGACATTAGAACAAAAACATGTTTCTAAGTCTAAAGACTTGAAAAAGTTATCGCCTTTAACATTACATGAAGCAAACACTAAACAAACAAAAGAAGAGTGTAGAAAAGAGAAAGAGGAATCAACGATCAAGAAAGAAGAAATACTTAGTGCTCAAGCTTTGACAGTATCAGCTACGATAATACAAGAAGTTGAGGTTCCTGAAGATATAAGAGATGAAGTTGTGAGAATCAGAGAATTGTTTGCACCATTAAAAGTTCCAGTCACATATACTGGCAAGCAACAAGTAGATGATTCAGAGACTGATTCAAATGAGTATGAATGGGGTCCTGACTATCTTTCAGACACATCTGCTACAAAAACTCCAGAAGAATCTAGTGGTGTCATAGATGATACTCAAGAGCTGATGCGCATAAAACTAGAGAGGGAAATATAAGAAATTAGACAAAAGAGGCAAGCAAATTATGAACAAGCATTGAAAGAAGGAACAATACCAAAAAGCTTCTCATCTATGTGTCCTTATCCTAAAATAGAACAAATCAGTTATAGCACTACACAGGAAGAGTTAGAAGCTGCAGAACAAGAACCAGTTATCAGTCCAAAAGAAGTTGAATGGAGTAGATGACAAAAAATCATAGAAACAATGAGATCATGTCAACAGGTGTGTCAGATACAAATGAGAAATGAACTACAATATGAAGGAACTTGTAGCATTAAAGATGTTAGTATTGATACCATACATATGCTTACTAAATCACCTGAAAGAGACTTGGAAACTTCATCTGATAACTCTGATGATTCTGATGACTTTGATGACAGTCCTGTTCGTAATGATACCCACTCATCCTCAAATTTTGAATCACCTAATACAAACAATGAAAAGTTGCCTACTAGTCTTATTGTTGTTAAACCACGACATGATGTCCAGTCTGGCATAGTAAACAACATTACAAGTATGTCTATTGGATTAGATCGATTAAATATTAACGTGAACTTTAATAATCATGATCTGAGTCTTCCTGGTCTCAAGACACTTATGCAAGGTATCATTCTAGAACTTAAATTTTTGATCTGCAATTGTGATAACAATACCATGAACTCTCTTGAACCTATCCAAAATATGTCCTTAATACATCCCGAATTGATTGACTGTACTTTACAGAAACAACCCATGGATATGCCTACTTTTGCCAATGACTATACATTATCCTATTATCTCAATGTAGTCGAGCCTATGAACTCTTCCACTAGTGAATGGAGTGAAAATATGACTAAAGAGGATATCAAGTATCTTAGTTACAAAAACAAGAAAAATAAAAATAAAAGATCTGATGGTGAAAACCATATTGTGATGATATCAGAATCTAAAAAAGAGAAAATAAAGGACGTACCTAAAGGTGAAAACCTCTTTGAGGCACCTGAAGGTGAGATACTTGGTATACTGCCCAGTCATTTTCAAGAGTGGTCTTCCATATTGATCAAGCCAACTCAGCCAGTGAATATCAGGAATCGGGAGACACCACAAGTTATTGACATAGCTCAATCACTATCGACAGAGGAATTGAAGGATTTCACTCAGCTATTCTTAGAGAAGAAAATAAACTTTGCATGGACGTACTCTGATATGCCAGGCTTGGATCCTTATCTCATTATGCACCATCTCTCAATCACACCAAGAGTAAAAATAGTTAAACAAAAAATCCATAAGATGCACCCGCATGTCACACTATTGGTCAAAGCTGAACTAGAGAAACTACTCAAAGCTGGATTTATCAGAGCAATAGATTATGCTGAATGGATTTCCAACATAGTACCTATGTCGAAGGCAGATAAATTTATCAAAGTTTGTACAAATTTTAGAGATCTCAACAAAGCATTTCTAAAAGATGACTTTCCATTGCCAAATATTGATATGATAGCCGACATGACAGCTGGGTATGAGATGTACTCACTAATAGATAGATTTTCCAGCTACAATTAGATTAAAATCGCTCTTGGAGATCAAGAAAAGATAGCTTTCACCTGTGCATGGGGAACCTTTTGCTGGAATGTTATGCCATTTGGGTTAAAGAATGCAAGAGTGACCTATCAGGGAGCAGTTACAACTATCTTTCATGACATGATGCATAAGAATATGGAAGATTATATTGATGACACCTTAGTGAAGACTATGAAAAGTTCAACGCATATTCAAGAGTTAGGTCCTATACTTGATAGAATAGAAAAGTTCAAGCTCTGATTAAATCCAAAGAAGTGTGCATTTGGAGTGACATCTGGTAAACTACTTGGCTACATCATTTCAAAAAAGGGCATTGAGGTCAATCCTGAGAAGGTCCAAGCTATAATGGAAATGCCGCCTCCAAAGAACAACAATCAAATGAGAAGTCTATAGGGATGTCTCAAATCCATTAGAAGATTCATTTCTTAACTAGCAGACAAGGCTCAACCTTTTACAAAAGTATTGAGAAAAGGAATAATATACAACTGGGATTAGCAATGTGAACGACATCTTCAGTAGATAAAAGAGTACCTATCTAATCCACCGATATTGATGCCACCTACTCAGGGTGAGCCACTAATCTTATATATATCAGCAACTAATTCATCACTGGGGGCACTTCTGGTGCAACAGGATGACAACAAAAAGGAAAGAGCTATTTATTACATCAGTAGGACATTACTGTCTTATGAAATGAGCTATAGTATAATAGAAAAAGCATGCTTGGCATTAGTCTTTGCATCACAGAAACTGAGGCACTATATGCTATCACATTCAGTCAAGTTGGTGGCCAAAATTGATCCACTTAAGTATCTTCTTAATAAAGCAACACTCACCAAAAGATTGGTGAAATGGGTTATGATCCTTATAGAGTTTGACATTGAATATGTGGAACGCAAAGCCATAAAAGGATAGGTAATTTCTAATCAACTTGCTGAAGCTCCACTTGAAGATACTCAACCACTACACATTGACTTCCCAGATGAATCAATAATGCATCTTACTCAACAACCCTGGAAGATGTTCTTTGATGGTTCCTTTACTCAAAATGGTTCAAGTGCTGGCATACTATTCATTACTCCTCAGAAGTACTCAATTCCAAAGTCTTATAAGATTCTATTCCCTTG